>NW_026578017.1:25000-625000 GCF_029603195.1 Condylostylus longicornis | reverse complement strand
TATATCTAGATATATAAAAACTATTGTGATTGTGTAATTACTTTTTTTTCCAAAAATTAAAGTTTCTTTTTGATTCTTGTTATCTAATGTTGTAATAATAACAAAATCCTACTATATTTTTTACAAATTAAAAGAAATATAGAAGACAGTATGTACCTACATACATATATAAGTTTACGCAAAAAAATTATGTGGTTGTAACGTAATGTAAGAAAAAAGATTCGATTTATGGAATTTCAATTTAAGAACAACGTTTCCGGAACATATTAGTTCCGTAAAGCGAGGGATGAATGTAATCTTTTTCCATGCTCACATATATTTGTATGTACATATTATTTTACAAAAAGAAAAACTCAAAGGTAGTCAAAATTTTATAAGTAAAAAATCTTCAAAATCGAAGAACCGCTACATAATTTAAAACTTAATGCGTGCAAAGCACAAAGAATTCAAACAAACTTTTTACATTTTGATCGACTTTTTTATTCATAGAAGAGTGACGAGACACACGTTAGAGTATTAGTATGCAATGCATCCAGTTGTTGTACTTGTTGAGACAAAATAAGAGAAAATGACTATCAATGTTTAAATCTAATAAAACCACTAAAATTTAGTAGTTTAAAAACTTTTTAGCTGTTAAAACATGTGTTCTTCTTTATATATGTACATATGTACTGTTTATGTTTGAAAAATATTTTGAATTAACGCTAATTTGTGATTTATAAAGATTTTAATAGTTTTCAACTTTTCCTTTTGTTTTTTTTTTTAAATTTTTGTCCTTTTCGAGAAGTATCGTCACTGTCTGCTCTTTTTAAAGCTTTTTCAAGTTTTATACCAGACAGACCTACAATTATATAGAAATAAATAATATAATTTTTTGACAGTAACTTATCAAAGAATGTCATTAACTTACACATGTTTTAAATTGAGATAGCTACATATTTATGTATAAACGTAGTAATGAATGTAACACAGCGCATATGTGTGTGCAAATTTAAACATTTAAAATTTTATTGGAAATATGTATTAAAAATTATTTCAATATTTTTTAAATAACTACTTAAAATAACTACAGGAATGAAATTAAAATACATATTTTGGTTTGGAACTTCAAAATATAAAGTTAAGAGTAAAAAATATTAAATAGGAAAAATAGAAATAGAAAGAAAATTTTAATTCAATAATTAGCTCGGAAATTAATAAAATGTATTTTAAATATATTTCTCGATGTACACATTCTATTAATGTTACACGATATTTATACGGTATTTAGAACTCTGCATATGTTGTTATTGTTTAATCACAAATCCTTAGGCCTTTGAGCCCAAATAGTAGGGATTATATTTACATCAAATGACGATATTCATAAACTATGTTTCGCAGTTAAAACATTTCTGGAGTTATATAAAGCAGCTTCGAGACCAAAAGTAGCCTTCAGATAACTTACTTGAATTATATTTATTCAAATTTTTGTCAATGCTCCCTTAGGGAAACTAAAATTCCAACAAATCCATTTACGAAAGGGTGCATAAATAAAATTTTTACCAAAATTCTCGTTTTGATGGTCGTCTTTGAAATTATTAGAAAATGCAAATAATTATTAAAAAGTTAAAATTTAAATTGCAGTGAAAAATTTAAATTTAAATGCAAAGAGAAAACAATAACAATTTTCGATTTCAGTTAGTTTTAAAGTACCACAGCTTTTTTTACTCTAAAATTCAAAGTCTCAGACATTTTGGCGTTTATAAATTTTATAAAACATTTCTCAAAGCGGAAGTAACCGCAAATGCCTTTTCATAAGAAAATATACATAAATTACTTAACTGATATAATTAAAAGTTTAATCTAACAACGGTGTCAATACTAAGATAACATTAGTTATAAAATTTATAACATTTTAATTTTGCTAGCAAAGTAAAACATTTTTTTCCTTACTAACGAAGATCTCACGGTAGTATATATCAAAGTACGACTACACGAAACACCCTGCACAAACGTTTTGTTTAAAACATCTATTCGTATACTTACAATTAAATATTAATTAAATTTTAGAAATTACTTTGACTAAAAATACATTTTTTTGCGTAGATTAAAAAAGTATAAAAATTTTTTCTCAAAAAAAGGAAACAATTAAAAAAAGCAGCAAAATGAAAATTGAATTACATGCACATACATACATATATACGGAATTACTTTTTCACGTAAAACATTTGTATTGTTTTTAATTATTAGAGAAGATCTTATCTAAAAATTGTTCTTTATTGCGTATTTAAGTCTCTTTTCGCGAAAAATTTCAATTTGTTCATAACGTCTTAAGAAATTTTCAAGTATTGTTACAAAAAGTGAACCTATTACTAAAATCACGATCAACACACTTTATAGCTAATTTTCAAATAAATGTATTTCCTACCGGTTTATTTTTATTTTGAATATAATTAAAAAAGCTATTTTAAGAAATAAAATGTTTTCAAATTAGTTATACTTTTGAGTCGTTTATAAAAATAAATTATCTAGTTAAATTAAAAAAAATTCTGAATGGGTTACAATAATTTTGTATATGTATGTATATATTTTGTATTGTGAGAAATATTTACAGTCATATTATAAATAATTTTTTTTATTTGGTAATGTTTTTATTTGAATACCGATCAACTAGTGTCCATCAAAATATTTTTTATTCAGCTACATTTTATTTTGAAAAACAAAAAAGGGCTATTATCAAAAAAGCTATTTATATATCTTTATTACAACATTCATATATCAAAAATGTATTATCTACGAAATTGTTATATATTATCCCTGTTAGAGTTATTTTATCTATGTATATAATTGAAATAATTTTAGCGCGTTTGACTATAATAAGCATTGACATATGTTTACGTTATGTGAAGACACAAATTATTTCTACTTTGAGTAAGAATATTACGGGTTGTGAAATATTTTATTTACACAGCGGAAATATGACCTTAGAAATGTTTTATAACCACTTTAGATATATGTCTTTTTTCAGTTTGTATGCATAATAAAATCCATAATTAAAATACAGTAGCAACAACATGTTTTACTGGCAAACTTATGAGAAATGTTACATGGGTTTAACTTTTAGCTCTTCTTGTAGCGCATCGAAAAAAAATCTGATGTGATCAGCACGTAACCGACCGCGATGTATATTGTCCAATTGCAATGTATATTGTATGGCAACAGTTTATTAAACAACCAAGATCGCCGTCTTTAAAGCGGTACGGCACAGTTGCCTAAAAACTTCAAAAGTTTTTTATTTTGTAAATGATGTAGTGTTTACATTTAACCAAAAACTTTAAAAGTACAGTAATTATAATGTCTTTGATTTAACACAAATGATAACCTATGACAAATGGGTTACTATTTACAAAAACCAATAGAAATGTTTATATGGGCAATATATTTAATATATAAGAATTTCTTTATTAATAATATGTTAATTTTTATATACTTATTTTATTATTTAAAATATTACCTTATATGGGTATAGTATATTATATATATATTATAATACCATAAGCAAAGAGAGCACAAGTTTTTTAGAAAATTAAACACTCAAATCACAAATTAAAAAAATAAATATTTATTATATGCTTAAATCGAATTTGAAATGAAAAATTTTTTAGCAAAATTTGGAAATAACAGAAATTTTGCTGATTTTTGATTATGAACAAGATCTAATAAGATTTAAAAGAGATAAGCTTTAAGGCTCATGATAAAAGCACATTTACTTACCATTAGAAAAATTTTATGCAAATAATAGAAACCAACTTAATAAACTATGCTCCATTTATTTAGGATATGAAATTATGCGTCACCACATTCACCATGAAGGTAAAAATAAACAAAAATATATGAACTTTAACATTTTGAAATTTAATCATTTCATTTTCATTGTTTTTTATCTTTCTATAATATATGTAATTTTAACAATACATTTTCATAAGTCTTAATTGAAATATCTACTATTTTTCTTTAAACTTTATATATCGGCAATCATATACAATTTGTTTATGCAAAATATTGAAAGAGCTCTAAGAGAGCTTTTAGTACAAATACAATATTTGAGAATAGTTTCAATATAATATTTTCACAATAATATATTTTTTTACAATATAGACTTAACAAATTATCTTTTTTATTTAATTTTTATTTGAAAAAAATCTGAAAATATGTATAGAAATAAAATTAAAAAATAAAAATTCTTAACAAAAAAAAAACGCTTTATTTAAAAAAACGTTTATTTTTTATTACTACTTCAATTAATTGCGCAATATCCTTAGGATATGATTTTCAACATTCTAAAATATTTAAAAATTTTTTAGATTACTAGTGTTTATATTTTTTTTTTTTAACTGTTATGCTAATATTATTTTTCCAAACCAATCGGTAATAACGCCTTACACAAAAAACATCGACTTTTTAGTTATATTTATACATACAACATACTTATATGCATGTCTAGTCTATTAATGTTATTTAGAAAGCGTATTCAACATAATACAATTTATAAAATCTAACTTAAATTCGATTGTCTCACCTTGCTAAATAAATAGTACATAATAGCGCCTAATATTTTCACGTGTAACGCGAATTGTTTTGATGCGATAGATATGAAATTAATGCTAAACTAAAAATAAAATCAAATAATTTTTTTTATCCAAAAATGACCTTATAAAACATATAATAGAAGAATTGTCCAAAATTTCGAATTAAATTGATATGGATTTATTCGGATATAATTAACTACTTCTATGAAACGATGACTTTGGGCTGTTCCAAATCTACGGGCTACCACGCAAAGTATTAAATTTAACAATTTTCTTCTTCGTTTTTGTCCCTTTTCTTTTGTGGTTTCCTCATTAGAAAAATTATTTTAACGCAATTATGTTCTATAAACTGGCATTTACAAAAAAAAATCAAAATCAATGCTTGCCATGCAACTTATTAAAGACTGAAAGTAAATTTTTTAAAAATTTTTCATTTTGAAAAGACTTTCTTTACATTTTGTACATATATACACAGGTATATTTCATAATATATAATTGCTAATATATTTCATAAAGTATGAATCAGTACACATATGTAAACCTTTCATTTTTCTTTTTGCTTTATTTCAATATTTCGTTTATATTAGAGCTTGAGCACATGACTTGAAATCAGCTCGCAACTTAAGCTACGTTTTTACTATGTCAGCTTGAAGTGCCAAGAATGACGTTTAGCTATTGAATTTTAATTAACTATTATCCTTTGGAGTGCATTCGCTCTTGAAAGTTGAAAGTAAACTAATTAGATAATTTACAAACGATCTCATTTTTAAAATATCGCTTGACAAAAGTGGAATATGTGTGCACTCAAAAGGTTAACATTTTAAATCAAGTAAGAAAAAATATTTGTTGACTTGAGTGATGCTGCTTTATTTCAAATAACGTTTATATAGACATATAAACTGCAACCTTCAAGTATGTACGCTTGCAGCAGTCATATAAGCGGGGTATTACTACATCATACTGTGTATCTATGAGTGTCAATTAAGCATTCATAAAGACTGGTCGTTAAAATTAGTGATCAAATATTAAAATATGTATTTAATAATAATTGATATTATAAAAAACAACAAGAAGAAAAGAAAAAGACTTTGATGTTAGCTTTATTAAATAAAGAAAGTGAAAGAAAGTGGTAACTCTATAAGTAGCAAAAATAGTTATAACCGTAATAATAGTCAGTCAATAGAAGGTAATAATACTAACCACATTAAAAATAAAAAAAATGGAAATTTCGATCTAGAAAAACCGGGTTTTAAAGAGCAAAATAAAAGTATAGTATGAAAAAAAATCATTGCAGAATTTGCAATAAAACATTTAAATACGTTTATAACATTCGATCATTATTTTTAAAACTAAAATTGCAAGAATATTAACGTAAAAAGTTTTATATTTTATTAGCTTGTAATATAATGTATTACAAAACAGTAATGGCTACTGAATAACAAAAAAATTAAATTTTTTCCGAGAAAAAACATAAATTTGTAATATTTCTAAAAGAAAATTTGAAATCAATAATCAATCTTTCAGAAATCAAATAAAATATATTTTCACTGAAGTTATAGCTACGAGTAAAATAGCAATTTTATGTCGAAACTTATGTTAGTTATACTTGAAATGTTACATGAAAGTTTTGATAGCAAAATGTCCCTTATAAAATTGCAAATTTTGCCATAGTAAAATATTAGGCGTTGTTGTGATTTTGTAGTAGAACCCCAGTTAATTATATCGTTATCTTTACAAATAGAAAATAGCACACTTGGTGTTGTGTAACAACAATTATTTTGAATTCTAAATTTCTTATTATTATTTTCCCATATATTTAAATTAGCGAAATTGCTAAAATTGCTAATTTGTCAAACTTAATATTAACGCACATGTATTTGCAAACATTATTATTTAGTTAATGTAAATATTTTCCCATACATAACTTTCTCACAATATTTTAGTAGGAGTCAAATTACATATATTTTATTCGTTAATTTTACTTTAAGTATATTTGAAACCTTTGATAAGTATGTTAAGTTAACATGGGAAAATTATGAATTTTATAAATGCATAAAATTGCTTACTAGTCTATTTCTGTGGGAAATAATTAATTTTATATAGTATTATTTTTGTATAAATAGATCAGATTTTTAATAAATAAATTGACTTCAAGCCAGGCAATAAGAAGTTTTTTCAATTAAACTTTCTAACATTTTGGGGGCTCAACCAAAAAATACAAAAAATTATTACAAAATCTGAATCTGGATGAAACTGCTGCCAAACAAAAGAAGTTAGGAGAAGACGCAGAGAAGTTACTGATTAACTTTAAGAAAGATCCAGCTTCAAGAAAGACGGCAGAATATAGATAAAATCAACAAACTATGGAAACAATTTGATATCGACGACTCGATAATAAAAGAGTTTTGGAGTGCGAACACTGATCACGCATATTTCAAAACTGAATACTACAACAAGGTGAAGCAACTCAAGGAGAACCTACAAGACCGACTCACAAGTACGGTACCAGCTCAAAGCGCAACCCAACCCAAAGTCTCCAAAGCTGAAAAGCAAGCTGACGCAGACAATGAAACGGAGGGCGATTTACAAAAGAACAATAATGACGAAGCTTAGGTAAGCTCTAATAATTTAATGGACATAGAGTAACAGCAGCGTTACAAAAAGCAGCACAATAAAATAAAAATGTTTTATCGAGTTGTCAATAAGGTAGACGAATGCATGCAACAAAAGAACTCTGTCACAGCGTGTGTGCAATATCTTGAAACATTGACCACATATTGGAAAGATATCATTAGAAGATCATTTCCCATGCCCCAAATAAACAAGAATCAGAATACCTAAAAGATGAGAATTTCGAAAAAGTTGAAGAGAAACATCAGGAAATCGTTACAAGAATAAGAGAGCTTACGCAGAAGCAAATACAATCCGGTTGAGTCTGCAAGAGAATAGGAAATTAACATACCAACGTTCAACGGCCAGTATGACTCATGGACCAGCTTTTTTAACCTATTCAATTCGCTTATACATTCAAATACCCAATGAACTTAATAAAACATCTCCTAGTAACTAGGGAAAATTACGTTACTGCATGGGAATTAATAACAGCCAGGTACAACAACACAAGAATACTGTTCTCAACATATATGAATAAGCTGCTATCTCTACCTCATTTAAATGATGAGACAAATGGCTGGATTAAAAAACATGTTGGACACTACAAAAGAATGCCTTTGTGCTATAAAAAACCTTGGCATTGAAACAGATTCCTGAATCCCTATGATTAGTTTTCTAATCTTACGAAAAATAGGAAACTTCAAGGCTCTACGAACAACAGGCAAACCCCAAAAAACCCAGAATTGACAGCTATATTACAGTTCCTGGAAACAAGGTTTCAGGCGTAGAAACCTTGGTAGGCCTGGCAACAATACCAAAACATGAAAAGCGAAGCCACCAAATGTATCACAGCTTGATGAAGGTAAAAGAATGTCCAATTTGTAAAGAGCAACATAAAATTTACTCATGTCAAAAATGGGCAGCTGTAAAAAGGCAATTATGCTCAAATTGTCTCAGCAGCAATTATGTGAGAAACAAGTGCATTTCAAAGAGCATTTGCATGAAATACAGCAAAAACTATCACAGCCTGTTACATGATGAAAGCAGAGTAAAAACACATAATACACCTAGTAATTCAGGTGGGCAATCATACAACTGCGTCATACCGAAGAATGCGGCAGTTTTATTACCTACAGCAAATGTATACTTTAAAAATACACCATTGCGAGCCCTAATAGACCAAGGGTCGCAGAAGTCGTTTATAACAAAGGAAGTTGCAAATCAATTACAACTAAACAGAGCAAAAATTGATGCCATAATAACTGGAATCGGTGCAAAAGAAATAAGCTCTGTATAAAATAGTGTAAGCATAACAATTACATCAAAGCAATGTAATGGATTTTCGGTTACCATCACGGCTTACTTTCTGGAAAACCTGACAAAAACCCTGCCACAAGAACAAGTACATAAAGACAAATGGGAGCACCTTAAGAATATAGAGTTAGTCGACCCTGAATTTGAAAAACCCGCAAAAATTTATCTTATATTAGGGTCAGATGTCATTGGTGAAATATCTTAGTGGAATAATAAAAGAACAATCATACCATCCAGTAGCTCAGCAAACAGTCTTTGGATGGATTGTAACGGGTCCTGGGGCAATGAAAACCCTTAAAAACAGCTTGATATCTACACTGGATGACATTGATCCACAGGTCAAACAATTCTGGGCTGCCGAAGAAATTCCGAAGAATGAAATGGTGAAAGAAGATGAAGAATGTGAAGCATTTTGTGAAGCAACGACTCAACGTAATAACGAAGGGAGATATATTGCCTTCATAGAAGACTATAAAGCAGCATTGATTAATAACGATAGTAAAAAAAGAGCAATCGCACGCCTAATTAATGTGGAAAAACCGTTCGCATGAAACCAAAAACTTGCCCAAAGTTACAAAGCATTTATGTGAGAATATAAAAACTTAGACCATATGAAAAGATGTGATATAGGCAACCAAGATGAATCATACCTTTTACCACATCATGCAGTTATAAAAGAAGAAAGCGCAACCACGAAACTTCGTGTTGTATTTGATGGATCCAGTAAGTCGCAAAACAATATAAGTATCAATGATTTCATGAGGACAAACCCTAAACTTCAACAAGATTTAACTTCTGTTACAAACCGATGAAGAAAACACAAATATGTTTATAGGGTAGACATTGAAAAAATGTATCACCAGTTTTTAATCAATGACGAAGACAGGAATATGCAAAACATTGTCTGGAGATATTCACCAAATGATCCGATTCAAGGGTATACGTTAAACACAGTTACCTACGGAACAGCTGCAGCTCTATATTTAGCAATGAAAACTCTGTTAAACTGAGCACAGATGAACAAAATACGTTTCCAGTGGGAGCAAAAATCTTACGAACCGATATGTATGTAGATGATGTAATGTCAAGTAGCAATACAGTTAAACAAACCGTACAAGGCAAACTACAACTTGTAAACATTCTAAAAAGCGCTGGCTTTAAACTTGACAAATGGGCAGGTAACAACTCACAACTTGTAAGCAATACAGTGTCGAAAAAATGCGTTGAAATGGGAAATATACAAACTGAGTCACGTAAAATATTAGGAATATGATGATACCCAAAAGAAGACGAATTTAGAATAATAATCGACCTGCCGAATAAACCGAAATATATCACAAAAATTATTGTAATCTCCGAAATTTTCAGAATTTTCGACCCACTTGGGTGGCTAGCACCAGTTGTATTAGCCGCAAAAATGATTCTACAAGACATATGAAACAAAAATATTGATTGGGATGAGCTATTACCGTCACGTCTACATGATAAATACATCAATTTTCGCAACCAATTGCAATTTATAGATTATGTAAAAGTTCAAAGGTGGCTTTTCTACACTTCAACCAAACCACTTGAACTTCATGGGTTCTGTGACGCTTCTGGTAGAGCATATGCCGGAGTAGTATATAAAACGGTTATAAATTTATAAATCAACATTAATCACCCCCAAAACAAAGTTGGCGTCGTTTTCGCAAAAACTTTCAATACCGCGACTAGAACAAAACATCTAGAAAATGCGCGGCCTTGCATAAATTATCAAAAGTAAGCAAACAAAGCAAGTTTACTATTAACCCAACTTCGATTCCTATAAGGCCAGTAATAGAAGAACTAATTGAACGTCAAAAAATCTACAGACAGAAGAAGGCTCAAGACTTCTCGCTTGCCCTTGAAAGGGAGAATGTTGCGTAACAACAATTATTTTGAATTCTAAATTTCTTATTATTATTTTTCAATTTATTTAAATTACCAAAATTGCTAAAATTGCTAATTTGTCAAACTGATTATTACATGTATGTGCAAACATTTTTTTTGTTAATGTAAATATTTTCCCAAACATAACTTTTTCACAATATTTTAGTAGGAGTCAAATTACATATGTATATTTTGTTTGTTAATTTTACTTTAAGTATATTTGAAACCTATATGATAAATGCGTTAAGTTAACATGGGAAAATTATGAATTTTATAAATGCATAAAATTGCTTACTAGTCTATTTCTGTGGGAAATAATTAATTTTAAGTAGTATTATTTTTGTATAAATAGATCAGATTTTTAATAAATAAATTAATTAACTTCAATCTAAGCAACAAGAAGTTTTTTCAATTAAACTCTCTAACATTTGGTCTACAAAAAATGACAATTTTAGCTATGTTTTGTAGCAAAATATTCTTTTTTTCTTGAGCAAAAACGGGTTAACAAATCGAAAATTAACGTAAATATATAAATGTGTACCAATTTCTCATTGTAGCAGTTGAATGGCACTACCATTCGAATTCATGACACCAATTTTTTATTAATATTGACCTTATTATTAAAATAGCTCACGCTATATTTTAGTTTTCGAGTATTTCTAAAATAATATTAAAGTGGTGTTGAACTTACAAATAATATTATCTTAGTCGTGTAATTATACAAGACTAAGTAAATATATGTATGTAAACATAGTGTAAACCGTTATATTGTAAGCGTTTGGAAGTAAAAGAGAAAATTTTAACTGAAATGCATAATAAGAAAGTTGTTGTAGGAAATATAGATATTTTGTTAGCAGTAAAAAGAAGCTCTATAGACTCAAATTTTGAGGATTACACATTCATTTTTAACATAAAAATATTAATCTAGCAGCAGTATGCGAAACTGCTTCTCTCAAATATATTATGTATAGGTTTACCTATAGCAAGGAGTATTGTATAAATAGGTACCTTTTAAACTCACTCGAAAGCTAAATATTGCAAAGCGACTTTAAATCTTTAATAAATTCTACGACTAAAAAATACGTGATGCATTACTAGTAAATTTCTTGACCATTATTTAAAAAAAACTTCATTACAGAAGATCATTTCAGATTTAGATTATAGTAGTACTTATATTTCAAATTATAATTTTAGTTGCATAAATTTAACATAACTAGCAAATCCTGTCGAACAAAAATGTCAGTTTTAGCTTTGTTTTGTAGCAAAATTTTGTATGTATGTACATCATTTTGTAAATCCATGATAGAATTTTGGTGATTTTGTATAGCGCACTTATGTACTTATGTGAAATAAGTTAGCTTATACATTTTTTTACAAAGTTTGACGATTTAGAGCTAACAAGAACAGTTTTGTTTAGGAATTTAGCGCGAGCGGACGTGTGAATAATTTTTAAATTAAAAAATATGAAAATCAAAATTTTCCACATTAACTATAATTGAAGATCAATAATTGAATTTTTAGAATAATATCAAAATACACAGAAGATCAGAGGGTGAATAATACTTATAACAAATTTGTCGAGAAAAATCTCGTTTTTTTGTTTTTTTATAAGTTTGATCCTCGTAGACACGATATTCCTGAAACTTTTGAAAATACTTTATGGAGAAATAAAGGTAATGCAAATGTCTTTCATTTTGGCAAAAGAAAAAGTAAATATTGATAATGCATAATACTTCGTAGTAAAGATTAAAAAAAATTGTTTTCGTTTGAAAAATACTTTGTTTTAGTTAATTTTCTAAGGTTTTGGCCTGAGTTTTCGCCTGATAGTGATAGATATGTTATATCTAAAATTTTCCCCACATTATGTTATATCAAAATGAAGGTCAGAATATAGGGCTCTTCTTCCTGTAAAAAAAATGATAGGTTGATAACGTGGAATTATGAGTAAATGACGATTAAAAGAAAATTTATAAAAAAAGTTTTTAACAAATTTTGACTTTGCACTTGAATATCATTGAAACAAAAAAACCTTTGTAGCCGCTGGTATACCGTTACAAGGAGGAAGTGTAAGTAGACTATTTTTAGCAACCTGTCGGTCTGTCGGTCTGTGTGTGCACGCGTGTATCTCAAGATCGGCTGAACCGATTTTGATGAAATTTTATATGTAAGTTTATTTCTACCATGGCACGGATCGATCAACTTTTGGTATATATCAGGCCTCGGGAACTGCACTTTTTACCGGGCCTGTTTTACATTTTTCACCATTTTGAAGAAAATATTCAACCGATTTACTTGAAATTTCATATATGAGCTTTGCTCGACCGTCCGTGAAAATTCCTAGCTTTTGGAGCAAATCAGGCATCGGGAACTGGACGTTTACTACGGGCCAAATATACATTTTTGTGTATATAAAGAGAAATAATCAACCAACTTCATTGAAATTTAATATTTGAATTCCTCATATTAAAACAATGAACATGAAAATTTTTTGGAAAGATCAGGCATCGGCAA
Organism: Condylostylus longicornis; assembly: GCF_029603195.1. Classification (NCBI taxonomy): domain Eukaryota; kingdom Metazoa; phylum Arthropoda; class Insecta; order Diptera; family Dolichopodidae; genus Condylostylus; species Condylostylus longicornis. The sequence goes on along the minus strand of NW_026578017.1, from coordinate 612,083 downwards.
CTAGACGTTTACTACGGGCCAAACATACACTTTTGTGTATATAAAGAGAAATAATCAACCGATTTCATTAAAATTTAATATATGAATTCCTCATACTAAAGCAATGAATATATAAATTTTTTGGAAAGATCAGGGCTCGCAAACTGATGTGCGGGCCGATTTTACATTTTTCACCATATCTACGGAACGAATTGATGGAATTTCTTGAAATTTGATATTTGAGTTCTGGTTGTTACCGAAACTTACTGGCGAGCATTTCAGGGAATTCGGGTAGCACAAAGCGAAATTTTACTAAGAGCCAAATTTACATTTTTCTAGGTATATTAACTATGAGCTTACTAAAGTCCTAAAAATTGAAAAAAAGTATTTAACAGACATTTTTATAATATTCTGTAACACTTTCATTTAACTAGACAACACACAATGCGGTCGGTTATGTGCTGACCACATCAGATTTTTTTGTATGTTTTTACTACATTTTAGCTTCTAAGAACTGAAAATTTGAAAATAAAACCGATAAAAAAGAAATTAATCAAAGTTTTAAAAATAAAATTCGTATTTCAAGATGAAAATTTAATACTAAAAGATATAAACAAGTTAAAAAATATTAATTTTGAAAATTAATAATTAATAATTATTGTTGATGCCTGCTTCAAAATAACATTTGCATTAAATTTTGAGTACCATGGTAGAATCAAAAATAATTTGAACAAATACGCGTACCAGAGTGAACACCACATTATAACACCTATTCATAATTTTATCTCCGAAACCTTTTTTAAATACCTGCTACCTCTAAAAAAAAAAGTAAAAAAAGTGTAACATTATGATAAACTGGAATCAAAGATGTTCTTAAATAAATATTAATAATTAGTTTATTTTTATCATATATACTTGCAATTTTAATTTCTTTACCTCTTCCTTACATGAATTAATACATTTCCAACTCATACAAAAAGGGAAAATAAGAGAATATTAATGTTTGTTTGTGTAATAAAATTATTTCATTGTTATTAAATATGAAATGTCCAATTATATTAATATTAATATGTACACACAATTATACAAAATATGAAATATATTATTATCACTCATTTCATTATGAAAGAGAAAAAAATATGTACATAAGTACATATCTATCCTATAAAGTAAAATAGTATGTAGTTATTTCAGTAAATTGAGTCTGATATAAAATGGTTTGGTCTAAGATTTAGTATATGAAGATGATGATTATTAAAAATATATAATTTATAACATCGCAGGCATTTATTTATTTAGATAGAAATAAGTTAAAGATTTTAAAAAATGAAAATAATATGCCAATTATTTTCTTTATGCATAAATAGATATTCAACTGATAAAAAACTATATTTATATCCGCAAAACTATAAAATAAACAATAATGATTTTATTACAAGATATGATTATTACCAAATTGAAAGGAATATTATTTCCAATATAAGTTTTTATTTTACTTTTTTAGAATCAGATTAAGTTTTATTAATTTTATTAATTTTAAGATTTAATTTTTTTTATAAAAAAAAATCTGGTTTTTCTAAATAATTTTCCAAACTAATTCAAAAACAAAACTAATAATAAAATAATTAATAAGTAGTAACAGTAGGAGTAAACGGGAAAAACATTTGGAATTTGTGAATATAATTTTTAGAAAACTCGAGAGAACCTATGGGGTATAGTATAAATATTAAAATAGTTGATTGAAGTTTTAAGAAAATTAAAAAGGAATGTTAAGAAAATAATAAGTGAAAAACATTATTAAAAAAAATTTTCAAAAAAAAAAAAATAACCTGTATCTACCGTTATATATATATGTACAAGATAACAATATCTAACTTTTATGAAATGAAAAATAAAATACATATTATGAAAAATAAATTTTGTTTTTAGCAAAATAAAAATAACAAAATTTTTAATTTAATTTAATTTTATTTGAGTTGACTATTTTTGATAAACTCGTTTGTTTACCATATTTTGTTTCTTTCTTTGCTACACAACTCTTATTACCTATCTATTTCTTAATAAAAATGAAATATTTTGAGGATAGTGGAGGTGGCAAGCAAACGAAAACTAACGGCTTGGAACGAGTAGAATTACTTATTAAATAAAATACTTTGGTTAAAACTGCAAATGCGAATTCAACCAAATATTAACAGTATTAAATATGTAGCCAACATTAAGGTGATCTTGATCCACGAAACTTCGTGTTGTATTTGATGGATCCAGTAAGTCGCAAAACAATATAAGTATCAATGATTTCATGAGGACAAACCCTAAACTTCAACAAGATTTAACTTCTGTTACAAACCGATGAAGAAAACACAAATATGTTTATAGGGTAGACATTGAAAAAATGTATCACCAGTTTTTAATCAATGACGAAGACAGGAATATGCAAAACATTGTCTGGAGATATTCACCAAATGATCCGATTCAAGGGTATACGTTAAACACAGTTACCTACGGAACAGCTGCAGCTCTATATTTAGCAATGAAAACTCTGTTAAACTGAGCACAGATGAACAAAATACGTTTCCAGTGGGAGCAAAAATCTTTAGATCTCAAGCTGGCTTTAGACTTGACAAATGGGCAGGTAACAACTCACAACTTGTAAGCAATACAGTGTCGAAAAAATGCGTTGAAATGGGAAATATACAAACTGAGTCACGTAAAATATTAGGAATATGATGATACCCAAAAGAAGACGAATTTAGAATAATAATCGACCTGCCGAATAAACCGAAATATATCACAAAAATTATTGTAATCTCCGAAATTTTCAGAATTTTCGACCCACTTGGGTGGCTAGCACCAGTTGTATTAGCCGCAAAAATGATTCTACAAGACATATGAAACAAAAATATTGATTGGGATGAGCTATTACCGTCACGTCTACATGATAAATACATCAATTTTCGCAACCAATTGCAATTTATAGATTATGTAAAAGTTCAAAGGTGGCTTTTCTACACTTCAACCAAACCACTTGAACTTCATGGGTTCTGTGACGCTTCTGGTAGAGCATATGCCGGAGTAGTATATAAAACGGTTATAAATTTATAAATCAACATTAATCACCCCCAAAACAAAGTTGGCGTCGTTTTCGCAAAAACTTTCAATACCGCGACTAGAACAAAACATCTAGAAAATGCGCGGCCTTGCATAAATTATCAAAAGTAAGCAAACAAAGCAAGTTTACTATTAACCCAACTTCGATTCCTATAAGGCCAGTAATAGAAGAACTAATTGAACGTCAAAAAATCTACAGACAGAAGAAGGCTCAAGACTTCTCGCTTGCCCTTGAAAGGGAGAATGTTGCGTAACAACAATTATTTTGAATTCTAAATTTCTTATTATTATTTTTCAATTTATTTAAATTACCAAAATTGCTAAAATTGCTAATTTGTCAAACTGATTATTACATGTATGTGCAAACATTTTTTTTGTTAATGTAAATATTTTCCCAAACATAACTTTTTCACAATATTTTAGTAGGAGTCAAATTACATATGTATATTTTGTTTGTTAATTTTACTTTAAGTATATTTGAAACCTATATGATAAATGCGTTAAGTTAACATGGGAAAATTATGAATTTTATAAATGCATAAAATTGCTTACTAGTCTATTTCTGTGGGAAATAATTAATTTTAAGTAGTATTATTTTTGTATAAATAGATCAGATTTTTAATAAATAAATTAATTAACTTCAATCTAAGCAACAAGAAGTTTTTTCAATTAAACTCTCTAACATTTGGTCTACAAAAAATGACAATTTTAGCTATGTTTTGTAGCAAAATATTCTTTTTTTCTTGAGCAAAAACGGGTTAACAAATCGAAAATTAACGTAAATATATAAATGTGTACCAATTTCTCATTGTAGCAGTTGAATGGCACTACCATTCGAATTCATGACACCAATTTTTTATTAATATTGACCTTATTATTAAAATAGCTCACGCTATATTTTAGTTTTCGAGTATTTCTAAAATAATATTAAAGTGGTGTTGAACTTACAAATAATATTATCTTAGTCGTGTAATTATACAAGACTAAGTAAATATATGTATGTAAACATAGTGTAAACCGTTATATTGTAAGCGTTTGGAAGTAAAAGAGAAAATATTAACTGAAATGCATAATAAGAAAGTTGTTGTAGGAAATATAGATATTTTGTTAGCAGTAAAAAGAAGCTCTATAGACTCAAATTTTGAGGATTACACATTCATTTTTAACATAAAAATATTAATCTAGCAGCAGTATGCGAAACTGCTTCTCTCAAATATATTATGTATAGGTTTACCTATAGCAAGGAGTATTGTATAAATAGGTACCTTTTAAACTCACTCGAAAGCTAAATATTGCAAAGCGACTTTAAATCTTTAATAAATTCTACGACTAAAAAATACGTGATGCATTACTAGTAAATTTCTTGACCATTATTTAAAAAAAACTTCATTACAGAAGATCATTTCAGATTTAGATTATAGTAGTACTTATATTTCAAATTATAATTTTAGTTGCATAAATTTAACATAACTAGCAAATCCTGTCGAACAAAAATGTCAGTTTTAGCTTTGTTTTGTAGCAAAATTTTGTATGTATGTACATCATTTTGTAAATCCATGATAGAATTTTGGTGATTTTGTATAGCGCACTTATGTACTTATGTGAAATAAGTTAGCTTATACATTTTTTTACAAAGTTTGACGATTTAGAGCTAACAAGAACAGTTTTGTTTAGGAATTTAGCGCGAGCGGACGTGTGAATAATTTTTAAATTAAAAAATATGAAAATCAAAATTTTCCACATTAACTATAATTGAAGATCAATAATTGAATTTTTAGAATAATATCAAAATACACAGAAGATCAGAGGGTGAATAATACTTATAACAAATTTGTCGAGAAAAATCTCGTTTTTTTGTTTTTTTATAAGTTTGATCCTCGTAGACACGATATTCCTGAAACTTTTGAAAATACTTTATGGAGAAATAAAGGTAATGCAAATGTCTTTCATTTTGGCAAAAGAAAAAGTAAATATTGATAATGCATAATACTTCGTAGTAAAGATTAAAAAAAATTGTTTTCGTTTGAAAAATACTTTGTTTTAGTTAATTTTCTAAGGTTTTGGCCTGAGTTTTCGCCTGATAGTGATAGATATGTTATATCTAAAATTTTCCCCACATTATGTTATATCAAAATGAAGGTCAGAATATAGGGCTCTTCTTCCTGTAAAAAAAATGATAGGTTGATAACGTGGAATTATGAGTAAATGACGATTAAAAGAAAATTTATAAAAAAAGTTTTTAACAAATTTTGACTTTGCACTTGAATATCATTGAAACAAAAAAACCTTTGTAGCCGCTGGTATACCGTTACAAGGAGGAAGTGTAAGTAGACTATTTTTAGCAACCTGTCGGTCTGTCGGTCTGTCGGTCTGTGTGTGCACGCGTGTATCTCAAGATCGGCTGAACCGATTTTGATGAAATTTTATATGTAAGTTTATTTCTACCATGGCACGGATCGATCAACTTTTGGTATATATCAGGCCTCGGGAACTGCACTTTTTACCGGGCCTGTTTTACATTTTTCACCATTTTGAAGAAAATATTCAACCGATTTACTTGAAATTTCATATATGAGCTTTGCTCGACCGTCCGTGAAAATTCCTAGCTTTTGGAGCAAATCAGGCATCGGGAACTGGACGTTTACTACGGGCCAAATATACATTTTTGTGTATATAAAGAGAAATAATCAACCAACTTCATTGAAATTTAATATTTGAATTCCTCATATTAAAACAATGAACATGAAAATTTTTTGGAAAGATCAGGCATCGGCAACTAGACGTTTACTACGGGCCAAACATACACTTTTGTGTATATAAAGAGAAATAATCAACCGATTTCATTAAAATTTAATATATGAATTCCTCATACTAAAGCAATGAACATATAAATTTTTTGGAAAGATCAGGGCTCGCAAACTGATGTGCGGGCCGATTTTACATTTTTCACCATATCTACGGAACGAATTGATGGAATTTCTTGAAATTTGATATTTGAGTTCTGGTTGTTACCGAAACTTACTGGCGAGCATTTCAGGGAATTCGGGTAGCACAAAGAGAAATTTTACTAAGAGCCAAATTTACATTTTTCTAGGTATATTAACTATGAGCTTACTAAAGTCCTAAAAATTGAAAAAAAGTATTTAACAGACATTTTTATAATATTCTGTAACACTTTCATTTAACTAGACAACACACAATGCGGTCGGTTATGTGCTGACCACATCAGATTTTTTTGTATGTTTTTACTACATTTTAGCTTCTAAGAACTGAAAATTTGAAAATAAAACCGATAAAAAAGAAATTAATCAAAGTTTTAAAAATAAAATTCGTATTTCAAGATGAAAATTTAATACTAAAAGATATAAACAAGTTAAAAAATATTAATTTTGAAAATTAATAATTAATAATTATTGTTGATGCCTGCTTCAAAATAACATTTGCATTAAATTTTGAGTACCATGGTAGAATCAAAAATAATTTGAACAAATACGCGTACCAGAGTGAACACCACATTATAACACCTATTCATAATTTTATCTCCGAAACCTTTTTTAAATACCTGCTACCTCTAAAAAAAAAAGTAAAAAAAGTGTAACATTATGATAAACTGGAATCAAAGATGTTCTTAAATAAATATTAATAATTAGTTTATTTTTATCATATATACTTGCAATTTTAATTTCTTTACCTCTTCCTTACATGAATTAATACATTTCCAACTCATACAAAAAGGGAAAATAAGAGAATATTAATGTTTGTTTGTGTAATAAAATTATTTCATTGTTATTAAATATGAAATGTCCAATTATATTAATATTAATATGTACACACAATTATACAAAATATGAAATATATTATTATCACTCATTTCATTATGAAAGAGAAAAAAATATGTACATAAGTACATATCTATCCTATAAAGTAAAATAGTATGTAGTTATTTCAGTAAATTGAGTCTGATATAAAATGGTTTGGTCTAAGATTTAGTATATGAAGATGATGATTATTAAAAATATATAATTTATAACATCGCAGGCATTTATTTATTTAGATAGAAATAAGTTAAAGATTTTAAAAAATGAAAATAATATGCCAATTATTTTCTTTATGCATAAATAGATATTCAACTGATAAAAAACTATATTTATATCCGCAAAACTATAAAATAAACAATAATGATTTTATTACAAGATATGATTATTACCAAATTGAAAGGAATATTATTTCCAATATAAGTTTTTATTTTACTTTTTTAGAATCAGATTAAGTTTTATTAATTTTATTAATTTTAAGATTTAATTTTTTTTATAAAAAAAAATCTGGTTTTTCTAAATAATTTTCCAAACTAATTCAAAAACAAAACTAATAATAAAATAATTAATAAGTAGTAACAGTAGGAGTAAACGGGAAAAACATTTGGAATTTGTGAATATAATTTTTAGAAAACTCGAGAGAACCTATGGGGTATAGTATAAATATTAAAATAGTTGATTGAAGTTTTAAGAAAATTAAAAAGGAATGTTAAGAAAATAATAAGTGAAAAACATTATTAAAAAAAATTTTCAAAAAAAAAAAAATAACCTGTATCTACCGTTATATATATATGTACAAGATAACAATATCTAACTTTTATGAAATGAAAAATAAAATACATATTATGAAAAATAAATTTTGTTTTTAGCAAAATAAAAATAACAAAATTTTTAATTTAATTTAATTTTATTTGAGTTGACTATTTTTGATAAACTCGTTTGTTTACCATATTTTGTTTCTTTCTTTGCTACACAACTCTTATTACCTATCTATTTCTTAATAAAAATGAAATATTTTGAGGATAGTGGAGGTGGCAAGCAAACGAAAACTAACGGCTTGGAACGAGTAGAATTACTTATTAAATAAAATACTTTGGTTAAAACTGCAAATGCGAATTCAACCAAATATTAACAGTATTAAATATGTAGCCAACATTAAGGTGATCTTGCACATGCACATTACACACACATACTTATGCACATATATGTGAACACGTTTATATGTATGTATATACTTTCTTATTAAATATATTAAATTCCTCATAGTAATTTCTCCTATATTATAATTTTAATTTAGTAAAATGTACCTATATTCAATTAAATCTAAGCATTTTGTGTGTGAATAGAAATTTTTAGGCTTTCAAAATTCAACTTTCCAAAAACTTTCTTGTTGCAAAACAAACGATCAAGTGTTTTTCTTCACTTGTTTTTGCGTTGTGTTTTCTAACGGTTCTATAATTTTAGATGAATTTGATACTGCATAGTTTTTTATGTTTAAATTTTTAACTACTGATAACGGAATATGTTTCCCACTGTCTGCAGCAATATCATCCCGAAAAGCCAGAAATCCCAATTGGGCATGTGATGCTTCATTTAAAGCTCTTGAACGAATGCATGCTCTGTATTGATCAGCTGTCAAACGCTGCCCATTTATAATTCCAGTGCAAACCTGTGATGAAAAAAAAAATCATTATTATAACTTAGTTTATATGTTTTTAGCAAGTGAAATTATACAGATTGGTTACAGTTTTAAAAATTTTAAATAGGAAAACAGAAAACTTCTTTAAATTCGTAAACTGCACCGTCCTGCTACGGTGATCATTTTGTACCATTTTTTCAGCTCTTGTATGAAAAATTTTCATGATACACTTGTCATGCACATGACAAGAATTTTAGAACTAACAGAAAAGTTAGGAAAACAAATATGAACTTACCAAGTTACAAAATGAAAATAAAGTTTAAACTTTTGGTAGAAAACCCTGATTGAAAATTGGAATTACTTTTTAGTAGTTATTTTTCTATTCTTATTTTCGTATGTTATAAGAGAAATAATATTAAGGGCGTTTAATTGCTCCTTTTTAAGTTATTCAACTAAAATATTAAAAATATTTTTCGCATAATTATAGATTTTCAATTATTACTAAAAGTTTTACTTTTACAAATTTGTAATGCTTAAAAATCAATTGTATGTTGTTATTTATTATGTATATGCATATACATAAATTGACTACATTACGTATATTGGTTATAAATGTAAATCAGCATTTACAAGTCAATTGACCATCATGATTGAGGTTCATGAAGATTGACCATGTAAATAACTTCAATCAATCATTTTGATCAAACTTTTGATTGACAAAAAAATATAAGTTGATTCTATTTTCGTCAATAATTTTTTGACTGTAGTAATTTTTGTAATTTAGAAAACATAAGTTATTGACATGGGTCTATTAATACTTGATAGCCACCGTTCATATAATCCTTAGTAAAAGAAATAAAGCCAACATAAAGTTACACTCTCATATAAGTTTGTCAGCGTAACTTCGCGTTAAATTGCCAATGTCAAATTTTATTTTTTACCAAATTTTAGCATTGCTGTAGTGTAGTGTCTTGTTTTCAATGCAGCCAAATTGTAGACTACTTTAAGTTATTATTTAAATTTTTTTTTCGTAAAAGTGAAAAATATATAAATTTAGATTTTTTTTGCGAATATTACGAAGAAAAATTTTCTGAAAAAACTCAATGTTATTTTGTAGTAAAATAATGAAGTCGGCTTTACCAGTAAAGTAATTTTCTAAAAATATTAGTTTTCTTTCCAAAAAACATATAGACATACTATATTTTTTGTTTCAAGTTTCACTGTTTCACATTTTTTGCTGCTTAAATATTTTGCTTTAAACATCTTTGAAATTGTCTATTTTTGTACACATATTTAATTTCTCCTTTTAAAACTTTATCTGTTACATATACAAATATTTTAAAATTATTTAACAACAACGATAAATGAATACAAAACTTAATTAGCGATTGAATTCTTATAAGTTTTATAAAAATGAAGAGTTTATAAGATGCTATAATGCACTGTAAAGATGTTAGTTATAACTATACAGGTAGACGCAAAAATTATTTCTTAATAGTAATTACTTTTTTGTTCTAAATAATTGCAACAACAATTCGTTTAAAGCAGGTACGCTTTAAGTATTTTACGGTACTTACGGTGATTTTCGGTTTCCCAAGACGACTGTACCCTGATATAACTGTAATCAATGAAATTTAAAAATTCATTGAGTGTGCTTTATTATACTAGCTTGTCTATAAAAATTACAATGTTTTTGTGGAGAGTTATATCACATGCACATCATGTACAGTGACTTTGTTTCGTGATATGTCTTTCTTTCAAACTACTTTGTTTTCCGGTCAATAATTTAATATAATACACAAAAGCAATAATATATAGAAATATTAAGTAAACATAATTTGTTTTAATTTTGACAACATATTTTTCAACATTTTATAACAACATATTTTATGTTGGCTTCAAAAACTATTATTTGCCAGATATATCCATGTATTGTAAGATTTAGATCCATGGTTTTTAAATTAAATCTGATGTAACAGATGTAATATCTGTTTTAATGATTTGTTCTTGCTTAAATTGTATATAGGTTGCGGAATTTCAAATACAAATTGTTGAAATTAAAATTAAAATCAAAAGATAAATTATATTTATAAATAAAATTTTAATTTCAATTTAGGGGACAAAAGTTGGCATGGGTCCTAGTCAGTCTCACATTTTCCTAACATGTGAAACTGAAAATGCTAGGAAATGCTCTCTGAAAACATCAGCTCTGCCAACAAATCCGACTCTCACCTCTTAGAAGGTAGGTAACATAGTTATCTGCCGGGTGTCTCCTGGGCAACTTACTTAGTAAAGCTGACGAGAGCGGGTGAAAGCGAGTACTCGGCGCTTAATCCGGGTATCGTTGGTTAGGAAGCGCGCGGGTGGTAAATCCAGAAGCGTCTGACCTAGAATAGGCGGCTCCCTGGTCTGCGTCTGATCCCTGAGGGACGGCAGTTTTTGAATCCTGGCAGTAGGTATAAAATGCAGAATTTAATCATGTGTGCAATAGACAAAACAAAAGGATTTAGTACCCCAGGTGGTAATTCAACTACGTTGGAGAATCCACCATCTTCGGAGGTCGGCTCTACGGGTTCTGGGGAGAGCCATTTATTGCATTTGATTGATCCGTTCAGGAGGAACGCGAAAACCCGGCGTTCACCACCTACATCTGATGTGCGGATTTTAGAAAAGAATAGAAATATAGAAGGTGGACTACCGAACATTCAAGCTCCACAGGCCAATAAGGATATAAACATGAGTAAAGCTCAAGACAAAGAAAGTGATGATCAGAATGCTGACATACACAAAAGGATTAGCCAACTGGAACAGCTCTGTGTGGCTTTGAAAAGCGAGGTTCTTCAACTGAGGGCTGAAAATGAGAAGCTAAAGAAAGAGAAGCATACACAAATTACAAACAATAAGTCTAATGTGGGCAGCCATAAAGAAAAAGACGCTGCACCACGAGCAAAGCAGGTGAGGTCAGTCTTGGACGCCTACTCAACAGATGAGGAGGAACTCGCCAGAGAAACGGATTGGATCCTAAAGCAAAAGAGGTCCAGTAAAAAAAGAAAAGCGGAATCATCTCCGGAAGTAGTTCAGGTGACGACCAACGCTGAGAAAGCGGATGTTCCTGATTCTAAAAGTCGAGGCAATGTCACGAAAAACTCTAGGCCGCTTCCAGTAGTCATAAGTAATGTGGTTGACTACAATAAAATAGAGTCAACATTAAAAATAAGGACATCAATTATAAGGTGAAAATGATGAACAACAATCAATTTAAGCTTATTGTAAATTCCGAAATGGACTACAGGAATCTTACCAGGGCCATGAATGGATCTGGACTAGAATGGCATACCTATGAGAACAAGCAGGCCAGACCAATAAAAGTCATGGTAAGAAATCTTCACCCCAGTTGTGTAGTGCATATACAATATACATACATTAATTACATACATTACTATATACCTACCTATTCACGATATACGTACATTACCATAATATATTCATAGCATACATACATTGCTTACCTAAACGGTTTAAAATTTCATTACTTGCAAACAAGCGGCATATTATCATATGGTGAACATATGTTTCGCTTACACTTTATGATGTGTATAACAACAATGCATACCTTTATGTTTATATTATACATTAGAGTATAAAGCGGTATGCATAATGTTAATATGAAAAATGCAAGCCTATGCATTTTCAGTCATTATTATTGTTTGACGTAATTTTAAGTAATGAGTGAATGAAGGTATATGAATTGCACTTTCTTTTCCAGGAAATAGAAATAATTAACTAGAAACCTAGATTTTAAGAAACATATTGTAAATATTACAATAACAATTTAAAGTAAATTTAGAATAAGAATTTAGTATAAATAGTAGAATAAGTTTTTAAAATAAACAATCAAAGTTTTGAATCGAAACTACAAACATCTTGTTTTTCTTTTTAAAACTGAAGATTCTCCAAATCGGCAGTAGTGCCAAACTTGGATAGATCGGCGTTTATCGCTGTAAAGTATTATAATTTTTTCCTTAAAAATTATTGTCTCCTGTACTCGCTGATTTTATTTTGTCACATATAATTATTACAACAAAGAACTAGGATTCCTACGTTCAATGAAATAATGATTTTCTGTCTCGAAAATAAATAGCTGGCGTGTTCTAAATTGAAATTCGTCACAAGTAATTATTATAGTATTAAACTAGGATTCCTGCGTTTAATAACAATAATAATTCTCTGTCAAAATTTAAAAGAAGTGTGTCTTCTGTATTCTAAATTTTTAACTCTCTTTATTTCCTTAAATCTATGGTTTATATACAAAAAATTTATATTACATATTTCTCCCACTCTTTTTCTTAATAGTAATTAGATACATAATTCTTACTAAATTTATTTTTATTATTTTGGAAATTTTTATAATGTGATAAATAACAAATATTAAATTGATTGTATTTTAACTTTGTATGTATATTCAAAATATTCTTTATCTTTTATGCCATTTCAAGTTTACCTACTATTTTATTATCCTTATCTTCAAAAATAAGGCTAAGCAATAAAAATAAAAAACATGTGCATCTTCAAATTATTTTTAGATTATTTTCAGATCATTTAAAAACATTTTACTACCTGCTACAACAAAAAATGTATAGTTTTAAATCACAATATATCCTTTTTACCACATTTAAAGACTTTGTATTAACAATACTAATTTTAGATTATTTTAAGAAATATTATATTTTTTATTTTTTTTTATGATAAAAAAGTACAGTTGGCTGCATTAATTAACATTCTCCCCCGCGTTGATGTCTAGTGCATCAAGATGATATTGCTGTCTTGAAGTAGCTGGAGCTATTGTGGCTTGTTGATTAATAGTTGCATTTTTGAATTTTATTAAAAATCTAATGATGAGCACAAAACTGATAATGGCGATTGTTAAACCCAAATAACTAGTTATATAGTGATGTGTATCATTACGAGAGTTATCTTCATAACTATAATCTTGTTCTTTTAATTTTTGTAATTGTTGTTTAATCTTGCCATATGCAGCTATATACGGTTCATGTTTAACATTGAACTGTTTAACATGTTCAACTTCAAAAAATGTAAAATTAAACTCTGGCAATGATTGGACGTCATCGAATGGTGTATTAACTTGATAATTTCTCCTTTTAAACGATTCAATTATAAATTCATCATCTTTGAGTATACAATCGTCATAAAATTTTAGTAACCCGGCTTCTGGTAATTTCATTGAGTATGCTTGATCATGACAAACAAGATTATCTATTTTATTTTGTTTGTGTAATGAAAACAACCATGCATTTTTCTGATATAGTGGTATCCAAGCTTTTCTAGATTTTGATATTTTAAGCGTACATTTATCTGAAATAGTTTGTTGAGTTAACAGTTGAATCTCACATTCCAGTTGAGTTGATGATTTGGTTAACAATGGATACAGTTGATTGCATAGATATCCACTTGTTTTATAAAATACGCAATCCGAAAATTCTTCTTTAGATAATGGGTAGATCGTATCCCTATGTAAATTGGCCATTATGTATTTTGTGTTTGGAATTATTTCAACTGATGAATTGTTCATTTTTACTGGGAAAGATACAATATTATAAATTTCGAATTCCATTGTTCTTAGTAAGGGAATATTTATGACAAAAATAATAGATTCTCTGGAAAATTTAGCGCTAATACTTGTCATTCCATATATTTGTATTAATGATGGAATGTTTAATTGTTCTGTTGGAATGATCTGACGCAATTCCTCAAGATGTTCGGCTATTTGATTTGGTGTTAGAATAACTGTATTGAATTTTCCATGCTGTGCATCTCTCATTATGTGCAACATTGTTGTCTGTATTTCTTGAAATTCGTCAATAATTAACATTAAGTACTGCCCTACCATTAAAAAGAAATTTTGAACCTTCTCTTCTTGTTCATGCGGTAACAAGAATTTTAACGTTCTTTGAATCTCTTCAATTTCATCTTGAATTATCTTCAAATGCTGGTTTCTTTCCTCTTCATTTTTCTTCAATAAATTTGTTGTAGCTTCTATAATATATGTTTGGTTATGAATTAAGTGAAGTGCCTTCTTTTGATTAAATTCTAAGTTTTTTACAACATTTTCAATTTTTTCAGCATATTCGTCGTCCAACACTCCAAATAATTTGTTGGCTATGTTGCCTACGACGTTTATAAGTCCTCGTTTTTTGCGATCATAATGAGATATATTGTTAAATAAAAGTTGATTCCTTTCTTGAATTTTGTCTATCTTATGCTCATACTTTTCCAGTAATAATTTAACCATATCAGCATTTTTTATTTTATTAGTTATATCTTTCATTTGTGTTAAGCCTTTCATAATCATTGCTTCAGAGTACCAATAGTTGGACATATTGTGATAAACCACTAAATTCCAATGAGTGGCAATTAATTTTCCACTTCCTACTTTTTCAAAGTATGCTCCATTCGGTTGAAGTGTTGTTACATTAAAGGGTGTCGTCGACTTTCCTAAGGCAAGTAACGGAAGAAACAAAATTGTTAGATATAAAAACATTGTTGCGCTGAACGGACTGTCTATCCTTCGCCTTTTATTGGGAGCAATAATTTCAGCATTCTCTTTCTTCTTTTTATTTTCTTCTTTCTTCTCTATTTGTTCTTTATCTTCTATTGGAATAGGTGCTATATTATGTATAGCGCGTTTAAACACACCGCTTGCTGTTCTAATTGTTACTACTCGTACAAACCCATCTTCACCTTTGATAATTTCTTCTACTCTACCTAATGGCCATTTCAATGGAGGAGCATTCTCGTCTTTGATAATTACCATCATACCTGGATATACATTCTTTGAAGGCTCTTTCCATTTGTATCTTTGCTGTAACTGCGACAAATATTCGATATGCCATCTTTTCCAAAACTCTTGGCGTAAAGCTGAAACAAGTTTCCATCTTGATAACGTAGTAATCTTGTTGTCTTGCATATTGGGCTGTGGTAATGCTATTAATGGATCCCCCACTAGAAAATGTCCTGGAGTGAGCGCTGTCAAATCGTTTGGATCACAAGAAAATGGTGTTAATGGCCTCGAATTCAGTACGGCTTCTGCTTCTGCTACCATTGTGTTGAGTTCCTCAAATGTTAATGAAGCCGATGCTAAAGTTTTAAATAACAATTTTTTTGCAGATTTAACAGCTGCTTCCCACAAACCTCCAAAATGTGGGGATCTTGGAGGTGCAAAATGAAATTGAACATTGTTAGTGCCGCAACTATTTATAATTTTATTTTGTTCTTCTTGTTTACTAAGTAATATTTTTAATTCGTCTAACTTATTTTTTGCTCCTACAAAATTAGTAGCGTTGTCGCAAAATATATTTTCACATAAACCTCTTCTTGCAACGAAACGTTTTAATGCACCAATAAATGCGTCAGATGTTAAGTCAGACACTACTTCCATATGTATCGCTTTTGTTGCAAAACAGCAAAATACTGCAATATACGATTTTTGCGGTCGTTTCCCTCTTATTAAGTAATGTGTCCAAATAGGTCCGCAAAAATCAACACCGGTATTGCTAAATGGTCTTGAAGGTAGAACCCTTTCTGATGGTAAATTGCCCATTATTTGCTGTAAAAGTTGTGGATTTGATCTTGCACATTTAATACAATTTCTTGTCACTGCTCTGCACACATTTCTTCCTTGTGTTATCCAAAATTTCTGCCTAGAAAAAGTGAATAAAGCTAGTGGTCCCGCATGAAAATGTTTCTTGTGTAAATGTTCGATTATTAATTTTGATAAAAACTCTTCTCCTGGTAATACAATTGGATACTTTGCATCGTACGATATTGAAGCATTATCTAATCTACCTCCTACTCTTATAATTCCTTGTGTATCTAAAAACGGTGTTAATGAACTTATTTTGCTATTTTTCGCAATTTTGTTGCTTTGTTGAAGTTGCTTCAATTCATTCGAATAATGTTTCTTCTGCACCACTTTAATAATTAATGACAATGCATCATTCATCTCTGTTACTGTTAAACAGCCTTTCGAACTATTTTCACTTCTTTCCTTTTTCATTATTCCAATGAATCTTAACACATAGGCCATCGTTCGAAGCAAAACGTTGTATGAATTACGATGATTGATTTTATACAGTGGATGATCGTTTTCTACTTCATTGTCTTCACCCTTTGCAATTAATGACGTTTTTCTCTCTTCTTCTTCTAACCTCATAACCTCAAATTGATTTTGTGGCCATTCTTCTTCTTTCAATTGTAAAAATTGTGGTCCATAAAACCATTTTTCTAGTTCGCTGGTTTGTTTCGACCATATGCCCCTTGATAATAAATCTGCCGGATTATCTTTGGTGTTCACGTACTTCCATTGGTGAACTTTTGTTTTTTCGTGTATATAAGCAATTCTGTGAGCGACATATGTCTTGAATAACCCTGGATCTCCTTTGATCCATGACAACACTATTTGTGAATCACTCCATAAATATGTCTCATCAATGTTAATTTTAAGTAATGACTTTATTTTATTTGCAAGTTTTGTTGCGAGTCGTGCTGCACACAGCTCTAATCTTGGAAGAGTCAATAATTTCACAGGAGCAACTTTAGATTTCGAACAGAATAATTTACAATTGATAGTCCCAGATGAATCAATAAATCTCAAATAAGCTGCTGCCCCGTAAGCCTTCTCGCTAGCATCACCGAACATATGAAGCTCTGCCCTGACATGACATATGACTCCCACGTATCTTGAAATTTTGATTTTGTTGATGTCTATTAATCTTTCTCGGAAATTATTCCATTCTAGTTGTAACTCATGATTCAATTCTTCATCCCAATCTACTTTTGATTTCCATAATTTTTGTATATATATTTTTGCGATAACAATAATTGGATTGACCAAACCTAAAGGATCGAATAACCGTGCCGTTTCTGATACAACCTTTCGTTTTGTTAACTTTATTTCATTATCTACCCAAGTTGTTTTAAATGAAAATATGTCATTTTGATGTTGCCACGATAAACCGAGAGTCTTTATATATCCTTGGTCATCATTTGAAAATTCTTTCTCTTTTTCTCTGTTATCTTTTGGTATGTCCAGGAGCAATCTTTCATCATTTGAAGCCCATTTATGCAACTCTAATTGAGCTGATTTCAACAACTTTCTTAATTGATTTTTAATTTCAATAGCTTCAGTTAGAGTGCTACCACCAGTTATAATATCGTCAACGTAAAAATCTTGTATAACTTGTGCCGCCATTGGGTATTTAACTGATTCATCAGCTGCTAGTTGATTTAAACATCTCGTAGCCAGGTATGGAGCCGATCTGGTTCCATATGTTACTGTAGTCAATTGATAAAAATTTATTTCGTTCTTTGGATTTGACCGCCACATAATTAGTTGCAATTTTTGATCTTTTTTGTTGACTTGAATTTGCCTGTACATCTGTTTTATGTCTGCTGTGATAACATATTTATATGTTCGAAATCTTAAAAGAATGTTAAATAAATCGTCTTGTGTTTTTGGTCCTTTCATCATAATATCATTGAGAGAAAGTCCTGACGATGTTTTTGCTGATGCATCAAAAACCACTCTAAGTTTAGTCGTACTGCTCTCTTCTTTTATTACGCAATGATGTGGTAAAAAACAATGTTGTTTTGGAATATCAGTTTCATTAATTTTCTTCATATGCCCTAATTTATAATATTCATCCATAAATTGTGTATACTGCTTTTTCAATTCTAAATTTTTTGATAATTTATTCTCTAAATTAATAAATCTTCTTAGAGCTATATGCCTTGATTCTCCCAGTAATTCTGGAGAAACCAAAATAGGCAAATTGACTATAAATCTCCCTTGATTATTTCGTTTAGTTGTTGCTTTAAAAAATTCTTCGCATTGTTGTTCCGTTTTCGTTAAAGGTTTCACTTCTTCGATTTCTTCACACTCCCAAAATTTTATTAATTCATCCTCCAGGTCTTGGTTTGAAATACTTGTGAGAGATGCTACAGGCTCTGCTTGTCTTATTCGTCCCAGGACTATCCAACCAAATACTGTGTCCTGTAACATTGGTAAATCTTGCTGTAATCTAATCTGCCCTGATTGCATCAATTCGCCATACATTTCTGCTCCCAACAACATGTCAACTCGTTGAGGTTGGTTAAAATTGGGGTCAGCTAATTTAATGGATTTTGGTATATTCCAATCATTGATGTTGATGAATCGTTGTGGTTGATCGCTCGTTATGTTTTTAATGACTTGGGCATCAATATTAATATTGAAATTTTTAACTTTAGATTGGACATTAATATTAACCCGATCTGTTGTGGGTATAAATTGTAGATTGCCGATTCCATTTATTTCCATTTTTTGAAACTTGGTATCTAACTTCAGTTGTTTTTGTAATTTTTCGGTAATAAAGTTAACTTGTGAACCTGAATCAAGTAATACACGGCAATCACGTTGTTTATTATCTGCTCCTGTCACTGACACTAGAGCAGTTCCCAGAAACACATAGCTTTCTTTTCTACGAAATGATGATCCTACATTCGAAGTTACATTTCCTATATCTTGATTTATTTCCGTATTTATCTTTGCTGCTACTTTTGTTTTTGTTGGATGACTGCATACTGTTGAATTTGCTTGGCTGGTACTGCTTGCATCTAATTTGCTGTTTTTAAATAGACTTTGTTGATATAACTCTTCGGTAAAATAAAAGTGAGATTTTTCCGTACCATACTTCAATCGAATTGTCTCATCTTTTTCTTCAAATGATTTCCACAAGTCATCTAACTTATGGATCCTTTCATTTATCAACTTAACCGATCTTCTTTCCTCGGCTAGCTGATAATACGTTTGCTGCAACGTCTTAATTTGCTTTGATAACAACAGTTGATCTTTAGCTGCTTGTTCCATGATGAGTGTGTAATGCTTTTTCGATTGTATAACTCAGATCACGTCGGTATCACGTCGGGGTCACCAAAACATGTAAAGTATTATAATTTTTTCCTTAAAAATTATTGTCTCCTGTACTCGCTGATTTTATTTTGTCACATATAATTATTACAACAAAGAACTAGGATTCCTACGTTCAATGAAATAATGATTTTCTGTCTCGAAAATAAATAGCTGGCGTGTTCTAAATTGAAATTCGTCACAAGTAATTATTATAGTATTAAACTAGGATTCCTGCGTTTAATAACAATAATAATTCTCTGTCAAAATTTAAAAGAAGTGTGTCTTCTGTATTCTAAATTTTTAACTCTCTTTATTTCCTTAAATCTATGGTTTATATACAAAAAATTTATATTACATATTTCTCCCACTCTTTTTCTTAATAGTAATTAGATACATAATTCTTACTAAATTTATTTTTATTATTTTGGAAATTTTTATAATGTGATAAATAACAAATATTAAATTGATTGTATTTTAACTTTGTATGTATATTCAAAATATTCTTTATCTTTTATGCCATTTCAAGTTTACCTACTATTTTATTATCCTTATCTTCAAAAATAAGGCTAAGCAATAAAAATAAAAAACATGTGCATCTTCAAATTATTTTTAGATTATTTTCAGATCATTTAAAAACATTTTACTACCTGCTACAACAAAAAATGTATAGTTTTAAATCACAATATATCCTTTTTACCACATTTAAAGACTTTGTATTAACAATACTAATTTTAGATTATTTTAAGAAATATTATATTTTTTATTTTTTTTTATGATAAAAAAGTACAGTTGGCTGCATTAATTAACAATCGCCATTAGGGAAAACATAATTAAAATATAAATAAACCATAAACTTATTACATGGCAATCCTGCCCAAACATAATTTTATTACATGGCGACCCATGCCACAACTGAACCTACAATAAGACCACCAACATCTAATAACTATGTAGAATTAGAAAGACCACCCACACTAGTTAAATTTTTGGATCTACCATCAACACCTGAGGGACCACTAGCAACAAAATACCAAGAAGAAATTGAAGAAGTTGACGAACAAATCAGAAAGACAAAAGAAGCAATTGAGAACCTAAACAAAAAGAAGACAATCAGCGCGAAAGAATACCTCAACAAGTATATACTCAAGAAGCCAGACAAACAACCCAAGCCCAAGAAACAAAAAACAAGAGGAGGAAGATTGGTCAAATTAAGACAAAAGAAGGCAGAACTACAATATTTAATACCAATATCAAACATTAATCAAAGAAAAGCATGCCAGCAAGAACTAGCCGTAATAATAAAAGAGCTCAGATTCCGTAAAAATGGGAACAGGAACTAGTAAGAATGAAGAAATTACAACGTTTAACAATCAACCATCAGAGATCCAGCCCATACAACCTACCATTACAACAAACCAGGAACAAACAATAGTAATACTGATAATAATACTAATAATCTTAACCATCGTAAAAATACTACTTAAATACTTTGCTACTTATTTAAAGAAAACGATTAAGAAAGAACTAACAAATATTACTGTTTAAAATAAAGAATATATAAACAAAAAATTCTCTTTTAATGTCCATCAATGAATTGTTACAACAAATAGAAACCCTAAAGAAATTAGAAAATCTCTATTCTAGAAAAAAAAGAATAACAAATTCAGACTTAGAAGAAAGAAAAACAATAATAAATAACATCAAAATAAAATATAACAATATATTGAAAAATAGCGCTTTAAATAAGCAAATTAAAGCAGCAATACATGAAAAATTCTTGAAAGTATACATAAATTTAACAAAAATTACAAAACTGGAGAATATAACAGAACAGGATACAACCCTGACATCAGATACAAGTAGTGAAGATAACAACACAACAATAATAAAAGAAGCAACAATGGAATTTGACATAGATAAGACAATTAAGATAATAACTCTATTTGACGGTGAAAGTCAAAATTTAAACAATTTTATAAATCTAACCAAATATTTATATGACGCAACAAAAGAAACAGATAAACAAAAATTAATTCAGTTTATCTATCATACAAGAATAAATGAAAAAACAAGAAACAAAATAATAACAGAAGCTAAACCTGAAAATTTCGTTGAATTCGAGAAAATATTTAACAAAGTTTTTTCAAACAGAAAAAACCAAACTACAATACACACTGAATTATCAACAACAATACAAGAAAACAGACCACTCAACAAATATATAGAAAGAATAGAAAAACTGATAGCTGAATTAAATATGGTACAACTACTCGAACTAGGTGAAGAACACAGAGCAACCATAGTAAAACTCAATGATCAACTTGCTCTAGGGACTTTCAAAACAGGATTATCAGAACCCCTACACTCACTAATATTCGCAGCACAACCCAAAACATTCAATGAAGCTGTCAAAATTGCCACTGAAGCAAGCACAAATAACAAAACAACAACAAATAACATCCTATACTACAAAAACAACTATTATAACAACAAAAATAATAAAAACAACAACAAATACAACAACGGTTTTAGGTATAGTAACAATAGGTTTCACAATAAAAATAGCTTCCAAAACAGAAATAATAATTTCCAAAATGGGAAAATTCACAATAATAATGATAACAATAATAAATATAGAAATAATAAGAAATTTAAAGTTAGACAAATAAATATAGAACAGGGAAACGGTCAGGTCTCCGAGGAGCTCATCGGAGATATGAACAAAATAAATATAAACTAAATGAAAATTCAAAAATTTTTAAGATAAATAAAGATAATATAAATTATGTAAAATTGAAAACCAATTTTAACTTTTTAAATTTATTATTAGATACAGGAGCAGAGATCTCCATAATAAAACAAGAACTAATAGAAAATGAAGATTTTATAAATAGCAATGAAATATGTAAAATTACAGGCGTGAATGAACACCCAATTCATTCAGTAGGAACCATTTCTTTAAAAATAAAAGTTAACAATACTTATATGAGTCATAAATTCCATGTAGTAGGCTCAGAATTTCCAATTCCAACTGACGGCATATTAGGTTCAGAATTTTTCCATAAATACAGATGTATTTTAGATTTTGATACATTCTTGTTTTCTATAAAGGTCAATGGAGAAGAAATTGAAGTTCCCATTGAAACCAAAATACCAAATTACAATCAAATTAATATTCCTGCACGGACAGAAATAATATACCCCCTAAACATAAAAATTGAAGAGGTCAGTGTCAAATTAAACCAAAATTTAGGAAAAGGTATTTTCTTAGCAATTCAATTATACCTGCAAAGGGTGTACCCCATATAAAAATCCTAAATACAAATAACCGAAGTGCTACAATAACAAATTTGCAACCCAAAATAAAACCTTTAAAAAATTACGACATATTAAAAATTTCAAGTATAAAACAAAATAGAACTGAAGAATTATTGAAAGAACTAAATGTGACTACTTTAGATGAAAAAGCAAAACAAACTATTTTAACTATCTGCAAAAACTTTTCAGACATATTTCAATTAGAAAAAGATAAATTAACACATAACAATTTCTATACACAAAATATCCCACTTCAAGATAAAACCCCAGTTTACATAAAAAATTACAGATTACCTCAAACACAATTAAAAGAAATACAAACACAAGTAGATCAACTACTTAAAAACAAAATTATAGAAAATTCCAATAGCCCATATAATTCACCTCTGTTAATAGTACCCAAGAAATCTGAAAATGTCGAAAAAAGATGGAGATTGGTTGTAGACTATAGACAATTAAATAAGAAAATAGTCGACGACAAATTTCCACTTACACGTCTTGAAGATATTTTGGATAGTCTTGGCAGAGCAAAATATTTTTCAACACTTGATCTAAGCAATTCATTTCATCAGATAGAATTAGATAATGAATCAAAACCAGTGACTGCTTTTTCAACAAATAAAGGACACTACCAATTCAAAAGATTACCTTTTGGCTTGAAAATTTCTTCCAATAGTTTTCAGAGAATGCTCTCTATAGCTCTAGCTGGACTAGACTCAGCAGCCTTCATATATGTCGATGATATAATAATTTTCGGTTGTAGTTTACAGCACCATAATAATAATTTAGTTAAAGTATTTCAAAAACTTAGGGAATATAACCTTAAGTTAAATCCCAAAAAATGTAATTTCCTAAAAACTCAAGTGACATACTTAGGACACTTAATCACAAAGGATGGAGTAAAACCTGACCCATCTAAATATGACACAATAATTAATTACCCCACACCAAAAAATTGTGATGACGCAAGAAGATTCGTAGCTTTTTGCAATTATTATAGAAAATTCATACAAAATTTTGCACAAATTGCAAAACCACTTAATAATTTATCAAAAAAGAATGTAATATTTGATTGGACGGATGATTGTGAAAAATCATTCCAAACTTTAAAACAAAAATTAATTAAACCCCCTATTCTGACCTATCCAGATTTCAATAAAGAATTTATTATAACAACAGATGCCTCAGATTTTGCCTTTGGCGCAGTTTTATCTCAAGGAGAAATCGGAAGTGACAGGCCAATCGCTTACGCTAGTAGATCTTTGAATAAACATGAATTAAATAAGCCAATAATAGAAAAAGAATTATTAAGTATACATTGGGCTATATCCTATTTTAGACCCTATGTATACGGCAGGAAATTCACAATTGTTACAGATCATAGACCTTTAGGAAGTCTATTTACACACAATAATCCATCGTCTAAAATGACAAGAATTAGAATAGATCTTATGGACTATGACTTTGAAATAAAATTTAAGAAAGGAAAAATAAATACTAACGCAGATGCTTTATCACGCATCCAAATAAATACAAATACATTAAAAGAAATGATCCCTACCCACGCCATTAATATAGTAACTCGTAGTATAAGTAAGAAAAATAATACTATAGATAAAAACAAAAGTAAAAATAATAATAAAAATAAAGAAAAGTGTTTTATATGGAATTGTACTTCCATTACAGAAATAAATGGTATACCAAAAATAAAATTTGTCGACAATAAAAATGAAAATAATAAAAATCCGGTAGATAAAGAAAACATGCCAATAATAAAAAACGGGGAAATTATGGTACCGATAGTAAGTGATAATCCATCTCGCGACTTAGGTTCGATCTTGGAGAAGCTTATTATTTTTACACAAAAGAAAAATATAGAAGTGCTAGCCTTGTCAAATAAAGACAAAATTTTTAATGAAATAAATATGAATAAATTGAAAAAATTGTACAATAAAATGATAAATGAAAATAATAGGCATGAATTAAAAATATTATTATATACCCCACCAATTCAAATCGATAATAATGAATTAAAAAATAAAATTATAGTAGAACATCATAATAGTCCTCAAAGTGGACATACAGGTACCAAGAAAACTATAAATAAAATAAAACAAAAATATGTATGGAAAAATTTAAATAAAGATGTAAAGAAATACATCAGCAACTGTCAAACATGTAATAAAAATAAAATAACAAAATATAATAAAGAAAAGTTGCAAATTACAAACACGCCATCAGCACCTTTTGAACAAATAAGCATGGACACTGTAGGCCCTCTAAGATTAAGTAATGACTTTAGATACATATTAACAATACAATGCGAACAAACAAAATTCGTTGAAGCAATACCACTTCAAAATAAAAACGCAGAAACTATATCTAAAGCCTTAGTTGAAAACTTTATCTTAAGATACGGTAATTTTAAAACAGTTAAAACAGATCTTGGCACAGAATTCATTAATGAAACTTTTCAAAATATAAGTAAAATTTTCGGTGTAGAACATTCAAAATCTACACCTTACCATCATCAAACTTTAGGCGCAATAGAACGCAATCATAGATTTCTTAATCAATATTTATTATCTTTCACAGTAGACTATGAATGGGATAAATGGATCCCATACTTTACTTTTTGCTATAATACAATGCCTCACGTAGACACTAACTATTCACCTTTCGAATTAGTTTACGGGAGAATAGCCACTTTACCAACTGATTTAAATTTCAATAATAATATTCCAATTCAAGACATAGATGACTATGCCTTAGAACTAAAAGCCAGATTAAATTATGCTGCCAAACAGGCAAGAAAATTAACTGAAACCGTAAAACAACAAAGAAAAGATAAATATGATATAAATTTAAAGCCAATACAATTTCAAATAGGCGATTTAGTATTTGTTAAAAATGAAAATAAATACAAATTAGATAGCCCATATAATGGTCCATACAAATTAATTCAAACAGACGGCGTAAATTAAAAAATAAAAATAAAAAATACAATAAAAACCATACATAACAATAGATTAAAAATATACAAACAACAATAAAATTTTTTTTTTCAATAAAAAATTTTATTTTTCCGAACGGAAAGGGTGTAGTGCATATACAATATACATACATTAATTACATACATTACTATATACCTACCTATTCACGATATACGCACATTACCATAATATATTCATAGCATACATACATTGCTTACCTAAACGGTTTAAAATTTCATTACTTGCAAACAAGCGGCATATTATCATATGGTGAACATATGTTTCGCTTACACTTTATGATGTGTATAACAACAATGCATACCTTTATGTTTATATTATACATTAGAGTATAAAGCGGTATGCATAATGTTAATATGAAAAATGCAAGCCTATGCATTTTCAGTCATTATTATTGTTTGACGTAATTTTAAGTAATGAGTGAATGAAGGTATATGAATTGCACTTTCTTTTCCAGGAAATAGAAATAATTAACTAGAAACCTAGATTTTAAGAAACATACTGTAAATATTACAATAACAATTTAAAGTAAATTTAGAATAAGAATTTAGTATAAATAGTAGAATAAGTTTTTAAAATAAACAATCAAAGTTTTGAATCGAAACTACAAACATCTTGTTTTTCTTTTTAAAACTGAAGATTCTCCAAATCGGCAGTAGTGCCAAACTTGGATAGATCGGCGTTTATCGCCATTAGGGAAAACATAATTAAAATATAAATAAACCATAAACTTATTACATGGCAATCCTGCCCAAACATAATTTTATTACAGTTGTAAACCGGAAGACATAAAAGAAGACCTAAGCTCTAGGGGTTACAAGATCTTAGATGTAACCAATAAAATTAAAAAATTAAAAGAAAATGGGAAGAACATTATGGTGCCTTTACCGCTGTTTATGTTAACATTCTCAAATGAAGAAGGGATGAAAAAAATTTATGAAATCGATCACTTAAACAGGATGAAAGTTAGGATAGAGGCACTTCGAAAGGATAGGACCATTCCGCAGTGTAAAAGGTGTCAAAGGTATGGGCATACACAAAAATTTTGCCAGAGAGAACCGAATTGTGTTAAATGTGCGGGCAGGCACTTAACATCAGATTGTAGTAAGCCAAAGAGTACTGCAGCAAAGTGTTCAAATTGCTTGGAGGCCCACCCAGCAAACTATAGGGGATGCCTTGTAGCTAAGGAACTACAAAAACGTAGATATAAGAACAACAACAACAACTTGAAGAATTCTGGACGGCCACCGAGGCAATTCACCTCGAGAATAGTCTCAAAAGATGTAACATATAAGGCGTTCTCCAAACGAAAACTGATGACGGTGGCACGAGCAATAAAACAAGGGCCACTGACGTGAATGTTTTGTATAAAATGCAAAATAGGATGCAGAACATGCTAGATATGATGGACAAAATCTCTCAGAGATTGAGCATTTTAGAGAGCGAAGGGAAAAAATCGAGTACCAAAAGGCTTGGTAAATGATAGCACGAGGTAATTTTAAAATAGCAACATGGAATTGCAACGGTATTGCAAATAAAAGGGACATGCTTGAAGTTTTTCTTCATACACAGAATATAGACGTGTGCCTCGTAACTAAAACACATATGATCTCAAGAAGCAGGATTCGGTTTCCAGGTTATAGAATTTACAACTCGGACCACCCTGGAAATATAGCGAAGGGCGGAACGGCGATAATAATAAAAGAAAATGTGGTGCATTGCGATCTGCACCAGATGCAAACCGAGGGAATGCAAATGACGGCGGTTCATATCACTTCGACTAAACAAAAATTTAGAGTGGCTGCATTGTATTGTCACCCCAGATTTAAAATTACGACAGAAATGTTTCAAGGCGTTCTGACAGACCTAGGCGATTGATTTATATTGGGGGGTGACTTTAACGCCAAGCACACTGATTGGGGTTCAAGGCATACCTCAACTAGAGGAAGAGAACTTAGGAAAGCAATTGGCGGCACGGGGTGCCTTTTTCACTCTACTGCGATGCCAACGTATTGGCCAACCGATGTTAATAAGTATCCAGATTTAATACATTTCTTCATAACAAAACGGATTGTGAAAAGAGTGAAACCTGCGCTGACAAATGGAACTACAGATTGGTGAAGATTTCGCTTAGAGATTGAACGACAAATAGATCTAAGGAAAAGAATAAGAGCAACCCAGCACAAAGATGAGGAGGCCGAAAACTTTACTAAAATTATTCAAAATGCGGCTTGGAGTAGTTCCAAAATTAGTGCTATTAGAAGGGGGAGCATTAACTATCCCCCACATATACTAGCGAAAGTAAGACGAAGCAGGCGGGCGAGAAAGAGGTGGCAGCAAACGCGTGATCCTACTGATAAAACCAGATATAATCATGAATCGCAGCAACTAAGACGGTGTATTAGAAAATACAAAGAGGATTCGGTTGCTAATTATGTTCAAAATTTGACGGCGTGTGAGAAAACCACTGTGGAGGGAAACAAAGAAAATGAGGCAACCTATTAAACATCTCGCTCCAATCAAAAACAAAGATGGAACGTGGGCAAAAACTGACAAGGACAAGGCAAATGCGTTTGCGGATCATTTGGCCGATATATTCTGCCCGCATGACAGCCAGGGCGTGGATGATAATGAGGAATATAATATTCCAATTGTTAAGGAAAGAGAGGTCATAGCAGAAATCAGGACTCATAAACCTAAAAAGGTCCAGGATTTGACCTAATAACGGCCGATATTTTGAAAGAATTACCCAAAAGGGGTATAACAATGCTTACGCGCCTAATAAATGCGTGTATAAGGTTCATTTACGTGCCTGAAATTTGGAAAGTTGCAGAGATAATCATACTGCACAAACCTGGCAAACCTATAGACAAGGCAACTTCTTATAGACCAATCTCATTGTTGCCTATGATTTCAAAACTGCTAGAGAAACTTTTATTGAGAAGACTTCAGCCTATGATTGAAAGTAAAAGGTTAATCCCGAATCATCAATTTGGTTTTCGCCGAAACCACTCAACCATGGATCAGAAGAAAAAACAATGTGTTCTATCATATTTTTGGACGTAGCCCAGGCCTTTGATAAGGTTTGGCATTGTGGATTAATAAAAAAACTTAGGCGATTACTACCGAGGCAGTATGTTGACCTGCTCGAATCTTACCTGACTAATAGGGTATTTCGAGTTAAACAGGAAGAGGAGTACTCTTCGCTTAGGGATATAAGGTCGGGGGTACCACAGGGGAGTATATTGGGCCCGATACTATACTTGCTATACACGTGTGATATCCCTGAATCGGAAGGAGTGACAACAGTTATCGCAATAGGACGAAATGAAAATGAATCTACACAAAAATTGCAAAGGGCCAGTGATGAGATCTCAAAATGGACTAGAAAGTGGAATATAAAACTTAACGAGGTGAAATCAGTACACGTAAATTTCACTAATAGGAAAATTGACAATTCATTTTCGGTTCGAATAAATGGCGTCTTGATTCCGTCCGCAAACACAGCGAAGTATTTGGGAATGACGTTGGACGCGAAGCTCAGATGGAAGGAGCACATAAAGAAAAAGAGATCTCAACTAGAGGAGGAATACAGAAAGTTTGCATACAGAAAGAAAAGAATATCTTTTGGGGAGGCGTTCCAAATTGACAATATACAACAAAGTTTTGATATATAATCAAATATTTAAGCCTGTCTGGGCTTACGGTATTCAGTTATGGGACTGCGCTGCGCAGACTCATATCCAATCTATACAAAGATTTCAAAATAGAGTATTACGGGACATTGTAAACGCCCCTTGGTATGTCCGTAATGCCGATATACACACGGATCTCACGATCCTAAGTGTCACAGGCGAAATTAAAAAGCAAGCAGCCAATAAAATGCGTTTATCCAATCATGTCAATATCGAGGCGGCTCGATTGGTTGACAATCAAAACTTTGTTAGGAGACTTAAACGTACGAGACCTCTCGAGTTAGTTTAGAGTTTTTTATCTGGAACAATGAGTAATTAGTACGCTATTGTGCCAGATCAAAATCTTGTAAATAATCAAAAAGGTTAGAGCAAAAATTAATGGTTAGTCGTTTTCGACTGGTTTTATAGTTTATTTTGAGGAGGGTGTTTTTTAGTGGATTAAAGTTCCACACTACTGCTTTTCGTCTGGCAGTGTCTTTCGAGATTTTTCACCCCTCCTCTGGGTAAAAAAAAAAAAAAAAAAAAAATTCAATTTACGGTAAGTTTAAGTAATTCAATATTGTTGGTTTATTTAAGTTGTCGGAAAAATATTTAAGCAAATTAAAATTTACTGAAAAGTCGTAAAGCCTGTGGGACGTAAAAAGTAAAAACTACAAGAATGCCATCTATTTTTTTGAAAGATTGACAAAGATTGATGGCAATCTAAACGTAAATTATCATCTTTAACAATCTCAATTTTTATTCAATCAAAGATTGCCATTTTAACTATACCTAACTAATAACAACAAATTATTATATCTAAATTTTATATTTTATGACTTGATTTATGTATAAAATTAATTTTTTTAAGATTTTGTTAAATTGTTTTGTTTTAACTTGCATTTTTGGTGTATCCTTCTTTCTTGTCACTTGTAAATACTTTTCGACAAAAAACGTCGTTTCACTACGACATATGTATCTCACATCAGAACGACAACTGGAATATGGCTGAAGCACATTTTCCCGCTATTCCCCGAGGATTGTCACTGCGATCGCCGCTTAGAATATCAAATTCAAGTCGTAACGACAATTGTCGCTCTACTTCGGCAACTAGAATAAGGCTCACTATTTCGTCATTATTTTGCTCTAAGATGTTTATGGGCGCAAGAGGCACCCGTTTTCGATAATTATGGTATCGAATGATGAATTTCTTTATGTAAGTTCTTCTGATTATTTAATCGGTTTTCTTATGCTACTACTACTCATATAATACTTTAAAAAATAAATAATTTAAAAAACAACAATACATTGTATATTGCATTATCTTAAAAAGAAAGCAAATAAGAAAACTCAACACAAGTCCCTATATAACAAGTGAAATTTTTAAATGTGGAGAAACTTAATTATGAAATAAGCTTTTAAATATTAGGTATTTTCTTCTGCCAAAGAAATTAAACTTATCTAGTTATTAAACTTTAAAAAAAAAATCAAATTTTAAGAGTTTAAACTGGAATAAAGTTGTTTTTGTGCTCACAGTTGACCATAGGCTGACCATTGGGACTCACTATAATAAAATGATATGCATAAATATACAATTTAATGAAGAAAGGAAAATTAGATTAGGTAATAAGTAGTTAAGTTGCAAAAAATAAAAAATTGCATCCATATACCAACAGCAATCATTCCATGAGTAATAATTTGATATGAACGTGAACTTAAATTTTACAAAGTTCTTGCAGTTCTGTATGTCATGTAGTTTTACTCTATCTACCTGTATTATCTACCTGTATAATATATTTGATATGAATATATAATGCTCTGCAAAAATACATTCTCATTGAAGTAAAGTACTTGTCACATTGTCGTTACATTCTATATAAGTGAAAAATCCAAACCAAAGCGATGAACGACAGCGGCGGATGGTTTCCGTTGTTAGCCCACAACTACAACGAAACGGCAAAATCAAGTGTTAGTTTTTGCATATAAAACCGCACACTCATGGAAACAAATGATGTTGGGAAGAAAGGACAGCGGTAAACTCCGTGGCGGTAATTCCGCTTAATTCTAGACAGTCCCATTTATATATTATGCATATTATATATGAATTTTGAAATTTTGTCGCAAAAAATAGCTCTTATTATGTTTTACTTATTAACATGTTATAATAATACCATATTATTATATATTCTCCAAAATTATGTATGCCAAAGGAAAAAAAGGAAAATGGAACATGATAATTGTAACAAATAAATAAGTTATTGCCCACTATATAGTTATAGCACTCATTCAACGGTATGTGGGTAGGAGTTCGGTTGATGTAAAAATTTATAAGTTTCCGTTAACTTTATTTGTGAAGAAAGGGAATGATAATATGGTATTGAATATCGCGTTGTCTATCGCGTTGTCTTACTTACTTTATTAACATAATGTGTATAACGATGTTTAAAAATTTGTTCAGCTATTCTGCAAACGAATTGAATGCTATTTAATGTACATATGCACAACACATAAATAATTTTTTTTTGAACAAATTTTTAAACATCGTTATACACATTATGTTAATAAAGTAAGTAAGACAACGCGATAGACATAATATAAATAAAAGTCCATGTTATTAGCGCAGAACCATTTTGGCTATTAAGGTTCATAAAAAGCAACAATAAAAAAGTAAACAAATTATTTTTAAGTGTTAAGGAGCATCTTGAAAAAACAATGAAGCCAAACTTTTTTAAAAAAAAGACTCGGTAAATTTTATAAAAATTATAATTTATATACATAATTATATTAATTTTTAAGAAGATATTAAAAAATTTATTTACTTTATATTATTTGTGTAAGATTGTCGATATAATTTGTTTAAAATATTTTGTTTAATAAAACAGTTCAACAGTATAATACGAGTAATATGTAATTATGTGTACAAAATTGAATATTGGGATTATTAACATCAAATTTGGGCTAAAACTTAAATTTGAATTTTTTCATGAAATAAATGTTACTATAAGAAGATAACCAAGCATAGATTTTAATCCATAGTATTATTCTAATTGTAGTGAAAAAAAATTGATTTTTCTGGCGTAACTTTAGAATTTAATTCAAATCATATTAAATTTAAAAGCAACACAATAAAACTTCAAAGCGTTCACACTTGACCTTAAAATACCACTTTAAAGGTTAATACGAGCCGTATGAAATTTAGAAGCAGCATATTAAAAATTTAAAATGTTCACTTTCAAACTTAAAATTTAACACACTGACGTTTATCACGGGAAATCCCGTCATTTTAAAAATGTTAAATTTGCAAATTACAGGAATTTCCTCTCAAATTTAGACTTAAATTTTATGCTCGCTAAAATCACTAACAAAATTACAATTTCAAAAAAATAATATTCTAATTATTTTTTTGAAAGTTTATCCCTTACACTAATTAAAAATTACGGCTTGGTCAACTTTGTAGTTAATTTATTAACACATGTCGTCCGGTATAACTTTTAAAAATTGATATATTTTTAACGTTAGTTTGTCAAGAATATTTTTATGCGTATTTAATTTTCAATAACATAAAATAATTTTAAAATGGATAATGATTTGCAAAAAATGGTGAATCATGTTTTTGGATCAGATGATAAAAGTGACACGTCTAAAGAGGAGATGAACGGGAGAGTGACTGTGATGATGAAGAAGATTATGTTTCTAATAGTGAAGAGAAAAATAATTAATAGAAGGATAAACCGCCGTTTGCATTTGACGAAAGCTTTTACGGTGTTTAAATCATATTAATAACAAATCAACTCCTCTTAAAATTTTTCTCCATTATTTTGACAAAGACGTAATGGATTTGCTAATTCAACTCTATTATGCTAAGTGTACATAATTTATGGTCCAATTTTATGTTATAAAATGGAAATAAAATAATTCAAATTAAACTATTTCTTTTTCCTTCAGTTTTCTTAAGTGGTAATTCCCACAATTTGTTCAGTCTAACATATGTTTCTTGTATAAGAGAAAAATTACGGTAAATCGCGTCATGCGATTATTCCCGATAATTGTTAGGCTCAACAAAAACATTTGTTTGAGAAAATTATTGGCTGATTTTCCGTCGCATGATATGGCATGCAAAAAATAATTGTGGTTCTCTTTGCGAGTTCAAAAAATTAATTGAACGTCAATGTGTTAAAAACGGCACATTAAAACTAAGTGTGCGTTATCTTTTTTAAAGCGTCATTTTAAATTTTACAATTGGTACGTTCAGCCAAGTTAAGCTCTTTGATGAATTGTAAAGCTTGGTTGATTATCGCTGCAGAGCTCCACTTAACGGTTTGCAGCCAATTTTTAAAAAACGGGACGTGTTATAAAGAATGGTTCATTCAAAAATCTCCTGAATCTCCTTAAAGAAAGATTTATTTTGAGAGGAGACTATAATGCCAAACATATTGATTGGAGTTCTAGATTGACCTCACCAAGGGGTAGAGAGCTAAGAAAAGCTATTAAAGAGATTGGTTGTTACTGCCAATCCACTGGTAGATCGACTTATTGGCCAAGTGATAGAAATAAAATACTAGATCTGCTAGACTTCTTTATTTTCAAGAAAATCTCGCCCAATTTCATTAGTTTAGAAAATAACTATGATTTGGATTCGGATCATCCTGCAGTTATATTAAACATAACTGAGACAGTTACCCAGAAACAAAATAAGACCATGTTGATTAATAAATCCCCTGACTGGACTAGTTTCAAAGAAGAGATAGAGAATAAAATAAACTTAAGAATTAAAGTACGAACCCAAGATTATTTCGATTCTGAGGTGGAGAATTTTAATAAAATCATACAAAGCGCTGCCTGGAATAATACAAAATAATATGAGTATAAATCCGTGGGTATGACTTTCCCAAGAAAAATACTGAATATGATGAGCGAAAAAGCTGAACGCAGATGACGAATTTCATGAGATCCAGCAGATAAAACTGCACTCAATCGACTCATTCAGAATCTAAAAAGAAAAATAAGAAAAATCAAAGAAGATTCATTTGATAATTACATTAAAAATTTGTCAGCCGAATTAGAAAGTAATTATCCCTTATGGAGGGCTGCAAAAAATATTAAAAAGCCAAACTCACATATCACCCTATTAAGGGAATGGATGGCAAATGGGCAATAGAAAATAAGGATAAGGCTGAAATATTACATCTTGAACAAATTTTTAGGCCAAATGACATACACTCAATCATAAATATTGCAATGGGAAATGTGAGAGCAGAAAACGTTATCGCTTCATTTGCACAAAGAGAAATAGTAGAAGAAATAAAAAGTTTAAAGTTAAGGAAAGCGCCGGGTTATGATTTAATTACCTCTGATATACTGAAGCAATCACCAAAAAAAGGTATAGCAATGTTGACTTTTTTAAGGTTTAAGAACATAAAGCTTGGAAGGTTTAAGAAGTTTTAATGGTACCTAAGCGTGGTAAACCTTTAAATGAGACCAAGTCTTGTAGACCAATTTCTCTGCTACCAATTTTGTCGAAAAGTGATTATTGAAAAGAATGGGACCTATAATTGAGGAGAGGTCATTAACTCCGAACCACCAATTTGATGGTTGAACATTGAACTACTGATCAAATTCATAGAATTACAAACATTATTGAGACAAGGCAACAATTTTTGTAGACGTGGCACAGGTTTTTGACAAGGTTTGGCACGAAGGAATAATATACAAGTTAGAAAAACTATTACCAAGGCAATATGTAGATATTCCCTCTTCTTATTTAACCGACAGATTTTTTAGAGTCAAACAGGAGCGGGACTATTCCACATGTGTCTCTAAATAAGAGCAGGTGTCTCTCAGGACAGGATTTTGGGTCTAATCTTATATCTACTCTTTACAAGAGATGTGCCTCAAATAAAAAACACAATTGTGGCTACATATGCTGACGATACTGCAATTATGTCAGTAGCACGAAATATTAACGACGCCACAAGAAAGTTGCAGCAAGCAAGCAATAGTTTTGATGCTTGGACCAAGAAATGGAAAATAAAAGTAAATGAAACTAAATCTGCACAAGTAAATTTTACGAATAAAGTTCTTGAAAATCCCCCACGTGTTAATTTACATTGGGTAAATGTTGCGCAGGAAAATGTAACAAAATATCTTGGATGTTAAGCTAAAATGGAAGGAACATGTTAAGAAGAAAAATGCAGAATTTGAATTAAAATATAAAGAAATGTATTGGCTCCTAGGTCGCAAGTCAAGGTTGCCGGTACAGAATAAGATCTTGCTTTATAACCAAATTATTAAACCGGTTTGGTTGTATGGTATCCAGATACATATCCAGCGATTGCAAACTTTCTAGAATAGGGTTTTGCGGAATATTGTGGATGGCCCTTGGTATGTGGGAAATGGAGATTTGCAAAGAGATCCAAAGATTCCATGTGTAGTTGACGAAACTAACGAAAGAGCGGTGAGACATAGAGTTCGTCTGGAGCAACATGTCAACGTAAAGGGCTCTCGGCTCCTTGTTATCCAGGATTCTCCCAGAAGACTAAAGAGGCTTTTTCCTTCTGATTAAGCGCAAAATGCGCTTCACCAAATCGGAGAGCGTTGCATCTCTTTGAATCTATGTTAAAGCAAATTTGATGGTTGGTCTAAGGGGACTAGTATCAAAATATAAGGAGTAGGTTTTAACTGTAATATGGTACTGCAAGGGTAAGCATTTTATTATTTTTAAGTGAACAGCATTATAGAGTTAATTCAAAATATGGGAAGTGACTGTAGTGTCAAGTTGAAAAATAATTAATGAAAGAATAGTTACTATAATATTGATATAAATATATACTCGTAATAAGGAAAAAATATGAAAACGAAATTCGAAAATAATATCTAAAATACTGTTAAACATTATTTTGCCAACACTAATGTATAATTCCTGCACTTCGTGAAGGGTATATTAACTTTAGTTAGGAGTTTGTAACTACTTGAAGGAGTCATCTGCGGTATGGACATATATATATATTCTTACTCAGCGTAAAATTCTGCGTTGATTTAGACATGTCCGTCCGTCCGTCCGTCTATCCGATCGCACGATAACTCAAAAATGAATAATGTAATCGACACCAAACTTTCACAAGTTGTTTTCTTTGTGCCAAGGACGAACCCTATTGTAATTGGGCTAATTCGGACAACGGGTTCGGGTAGCTGCGATACAACTCAAAGAGTTTATTTTAAATATTTCAAAAACTGATAAAGGTACAAATATAAAATTTTGTATACTTATGTCCAATTATATTCTACACATGCTCTAAAAATTTTAATGGGATAGCTGCACCGGTTCGGGTAGCTGCCATACAACTCCAGAAGCAAATTTTTTATATTCGGCAAAATAATAAAGTCAGATTCATGAAACTTGGCAGTCATGTGTCCAATTATAGGTCAGATATATTTCTGAAATTTTAGTGGAATTGCTTCACAGGTTCGGGTACCTGCCATACAACTCCAGAAGCTAATTTTAAATATTTGGAAAAATAATAAAGTCAGATTCATGAAACTTGGCAGTCATGTGTCCAATTATAGGTCAAAGATATTTCTGAGGTTTTGGTGGAATTACTTGACAGGTTCGAGTGGCTCCCATACAAGTCCAAAAGCTTATTTTAAATATTTGGAAAAATAATATAGTCAGATTCATGAAACTTGGCAGTTGTGTGTCCAATTATAGATCAGATATATTTGCGAAGTTTTAGTGGAATTGCTTGACAGGTTCTGGTACCTGCCATACAACTCTAATAGCTAATTTTAAATATTTGCAAAAATAATAAAGTCAGATTCATGAAACTTGGCAGTTGTGTGTCCAGTTATAAGTCAAGCATATCCGTGAAGTTTCTATAGAATGGTTTCACAGGTTATAGAAGGGTTTCACAGCTTTTAGTATTTGCTATACAACAAAGAAAGGTGCAGGGTATAATTCAATCGATTTATACCGACTGAAACGTTTTTACT
Organism: Condylostylus longicornis; assembly: GCF_029603195.1. NCBI lineage: Eukaryota > Metazoa > Arthropoda > Insecta > Diptera > Dolichopodidae > Condylostylus > Condylostylus longicornis. The sequence continues at coordinate 574,587 of NW_026578017.1, read as the reverse complement.
TGTTTTACATACACTTCAAAATTTTATCTCAATTTTTATTTGAGAAAAATTTCAAAAATTTAACATCAATTACTTAAGTTAAAAAGAAATTTAAAATGAAAGAATTTTGAAGACAATGATCGGTTTTCAATATTTTTTTATTTTTCATTTTATTTTGTAAATAAAAAGTACTCTTATTTACCTGTTAATAAATATGTAAGAAGAACACAAATAAATTTTGCAAGCCCTAAGTATAATATTTTTGAACTAGTTTTAAAATAATTATGTACAAAAAAAATTATTTGGAAGTGGATGTATATATATTAATTTTTAATAATTTAAAAACTAATTGATAATACCAGGCGCCCTTCAGTTTAAACGAGCTCTCCCATGGTATGCCGGGCTCTACCATGGGTGACTATACTTTCCCGCGCTACTCCTGGGAACAAAATGGAGAACGTAAACAATAACAACAACAACAACAGCAACAACAAGAACAACAACTGTGACAAATACAACAACTGCAACAACAACAATAACAACAGTGACAATTACAACAACAGCAACAATACTAAGGACAACATTAATACAAACACAGTTAGTGCTCAAGGGTCTGCGGAACCAGAGCTCCTCTCGACTGACGCAGAGGAGGAACTCCTTCTCACGCCAGTAGAAGAAAAGGCGGCGCCTCCGATGGAGTCGGATAATCAGGATCCTCTTGGACCCACTATCCAACAAACTGAGGAGGACCTGAAAAGGTTGGACATCAGGGGAAAAAACAATATTTCTCTGTTGCATCCAAGCGGCGTATCGCGGCTTATATCAGGGATGGCATGTCCCTAGAGGAAGCTCGCAGATATGAGAAGGAAAGATTAGAAAAGCTGAGGGCCTGCGGATCGGGTGTTGTGGCCGACCATCCCCAGAAGAGAGAAAGGTCAGAAAGCAACACCCCTGATGCAGGGCCCTCAAAAAGGAGGTCGATGAAGGGTAATGTTGAGGGAAAGGTTCCCGGGAACATTGCTCAACAAAACCCGAAAATGACTTCTTATCGGGATGCAGTAGCACAGGTCAAGGTGGCCATCACTCATAAACTGCATCCAGAGGAAAGGGTATCCGAAGTCCAAATGGGGAAAATCAAAGTAGCCATCATGGATGAAATGGATAAAGTTGTGGATTATCATCCACAATTCACTGCAGCGTTGCAAAGGGATGGATGGATATCTGTAACATGCAATAATCTTTGATTTAATCTCCACAACTATTCAGTCTTTGCTGAGTAGTTGTGGGGATAACTTCAACAGCATACAGAATTTATAATAAGTAATTGAATTAATTAGGGACAACGAAAATATTTTTTATAATATAAAATCTTACTATTTGTTATATTACCAATTGCATTTATAATAATTGGTTGACTAACACGTTTGTGTGATTCAAATTTTATTGCACTTATTTGGAAATATTTTGGCATTTAATTTTACTTTGTATTATAATGCCTACTCCATGTGCTATGTTTATCGGTAAAATTGAAGGAAATCACAACTCAATTCAATGTTTTAGCTGTAAAAATCTCTTACATGCCAACTGTTCTCAATTATGAGCTGGAGATATTGGTGTTTTGAAAAAGAGTAAAATTCAATTTAAATGCTTTAAGTGTAGCAAGGAAAAAAATTCTATAACATCTATTACTCAGTTGAATTCAGCTCAAATAAATATTTCAAGCAACAATGTGTTGACAACATGCAACGAAGAAATCACTCTCACTTCTCTATTCAATTTAAATTTGGAGATGAAGAAAATCTTAACAGAATGTAATCAACAAATTAAAAACTTGCTAGAAGAGAAAAATATGTTATTGCGGAAAGTTTCTTTTCTTGAGAACAAAATTAACAGAATAGAGCAAAATCTTTTAGACAATTGCATGGCTATTTGTGGTATACCTGATGTTAACACTGATACAGCAAAAACCACGGTATTGTCTCTATTTAATAATTGTATTGGTGAAAATGTTTCTGAAGAAGACATTGCATCGTTAAAAATCGTTATAAAAATTGTTAATTCTTCTTCTGGACAGAAACAGCAAAATGAAATTTGTATTAAATTTTACTCTTCTAATATGAAAAAAAGAATAATGTCAAATAAACGTAATGCTAAATCTAGTTTTTTTAGTACAGAATATAAGAACAAAATTTTTTTAAATAATAGCTTAACTCCTTTTTATAATTCTTTATTAAAAAAAGTAAAAATTTTAAAAGCTTGAATAAATTTAAATTTATGTGGATGAAAAGTGATATCATTTATTCAAAAAAAAATCTGATGTGGTCACCACATAACCGACCGCATTGTGTATTGTCTAGTTAAATGAAAGTGTTACAGAATATTATAAAAATGTCTGTTAAATACTTCTTTCCAATTTTTAGGACATTAATAAGCTTATAAATAACATACTTAGAAAAATGTAAATTTAGCTCTTGGTAGAGTTTCGCTTTGTGCTACCCGAATTTCCTGAAATGCTCGCCAGTTAGTTTCGGTAACAACCAGAACTCAAATATCAAATTTCAAGAAATTCCATCAATTTGTTCTTATGTGGATATGGTGAAAAATGTAAAATCGGCCCGCAAATCAGTTTCCAAAATCAAATCCAAAAAATTTATATGTTCATTGTTTTAATACGAGGAGTTCATATATTAAATTTCAATGAAATCGGTTGATTATTTCTCTTTATATACACAAAAATGTATATTTGGCCCGTAGTAAACGTCTAGTTGCCAATGCCTGATTTCTTCCAATACATACGGATTTTTGCGGACGGTCGAGCTGAGCTTATATATAAAATTTCAAGTAAATCGGTTGAATATTTTCTTCAAAATGTTCAAAAATGTAAAACAGGCCCGCTAAAAAGTGCAGTTCCCGAGGCCTGATATATACCAAAAGTTGATCGATCCGTGCCATGGTGGAAACAAACTTACATATAAAATTTCATCAAAATCGGTTCAGCCGAACTTGAGATACACGCGTGCACACACAGACCGACAGACCGACAGACCGACAGGTTGCTAAAAATAGTTTATTTACACTTCCCTACTATGGAGAAGTACGTTCCCACCGAAAACTCGATATGCAAAATTTGTTGCCATCACATAACCTACCTATTGTTTACACAATACGGTCGGTAAAAATGAAGGTGAAGTGAACCACATCATTCGCAGTTTTGAGGATTTGAATAACATCTCTTAACCTTTATTTCTTTTGTTTTTATTACTTTTAATAAAAAGATTATTTTGAACTTAATCTTATAATGAATGATCCTCATAGCTCCAATAATGTTCTTCATTCACATATTAATATTTCAAACAAATCTGTAAATGATAATTTAATTTTAGATAATAATGCAATGGAGATTTCAAATTTTTGGGTTGTGCATCAAAATATTGCAAGTCTGAGAGAAAATTTTAGTTCTCTGTTAGCATATTTGAATTCTTGAGACTACTGGCCTCATTTTGTATTTTTGAGCGAGATTTGGATTTATGAATACGAAAAAAACAATTTTCCAATTCCTAATTATTCATTTGTTGCAACATGCAATAATTCATATGCTGCAGGTAGTGTTGCAGTTTACTTCAGGAGCAATTTAAAGAACTGACGCATTTTTAATTTTAATTTTAATAGCATGGATGTTATAAAGGTTTTATGCAATATTTCTGAAATTGAATACTGTTTCATATGTATATATAGATTACACAGGTGTGTTATTAGTAAATTTTTGGCAAAATTGGCCAAGTTATCAAAGGAAAATTCCAAAAATTTAATACTATTAGGTGATTTTAATATTGATATTTTGCGTCAAAGCAATGATGTTTCTGATCACTTATTTTTATTATCTTCTTATGGTTTTGACTCTTTGATTTCAGTTCCCACTCGCCCAATTTCAGGTTCTTGTATTGATCATCTTTTTGTTAGGAAACTCAGAAATGATAAACACGATTTTTGCAGATATATTAGACTTAAGAATTACGGATCATTGTATGTTAAGTTTAACTATACCGAATTGCACTTTTAATGGTAAAGTTTTTCAATCTGTTTATAATAGTGGACCTGTAATTAATTATAATCATTTGAGAAACCGGTTATTATTTCAATTTTGGTATGATGTTTTGCTGTTGATGATCCTTCTTTGGCTTATTTACATTTTTATGAGACTTTAAATTTTCATATAAGTAATTCTAGTAATTTTATTCATAGAAGAGCACCTAGGAGACTCAAACCTTGGATGACGAATAAGCTATTGACTTTATTAAAGAAACGAAATAGCTTAAGGTTAAAAATTAAAAAATAAGTATAAAGAATTTTGTAAATTCATAAAGGAAAAAATCAAAAGTTGTAAGGATAATTATTATTTAACTAAATTTGAGACTTCTAAAGGTAATTCAAGAAAGGAGTGAAATATTATAAATTCTATTTTTAGCAAAGACTGTGCTAAATCGGATATTTGTTTATCTATTAATAATGAGTTGGTTAATGACCCTAAAATTTTGGCTAATTATTTTAATAACTTTTTCGTTGATATAAGTGTAAATTTATCGTCTAATTCAAGTGTCCATAGTTTCGATTTCAGTGTTTTAGATTTGAAATCTGACGTTTTTCAAAGAAAAAGTTTTGCTTTTGAGCCTTTTACCTCTATGGAAATTAATAATATTATTAAGGGATTAAAAAATGCAGGCTCTGTTTTTATTGGTTCTTTTTCAAATGTTTTATTAAAACAAATTTCTTTTTTTATTTATGATGTTTTGTGCTATATTTTTAATTTAAGTGTATATAAAGGAATTTTTTCAAATGATTTAAAAATCGCTGAGGTTTTTCCTCTTTTAAGAAGGCTGATTCACAGAATCCCAATAACTATAGGCCTATTTCGCTTTTACCAACTATTTCTAAAATTTTTGAAAAAGGCATGAAATCGAGGATTGTTAAATTTTTAGATAAAATTAAGTTTTTTAGCAATTCGCAATTTGGATTTCGCCATACATTAAGAGGGTGCTTTACTTAAATTTTGCAGCGAAATTTATGAAGGCATAAATAATAGTTATTTCTGTGCAGCCCTGTTTATTGACATCACCAAAGCATTTGACACTGTTTCACATGATCTGTTGCTGGAAAATATTAATAATGCTGGTTTTAGGGGCTTTGTTTATGTATGGTTTCGTTCATATCTCAGTAATAGGAAACAGAGGGTTAAAATCGGAAATGTTTTGAGTGATATTACTGAAATAAAATGTGGAGTGCCACAGGGTTCCGTTTTGGGGATAATTTTGTTTCTTATATTTATAAACTCATTGCTTGATCAAAATTTTAAGGGAAAATGAGTCACCTACTGCTTTTGCAGGTGACTCTGCTTTCACTTATTGTGAAAAAAATTTGATGGAGTCAACTATGCGACTCTGAATTTTGATCTAAATTTAATAAGAAGATGGTTTTTTTCTCATAAACTAGTAATGAGCAACAAAACTAAATATATTATATTTAATCTAACACAAGAAGGAACGTTGTAAAAAATCTTTTTCAGTTGAATTGGTATTGTTCTATAAATGTTTCAATGTGGTAATAAATGTGGTATGTTCTATAAATGTGGTATTGTTCTATAAATGGCTTATTTTGCACTTTTTAATTCAAAAGCTTCAATATGGTATTGTTCGTTGGGGTGGATCTTATTTTAATAAGATTTACCCTATTTGGATTGCCCAGAAGCATTGCATAAGAAGTTTACTAAAAAAGAATAGATTTACACCTAGTTTTTCATTATTTAAGTATTTAAATATTCTTCCTCTTCGTCAGTTATATATTTTTAAATCTTTAAAAGATTTTTTCATGAGGTCTGGCTACTTGGTACGGCGGTTTTATTCTAATTAAAATCATGTCTGCGTCACCTACGTGCCAAAGGACGAGACAACCGTCAGTCTCTCCAGGGACAAATTTCTAAGTAGGATAGGAAAGCAAAATCCCAGCCTCAAGATGAGTTCTTGGAGGGTGCTGAGGATGGATAAGGAAAGGACGGGGGCTGCTCCATCACCTTTTCCGTGGATGATTCCGGATTGTAAGATCTACGGAAAGCGGAGTTCCGACTTTTCCTGAACTTCTTCCGTGTTACCGTTCGGGTTAAAGGAAGAAAATCCTCTCAAGGTGCTGGCGGCAGGGCAGGACAAAATAAAAAACTAACGCCCACCGCGACAACGACGGGCACTTCAGGCTAAACAAAAGAGCCAAAACTCATTGGAAACTCTGAAGTCACTCCGAAAGCGGCGGAAACGGAAGGACCATCGACCAGTGCGCCGCCTACAAGCGTCCCAGGTGAACCAAAAGGGCCCAAGCCCATTGGGAAGCCCGGTACTGCTTCGGTATTTGCTGTTGGAGGGGCTACTGTGGCACCTAGGACGGCAAAAGAGGCTGTGATGGGCAGGCGCCCACCAAGATGCGTTAAAAGGCGGCAATGGGAAGCAAGGTTCATGTAAAGCCTTTGTCTAAAGGACCAAAGCCCATAGACAAGAGCCGGAGGAAATGATATGGCTGTAAGGTGCATCCAAATAAATCTACAGCATGCTAGGGCATCTACTGATGTTCTAGTTCATAGATTTATGAAGGATCACCTCGATATCGCCCTTATCCAAGAGCCTTACATAGTGAAGGATCAGGTTAATTTCCTAACAGGCGAGCTATTGTGTGATAATACAATTGGGGACAGGCCTAGGGCTTGCATTTTGTTTAGTAAAAGGCTAACGTATTGTCCCATTCCAGATTACCGTTCTAAGGATCAGGTAGCTGCGTTGGTGAAGGTGAAGTCTTCCGGGGTTGGACAGAGTTCATTGTGTGCTCATCCTACCTCCCGGGAGACTGTGCCCACCCAAACGAACAACTGAAAGATCTAGTAGACTTTTGTGGAAGGAGGAACTTCCAACTTATAATAGGAAGTGACGCCAATGCCCACCACACCGTCTGGGGAAGCAGTAATATAAACAAAAGAGGTGAGTGCCCACTTGAATTTATATTTAGCAATAAATTAATGGTTATGAATGCAATTAGGGAAGAGGTCCTTGACATCACGCTTTGCACTGAGTTTATTGGCAGTAGGGTTAGTGGATGGAATGTCTCAAATGAGACATCCATGTCCGATCATAGGCAGATTAGGTTTGATATCATGGTGATCGTGGCCTGGCAGAAGAAATGTATCGGGTACCCCAATCCACAGATTGGAGTCAATTCGAAACACTCCTCATGGATGGGATTGGATCCATTCCTGCTTCTGTCAGAACGGTGATGGATATCGAACTGGCCACCGAGGCTCTGACGGCGGCTATTACTAGTGCCTAACATGGGAGCTGCCGCGCTAAGCCAAGACGGAGCAATAAGAATGGTGGAATGAAAAGCTTTCAAGGCTTAGACTAAAGACCAGAAAGCTGGTCAATAAGGTCAAGGCGTCGGCTCCAGCAGTGCGCGTCTTCACAGGGTGCTCTCCAAAAAGTATGCTAGCGGGTTGGGCCTAATGGAACGGCCTGATGGCTCCATGACTGAGAACGAAGAGCAGACGTTGGAGCTTATGGCGTCAACGCACTTTCCTGACTTTTCGGATTTTTCGGAATCACTCAAATGCGGTCATTGAACCGAGGGTATCCTGGCCCAGGAGGGATTACTGGCAACGATCCCGTCCTGTCTTCACGATGGGCAGGATTAGATGGGCTGTTTTCTCTTTCAGGCCCTTCAAATCTCCAGGTGATGTCGGGATATATCCTGCATTTTTGCAGAGGGGTTTCCAACATATCGCCAGAGCACTGTTGGAAATTTTTCATGCCAACTATGCGTGAGGTTACATCCTTCAGGCATGGAGGGTGGCTAAAGTGACGTATATTCCGAAGGCGGGTAAGTGACCAAGCAACCACCCAAGGTCTTTCCGTCCAGTCAGCCTTACTTCTTTTTTATTGAAAGCAATAGAAAAAGTGATTGATAGATTTATACGGGACAATGCGCTGGGAAGCAATCCCATGCATGAATCTCAGTACGCCTATCAGTCGGCTCTGCAGAGTCTGGTGGGAGTCTTTGAAAACTCACTGGAAGTGCGGGAGGTGGCAATTTGCTGCTCCCTTGTATAGAGGGAGCTTTTGACAACACCCCATATCATGTCATCTGTGAGTCGTTGTACAAACGAGGGATTAATGCGACGACTAGCAGATGGGTTAATCGGATGCTACAGGATAGGATTATTAAGTCCACCATAGCTGACGATATACTTTTCATTTCCGCTGCAAAAGGGTGTCCGCAGTGCGGGGTTCTTTCGCCCCTCCTGTGGTCCATTGTAGTGGATGATCTAATCGCTGCTCTCAGGGGCTCCGGGGCACGTGTCTGGGGATACGCCGACGATGTGGCCTTCATCGTACGGGGAAAATTTGAGAGCACTATTTCTGATCTTCCACAGCAAACTTTACTCTAGGGAGGTGAAGTAACTGGGGGAATACCCATATAGATAAAGTTATCGAGAGGGCTACGGCGGCCTTGTGGACATGTAGGAGCTTCATCGGGGGGACTTGGGGAATCAGTCCCAGAATAGCACTGTGGCTATATACGGCCCTTGCTAGGCCCATTGTCACCTATGCGTCGATTGTATGGTGCCGTAAGGCTCAGCAGGCGGGTGTGCGGCCAAGCTGGAAAAGTTACAGAGGCTGGCCTGCCTGGGAGTGACTGGGGCAATCCGGAAACTCGGTTAGTGACTTACCGACTTCTCCCTGGCGAGGACAAGGCAGGGCTAAAGTTGGCCCACAGGACTCACAGGACTTCAATGAGAGCGATCCGATTCTAAGAATAACCTTTCGGATACCTATCTGCCGCGGTACATCTTCGACCACAAGTACAGGGTTCTGTTTCCGATCGATGGACGTGGGATCGGGTAGGCCCGGTACTTGAGTCGGGTTCGAGCGTGTGGTATGCGGACGGGTCCAAAACGGAGTCGGGTGTGGGTTCGAGTGTATACGGTGTCCGATGGGCTGGCGCGGAGGGGATCTGGGACTGACTTTGTACAGCGGCTACCTTTATGCGGTCTGCTTTCTTCCGCCGTGGGGGCCAGGCATGCCTGCCTGCTCGCGGCGGAATGCGGCCGTCACTAGCGAGACTCGAAAGGGTGCCGTCATGCGAAGGTGCTTCTTTCGGCGTGCTCCAGCGGATTCACCGCAGAGTTGCTGGAGATGAGCAGGAGCCGGGTTCGCACTATTGCGAATTTCTTCACGGTGCACTGCCCAGTGAAGTACCTGGGGAAGTCGGGCTCCCCCCTGTGCAGATTTTGTGAGGGTGGCGATGAGAACGCCGTGCACATTCTCTGCGACTGTCCGGCACTGGCTGTTCGGCGCCGCAATTGTCTTGGACATGGGTCCCTTAAAATCTACAATCTACAATTGATATTATTTGGAACAATTCTTCAAGTATCTTTTAAATAACTGAAATGAGTTAATAACTTAAGTTTTTGAAATATTCTATATTATATTACTTTCATTACCATCGTTGTTAGCCGACACTACCTACCTTAACTTACCATATTGAAAAATACAAAATGTACATGAAAAAATCATACAATTCTCCCAGTGTTGTTATTTTTACAACAATTTGGCATTTTAAACAACCACACTATTACAAAGTAATTTTTAGTACATTTTGCATTTATACTAGAAAATGTCATTATTTGCATTCGTTTATGATATTAACGATAAAATTCAATTTATATTTTTGCTACAAAAGCCACTTTTAGAACAAAAATAATTAAATTTAAAACCTTTTTTGAAAAATTTTACCTGGAAAAAACCGTCTAGCGTTGAAATTTCATATTACTGAATTTCATATTACTGAGTTGTCATTTTCAACATGAAGAATAAACGGAAAGATTTAAAGATTTTAATTCAAGATATAAGTTTATTGAAATTTGTTTTGATTATAATTGCGTAAAATCGTAAAAAAGTCCTTACAAAATATGTACAGTTAATTTATAACTATAAAAATAAATATATAATAATAATATATGTTATTAAAAATAAGTATACTTCCTTCCACACCTTTGCAATACATATATTCTTATTATTTATTCAATTTTTTCTTGTGTCAATTCATTACAAAATTCTGTTCCAAACTTGTTGTTCTTAAAATTAAACAAGTAAAAACGTTTCAGTCGGCATAAACTGACCGAATTATACCCTGCACCTTGACAATCTGAGTTTTAATAAAGTTGGGTCAAACCAATGGTTTGTATTGTAGCACTTTTACCTTTAACAAAAGAAAACACTGTTTTTAAAAACAATCTACGTATACCTACTACACTATTAAAATTATTTTCGCTCATATACGAAACTATTTCTAGGATTGCATATATTTAGGATGAACGATTAATGCAGTCTTCGAAATAAAGCAAAAATTAATTTAAAGAGGGGTTAACATAATGATCGATTTTAAGGTTTAATTGCATGAGTTAAGTAAAATAATTATATTTTTTAATGTTATGGAATTTACCATTAACTTTTTGCGTTTATAGAAATTTAGAAAAACTTGTGGTTCCAGAAATATAAGGCGTCAAAAACTCAAATTTTACAAATTTTAAGAGGCAATAAATTGAGAGGGGGTGGAGATAGTGTTTAGAGGAAAAACAACACCAAAAATTTGAAAAAAAAGATTTTATATAACGGTAAATTTCAACGGCCATTTTGTTTTTTTTAAAAATCAGGTATAGTATCCCGTGATAGAAGAAGCAACCCACTGCTTTTCTGCGTTCGCAAAATTTGCAAAATGCAAATAGCTCTACTACAGTAAATAGTTGAAAAATGGCATTTTTAGGGTTTTGGGGGGGTATAACATTTAGAGAGGGGGAGATAGGTTAAAATTATGTTCTACGAAAATTAGTTTCCAGTAAAAATATATGTACATATAAAATTTCAGGTTTTTATCTTTAAGAGTGTAGAAGTTTTGTAAATAGACACACGGACAGACGGACAGACAAAGGGAAACTAATTAGCAGTTTTTTTTTCAAAAAATTTTTGGAAAAGTGCCAACAATAAAAAAATTTGGAATTACTTTTTTTACAGGTATGAATTGTAAGTCTCGTATATTACTTTTTGAACAAAAATTACTGAAAGTAATTTTTTAGTGAAAAAACGTGAAGTAAAATTTAGTGTTTTAAAAACTTTTAGCTATGTAAAGTAATGTTCTTCTTTGTGATGATAACGTCATCATTTTCAGTAATTTTTATCCAAAAAGTAATATACCAGAATTAAAATTCATACCTGTAACCTGTAATGTATAATTAACATTAAGCAAAAAAGTAATTTCGATTTTTTTTGTTTTATTTATATGTGTCCATTTTTTATTTTATATTATTAAAGAAAGAACGAATAAAGAAATTAAAATAATTTTATTAACAACTTTTATACAATCTTTTATATGAGTACTCTTTTATGCATATCAAATATACATTCACATCACAATATGAAAGAAAATAGTGTGTGCATACTTTACATTTGATATTTACTCTTTAATTCTTATTATAGTACTCGTATGCCATTTTTATACCCGTACGAACGTATGTTCGAAGGGTATACTAAATTTGCCTTACCGTTTGTAACGCTAAGAAATAACGGTGTTAGATATAGACTCAAGTGTATGTTTTTGATCAGCGTCAAATTCTGAGTTGATTTACCTTTGTCTGTCCGTCCGTCCGTCCGTCCGTCCTTCCGTCCGTCCGTCCGAACGATAACTCAAAAACTAATTGAGCTAAGTTCACCAAATTTTCACAAATGATTTATTGTAGTAAGTGCCAGAACTCTATTTAAATTGGACATGATCGGAGTACCGGTTCGGGTAGCTGCCATACAACTTCAAAATTTATTTGGCTATATCTCAGAAACTATAAAAGTTATGGTATTGAAATTTCACAAAAACGAATGTATTAGTAGGGCCAATATGCCACATAAAAGTCGTTGAAATTACTTGGCTCCTTCTGGTACCTGCCATACAACTTCAAAAATTATTTGGCTATATTTCAGAAACTATTAAAGCTATGGTATTGAAATTTCACACAAACGAATATATTAGTAGGGCCAATGTGTCTCAAAAAAGTCGTTGAAATTACTTGGCTCCTTCTGGTACCTGCCATACAACTTCAAAAGTTATTTTACTATATCTCAGAAACTATAAAAGCTGTGATATTGAGATTTCACACAAGTGAATATATTAGTAGGGCCGATGTGCTTGATAAAATTCGCTAAAGTTTCTTGGCTCTTTCTAGTAGCTGCCATACAACATCAATAGTAGTTTGGCACAACCAGTATTTTGAATAACACATAGTACTGAAATTTTGCATAAATTAATATGGTAATACGGCAACTTAAAGTCATAGTTTGCCCCATAGTTAGCTATGGCACATTAGTTATTCGCACATAGGATAACAAATTCGTACGGGTATCACAGAGTTGACAAGGTCAACTCTATTTTTTTTCTCGTTTTTCTTACTTTTTCTTATGTTTTATTTGGATTATTTATTTTCTTATTCCATTTTCTAATTTAATGAAAAGAAAGAGTATATTAAGGACTTATTTTTTAAAAAGGTCATGAGTTTTGCTTTATTTTTTGTATGAAAATGGTCTTATTTTTGTTAGAGTTCGCTACTATTGGAAATTGCACATTAGTGCCGTGAAAGGTTTCTTTTTAATGCAAATTGGGCATTTTTCGTACTTTTTGCTCGAGCTGTAACAGGACGAAGTTTAGGCGGCTCTTTTTTTAAAGTAAAAACTAAAAAATATTTCAAAATAGTTTTTCATTTTAGATATCTGCGAAGAAAAAACAAATTTAAACAAAACTCGTTTTTTTTTTTTTTCTTTTTGAATAAATTTATTTTATAAATTGCAAATATTTATAAGTACTCGTATTTTAACATCGCAATATTTTATGACCCTCGAAAATGAACATATTTTATCAAAAAATTTCTTATATTATCAGTAGGGAACGGATTTTCACGTTTTTACCTACTTTTGGTAGTGCTTATTAGGACATATTTACCAATATACAAATGCGTTTCATAAAATATCCTTTCATTTGGCATCGATTTGGAAAAGCTTTTTTAACCTTTTTCGGGGTTTAATACCTTTTTTAACCTCTTTTAATATTTTTTGCCTTTTTCGACTTATTTGGCCATTTTCCAGCTACTTTGCTAAATACAATTCAAAATTAAGTTGAAATTATGTCCAATTCTTTTATTTTGTCCCTAATTTTTTTTTATTTCACTGAATGTCACAATTCCTTTAAGAAATAAATGCCTACCAGTGTGACGTTAGCACGTTTTTTTTGATGATTCCATAAAAATATTGGGCATTTTAATCGCGATTTAATTTTACTTTTTATATCGCATTCTGCAACATATGTGCCCACTAAATAAAATATTATGCCCACTATTTTGAAAAAATTGAAAATATGTTGTGCAACTTACTAGAAGAAAATTCTGCTGCCGTTGCAATAGCAAAAAAAATGTTTTCAAATTTAGATTTTAAAAATAAATTCTTATATTGAAAAATTATTTTGTATTTCTATGCGCAAATTTCAGTTTTCCTAGCACTTCAATCACTCGCTTAGAAACTTCTAAGCGATCTCTTCATGCTCAGATAGAGATTATTGAAGATGCTCTTGAAAATAAAATAACGTAAATAGGTCACATGCAGTTTCAGTTAAAATAAAAATCGGTAATATTATTAAAAAAAATAGGGATTTCAATATTTTGTAATACAAAAATGTTGCAAATATTATTGGTGGAAATACAGCATCTTATCAAAATTTATACACAAATGTTGAAATCATGGCACTTAAATTTGCGCCAGTAACTTCAACTGATGTTGAAAGATCGTTTTGAATGTATAAAAATATTTTGAGATCAAACCGACAACATTTTACGTTTGAAAATTTACAAATTCATTTAATTATAAACTGCAATTTTAAATAATGTACAATCAAAACTAAAGCTTTATTTTGGTTGCACAGTTTTTTTTAGTTTTAATTTATATTTATATAAATTTTTTAAAATAAAAATGATACGTTGATTTTTATTGGTATAATTTTTGAAGTTTATTAGAACCTATTTAGGTGCCTAAAAGAAATTTTTTAGCACCTAAAAATCCGTTCCCTATAATTATCAGTGTTGTTTGACAATTTTACAGAACAACTCTAAACATTATTAATTACAATAAATATAAATACATATACATTTTAATGACTCTAAAACGGTATAATTTTTAACAAATTTTAATTAATATGATATTTATTACTCACTGAAGTAGATGGTATGTTGTCGTATTCTTCCTTATTCATTGAAATTCACATACTCATTCATTCTTAAGCAGTATATTTTATAAATAACTCTTAAAAAAATTATAAAAATATTTTATTATAAGTATCTTATTATTATATTTTAATAAAATATCTTATTATAGTATTTTTATAATCATTATACTCTTATTATAATGATTATAATAATATCTTATTTTATTTAATGAATTCAACGGCATCGTGACGTCTTTAAATATTTTTTTGGTGACCAAATTTTCACTTAATACTCGTAAAGAGAAACATATTTCACTTCATCATTTTTAGAAAACTGTGATTATACAAAAAAAATCGAGTTAAAATATTTGTTTGTATGCTACATTTTATCAAACACAAACTCATTTTGCTTAAAAAAAATGAGGTCCTAGGAAAATTATGTCATACGAAGTAATAAATTTAAAACAAAACAAAAACAAATGTTTTCTTCGAAAAATTAAAATTACAAATTATGAATTAATCAAAGCACTATTTAACAAATATTACTTTTAATTATGAAAATGTGTAAAAAAACTACATATGTATGTGTTTTGCAAATGGGAATAACAATTTAGAGCTATACACCGTTTTCTTTTTCAACAAATTTTTTGCTTTTTTTCACTTGCTATAATTTTTTTATAAGCTTTTATAAAATAATAATCCTTTTTATACAAATACACATTATTAAATATTTTATGATTTTTTATTTACAAACTGCACTAATTTTACGAGTATAAATAGAATAACAAAATATTTGTTTACTTTTTCAAAATCTTTGTTACGGCGCGCAATTTTCTAAGAAAAAAAAACATTTGGCATTTAATTATACCCTGCACTTCGTGAAGGGTATATTAACTTTGGTATGGAGTTTGTAACTACTTGAAGGAGTCATCTGCGGTATGGACATATATATATATTCTTGCTCAGCGTAAAATTCTGCGTCGATTTAGACATGTCCGTCCGTCCGTCCGTCCGTCCGTCCGTCCGTCCGATCGCACGATAACTCAAAAACGAATAATGCAATCGACACCAAACTTTCACAAGTTTTTTCTTTTGTGCCAAGGACGAACCCTATTGTTATTGGACTAAGTCGGACAACGGGTTCGGGTAGCTGCCATACAACTCCAAGAGTTTATTTTAAATATTTCAAAAACTAATAAAGCTATAAATATAAAATTTTGTATACATGTGTCCAATTATATTCTACATATGTTCTAAAAATTATAATGGGATAGCTGCACCGGTTCGGGTTTCTGCCAGACAACTCCAACAGCAAATTTTTTATATACGGAAAAATAATAAAGTCAGATTCATGAAACTTGGCAGTCATGTGTCCAATATAGGTCAAATATATTTCTGAAGTTTTAGAGGAATCGCTTGACAGGTTCGGGTACCTGCCATACAACTCCAGAAGCTAATTTTAAATATTTGGAAAAATAATAAAGTCAGATTCATGAAACTTGGCAGTCATGTGTCCAATTATGGCTCAAATATATTTCTGAAGTTTTGGTGGAATTGCTCGACAGGTTCGAGTAGCTCCCATACAAGTCTAAAAGCTTATTTTAAATATTTGGAAAAATAATGAAGTCAAATTCGTGAGACTTGGCAGTCGTGTGTCCAATTAAAGGTCACACATATTTCTAAAGTTTTGGTGCGATTGCTTGACAGGTTCGGGTACTTGCCATACAACTCCAAAAGCTTATTCTTAATATTTGGAAAAATAATAAAGTCAGATTCATGAAACTTGGCAGTTGTGTGTCCGATTATAGATCAGATATATTTGTGAAGTTTTGATGGAATTGCTTGACAGGTTCAGGTACTTGCCATAAAACTCCAAAAGCTTATTTTACATATTTGGAAAAATAATAAAGTCAGATTCATGAAACTTGGCAGTTGTGTGTCCGATTATAGATCAGATATATTTATGAAGTTTTAGTAGAATTAATTGAAAGGTCAGGTACTTACCATACAACTCCAAAAGTTAATTTTAAATATTTGGAAAAATTATAAGGTCAGATTCATGAAACTGGGCAGTCGGATGTCCAATTATAGGTCAGACACGTCCGTGAAGTTTCTATAGAATGATTTCAGAGGTTCGAGTAATTGCTACACAATAACGAAAGGTGCAGGGTATAATTCAATCGGTTTATACCGACTGAAACGTTTTTACTTGTTTTAATTTCAGTTAGACAATGCTGTGAGCCAAGAAAGAGACTTACATACCTTAAGTTTTTGGCTTCACTATGTTTTTTTTTTTCAAGATGCGATTTTTTCTAATTCGTTGGAATTTAATACGTTTCAATATGATTTTAATACGTTTTCCCCTCTATGTTGAAAAGAGTTCATGATTTATTTAACTATGCCACAGATTAAGTACATGCCAAAGAATCTGCTATTCATTTTTGAATCTTCGGTTATTTTTTATGCACTTCGGAAATTTTTCATCTTTAATTAAGGTGTAGTTTAAATAAAACGCAGTTTAATAGAGCTAATAAAATGTGTAAAAAGTCTTCCAAAGTAAAAAATAAAGCCAAAATAGCTAGTTGCCATCTACTGAATACAGTTAAGGTGAAAAATAGTAGAAATGCTTTTAAACTTTAAATATTTGTACAATTAAGTTAAAGCTTTTTCAATCCTTTTTTACAAGTACACGTATATGCACATACCTCCGAAGTATATGCTCATTCCTCTGATTTAAAAAAATAATAATTGTTTTCACTAATAAATCATTTATAAATCATTTGATAAAATATATAAATTAAAAGAAGTGAAAAGTGTTACTTAAACAAAAAAATGTGTTTACTTTCGGATGCCAAATATGAAATATCCCTGGATCTGTAGCTCTTATGATTTTTATATTTGAGCGAACGTATTTTCTGTACAGCATAACATCTTCCCCACCCCAGCCAATAATTTCCTCATCAAAACCTCGAATTTTCAAAAAATCTGATCTAGGAGAAGTAAAAATCATTACATATTGGCAGTAACAACGTATGTATTTAAGATTTTAAAAATATGTTTTAAGCGAACCTATATTGACAAGTCATTCCGTAACCGAAATCTCTCCAAAAACCAGTGTCTCTTGAAATTACTAATTGATCAGTTTCAGGTGGAATTTCTTTGCCTTGTAAAGTATAAACCACATGTGGATTATACAAACTGAAAACGACTGGATAATAAACCTAAGAGTGGAAAAATGTAAAAATAAATATAGTCAGCGATAAAAATTAAAAAAAATATTTAATCAGCAGTATAATGTGATTTTCTCTACAACGATTATATACCTTTTTTTCAGGTTGCGTATTCCAACGACACCTGTCTAGAAACTTTGCACTAAAAACAATATCGACATCGCACATAAAAAGTAATACGTCTTTATTTTTATCTTCAATTTCCCAAATTCTTTCGGCACCTACACGTAGTCCTTTTGCTATAATTTATTATTCAAATAGATTATGATTTATTTATTGACACTTTCAAACAGATTAAAAACAAAATAATCATACCTCTAGAGAAAGTTTCATTCAAAGCCAATAATTTAAGGTTTGATGAGTTACCTCCACTGTTTTTCATAGTTAGCACTCTGCTCATTATTGTTCTCGCTTCGGATAATCCATCTTCACCAAAATATACTACAGTTAAATGCACACGTTTATCATTTTTTAAAGCTATTTTAACAAATTTGTCCATAAAACTTTGAAAGGTTGCCGTCCTTCCTGATAATGGTAATATTATATGAATTATTTCTTTATCATGTACTTTGGAATACATTTCCATTTTTATTGTCTGCAGTGGAGCAAAAGGTCTCATTAAAATTACTTTTGCCGTATTTCCTCCATTCGGCCCAAAATCTGGTGGATTTGAATTGCCACCGCCCTGAATACTATCATGACCGTTATCAGCACCATTTCCTCCATTTCCCACGTTGCGATGATGATACTGATTAAACATTTTACTACGAAAAAACAGTTCGAATTGGGTACCTGTCGTTTGTTCAGTTCTATAAATACCTTCGATAAAATCATCCAATGTATATTTCTGTGTAAAGCTATTATTTATATTATAACTATTATTATTATTGTTCTTGTGATTATTACTATTATTATTATTATTATTATTATTATTATTATTATTATTATTATTGTTATTATTATAATTATTATTATACACTAAAGAACTGACATTCTTATTCAGACTTTCAATCGCCTTATTCAAGGCCTCTAGTAAATCTTTACGTTTGTAACCAATCGGCTTTTCTACAACTCTTTTACCTAACCCTAATTCAATTGGATAAACTCTATTAAAAGTAAAATGATTAAATGGTATTAGCTCATATTCATTATTTAATGGAAGACCTCGAAGTATTTCTGCATTGCCAACTTGTTTGCGAATATAATTTGTGCAGTCATATGATGATGATGCAATCGTTGTTATTGTTGACGATAATGAGGATAATGGTAATGACGTTAATGGTGATAATGATAGAATTGAATAATTGTTCGTTTGAGTAAAAGAATTTGTAGTAGTATTAAAATTATTTTTCGCTTTTGCTAAAATAAAATAAATTTTCAAGTTTTTACTAAAAATTATGAGCCAATTTACATTACAATATTATTTGGATATTCCTTACTTTTTAATTCAAGTATTTTTCGTTTTAAATACTTTATTTCAAATTTTAGTTTATTTAATTCTTGTCTATATTCTTCGTCTTTCAACTTCAATGACTCCACACAGTCTTTTTGATCCCCATAGAGGTCGAAATTCCTCAAATTATGCTGATGAGCTTGAGGAGAATGTACATTTTCATAAGAACTACTTTGTTTTCTAGAACCTTGAAAAAATTAATACAACAATTTAATAATGGCAAATAAATTTTCAGATAAAGTTATGTACATACATATATCATTGAATATTTTTCTTTATTTGTTAAATAAAAATATTAAAACAAGTTTTATCTGTAATAATGTTTGCTTTTTCTGGTTGTGCGAATAAATTTATTCCCTACACCTTAAACCTGTAATAACCTAATATTAATTTTATTTAAAATTGAATGAAATTGTATTGAAAATACTAATTTTGATAGCTCTTTATTGACGGTGTATTTTTTACAATGTATGTACATAGTTTATTTCTAAAAATATTCGCAACACAAACAAGATTAATTATCTACAAAGCACAAAAATTTTTTAAAACGGTTGCACACCTTGTAGTTTTGTATACTGACTTTTTATTAAAATCCTTATCGGGACGTTGTCAAGTGTTTCGTGCCCCATAAGAAATTTAAAATAAATAAAAGGAGAAGGCTCTAAACATTTTTTTATACGTTAAAATAAATATTTAAGTATGTATGTGAATTAGATTGAGTAATCCTTTTAAGTAAATAATGATGGCTCTTTTATGAATAATAACTCTTAATCTGATCATAGGAAATATATACAGTAAATCGAATCCAAAGGAAACTTACCATTTTCATCTTCTTTATCATATCCGCTTATATTACAATTCGAAAGAGCCAAAAGAGATAGTATCGTTATCGTGGTTATCAATAATAACAATCTTGCAAGTAATTTTGAAACTGCTATCTTCATTTTGCCGGGATTTTCTATAAATACACCCCTACAAGCAAATTAAAAGAGAATAATCGATTATTGAAATTATTTTAAAATAATTAAGTAATAGTAATGTCGTATTCTTATATGTACATTTATGTATATAATATAATGACAAATTTAAGCTCCAATTTTACTTTTTTGCGTACATTTTAGATTTCAAAAGTACAAATGAAAGTTGAACAACAAAAAATACAAATAATATGCGCCACACGGCAAGTCAGAAACGTGTTTTGATAAAATGTGTTTTATTTTTGTTTGATTAAAATAGACATACATTTAAAATGTGTTTTAATTTGTTTGTAAAGACATACATTTATCAAGTCTCAAGCTTTTAGCTTGAGAAATTTTGAAAGCATGTCCTTTTTTTATTTGGGTTTTTTTTAAATCCGCATTTTTTGAGAAGAAATACGGAATTTATTTAAATACCCACTTTTTGAGAAGAAATACGGAAATAAATTTATACTATCTATTATATTTCAAATATCTATTACATATAATTTTTTCATTCAAAATTATTTAATTAACAAAAATGAAAAAAATGTTAAAATACATGCCCAAAATCCCAAAAAAATACAAACTATAGTATAAAGACTATAAGGTAAAAAATGGTATAAAGACTATAAAAAGTATAAATTGTTTAAAGAAAGAACGTTTTAAAACTTTTCTTTAATTTATATATTTAAATACAATTACTTTTGAAGTAAAAGCTGATAATATATAAATTCAAAAAATTCTTTTTGGTGCTATAAAAAAAATTTAAATTAAATTAATCAATTTTGATTTATAAATAACCCCTTTTATTGAATAAAAGATTAAACGGTTTTAATTTGCATTCGATAGGTTGATCGTTTTTTTGGTAAACTGAAACTTTATTTTACAAAAATTTCAAACGTTCTTGAAATTACAAAAATTATACAAGGTAAAAGTACTTATCTTAATTTAGAACACATTAAAAAATTATTGTTAAATTAACTTAACTTTACACTTTTAATAATAATAAAATATTTAAAATACTCAATATACACACCAAATGTCAATTGTTACTCATTATATAACATAATATAGGTTTTAGCACAGTGCAAATATAGGTTTTTAACGCAATTTTGTTAATATAGGTTTTTAACGCAATTTAAAAATAACAATGAAAAAAAATAAAAAAAATAAATTAATCATAAACGGTTTTAAGTTGGTCGTTCGTAAACATTATGGTTTAAGTTATAAATTTTGTTTGGAAATATAGCAACTTAAGAAAATTATTAAAAGGAAAAAAAATAAATAAAAATAAAGTTGGTTCAAAAGGAAGTTGGTTATAGAAATTTGGAAAAGTTTACAGTTTCGGAAATATAATGTGTCAAAAATTGGAATTTTACAAATTTCATGAGACGATAACTTGAGAAGGGATGGAGGTGGAAAAAAATTTTCTTCTAATAAAATAAACTATTTATTAGTATCTGAAAGCCGTTAAAATTTCGTAATAACGCACGGTGTAGAAGAAAAACGGTATCAAAAATTTGGAAAAAACGGACTTTAGATAACAATAAATTTTAGCAGCCATGTGGTTTTTTTTTTAAAGTTATTGTTATTTAAAGGTATTGTTATGCCGTGGTAGAAGAAGCCAGCCACTAGATTAAAAAAAAGACATTTTTAGAGTTTTTGGGGATATAACTTCCAAAGTGAGAGAGATAGGTAAAAATTTTGTTCTACGGTAATAAGTCTCTGCTGAAATGTTTTTCTGACATTGCATTTGGTTTGTATTAAGTAAATTTGAAATGACCATAATTTTTCACTTTCTCTTTTTCATTTACATTTTTAAAAATATTTTATTTACATGTTATTATTTCATTGATATTAGTGTTGAGTTACAACAAACCACTTTTATTAGCAATTTTTTCTACAATGGTTTTAAGACAAGTTTCCCTAGTAAATTTTGAATTTGATAAAACAAAAATAATTGTATTTTCCTTTAAAAGTATACGCAGTTTTCAATAAAGGGTAACATTTCTATTGCAATATTTTAAACTTTTATTTCTTCTTGCGATATAATGTTTTTTAATAAAATTTCTAATTTAAATAACTTGAGAATAACTTCTTTAATATCACACATTTGTTTTGTTAATAAATTTATATTTTCATTTATTTCTGATTTAAATACAAAAAGTTTTAAATCATCTAATTTTATTGATTTCGTTACTAACTTGTTTCGTTACTAACTTGGTCGGGGCATCGGCCAACTGCTACCCCAGTATGCTTTGAGCAGCCTGGGAAGAGTTTCATAAAATCATAACCAAAAAAAAATTATGCACACGTTGATGTAAAATAAGTAAAAAAACAGTGCGATTGCAAAAACATGGAACCAGAATATGAAGTGTTGAAATAGAATCACCAAACTTCACATCCCTATGCCGACAGGGTGATGAACCCCCACTGTTTTGTTTTTGTTTTCTTTGTTTTATATTAAATTCATTTAAATTTAATATTTTTTAATTTAATTTGATTATACTTCTTTTCTTTTAAAAGTAAATTAAATTAAAACTAAAAAAAAATTTAAGACTGGGCCCAATACTTTCGTGTGCACCGTTTCTCTGGACTCCATGTCTGTTCCTTTCTTTCTCTTTCCAGATTCTTTATTGTTTTATTTTGAAGAATTTTTTTGTGATTTTTATTTTGCATTTACGGAGATTATAGTAACAGGATTTTGTTTCAAAGGTAAAAATATATTGCATAATATGGGATTATTTTGAGAAAATGGTTGTTGATTTTGGGTTTTGATTTGTTTTCGTTCATTCTCATATTGTGTTACTTTCTAAATTCTAACAATTTCAATACATTTTTTTTAAACATTCCCACTTCCTTTTCTATTAAAAAAAAAAAAAATATTTCAACTTTTATCTTAATATTGTTTTTCAATTTTTTCTTCATTTTTAATAATTATAATAACAATAGTCAGCAGAATATCAAAATTTTTAATTATTGTATCATATCTTATAATATAACATAAACAAGGTTTTGCTTATTAATTTATAAAAGTTTTGTAATATTTTATAATAATTGTTATATATTTTTTTTTATTTTATATTTTTATAACCGACCTTCGTGAAGGGTATATTAACCTTGATATAGAGTTTGTAACAACTTGAAGCAGTCATCTGCGGTATGGACATGTATATATATCCTTTCTCAACGTAAAATGCTGCGTTGGTTCAGCTATGTCCGCCCGCCGTTCCGCAATCGACACCAAACTTTCACAAATTGTTTCTTTTGTGCCAAGGATGTTATTTTTTTTGTATTTATTTATTTATTTGCTTTATTTTTCATATAAAATTTTTTAAGACTAAATTAGTCAACAAGTATATAGATAACTTAAAAATAAAATAAATTAATTAAATTTAAAACAAATTTAAATTTGATTAATTCAACAATTTATTTGTGGTGAGGATCATAAAGAAACCTAATTAAGAAATAAAAAATTCAAAAATCCCAAAAAAACAAAATCTAAAAAGATAAGTGATAAAAAGATAAGAGATAAAAAAATACAAAAAATTTCAATTTACTTCCTAAAATATAAAAATACAATTTACAATTTCAAACAACTTATACATT
The DNA here is from genome assembly GCF_029603195.1 of Condylostylus longicornis. Taxonomy (NCBI): domain Eukaryota; kingdom Metazoa; phylum Arthropoda; class Insecta; order Diptera; family Dolichopodidae; genus Condylostylus; species Condylostylus longicornis. Next base: position 551,038 of record NW_026578017.1, on the reverse strand, counting down.
TCAAAAGTTATTTACACAATAAATTGTAATCACACCTTTGTTCAAATATAAACTTTGCAATCACAAGATTGTGCATCAAGCAAATTTAACTCAATAAAAGTTCGATTCCTTTGCGGTCGAAATTAAATCACCATTTTTTAAGAGTCTCTGCAAAAACTGGCAAAGTTCGAACTCTTCTGAGATTCAATGGCAATAGATTGAATACTTTTAGCGCAATCAGATATAGAAATGAAAAAATTGACAAAGTCTAACTCTTGGAACAGCTGCCATATTTATATTACTAATTCTCAAATTATAATTAAAATAAAACCTTTGCACCAGGTAGCCAAACCGCATGAAGAAGACTTTTAAAGATTTATAAAAATATAGGTGCCGAAGGGGGAGAACATTTAAATATCTAAACAGTGGAAAACAATGTCCTGTTTTAACTCAGATATATTCCTGAAGTTTCAGTGGAATTGCTTAACTAGTTCGGGTAGTCGTCATACAACTCCAGAAGCTAATTTTGAATATTTGAAAAAAAAAAATAAAGTCAGATTCATGAAATTTGGCAGTCGTATGTCCAATAATTAGATCAGAAATTTCTGAAATTTTGGTGGAATTGCTTGACTGGTTCGGGTAGCTGACATACAACTCCAAAAGCGAATTTTAAATATTTGAAAAATTAATAAAGTTAGATTCATGAAACTTGGTAGACGTTTGTCCAATTATTAGGTCAGCTATATTTCTAAAGTTTTAGTGGAATTGCTTGACAGGTTCGGGTAGCTGTCATACAACTCCAAAAGCTAATTTTAAATATGTGAAAAAATAATAGTCATATTCATAAAACTTGGAAGTCGTGCATCTAATTACAGTTCAGATATATCCGCAAAGTTTCTATAGAATGGTTTCGTAGGTTCGAGTAATTGCTGTAAAACAATGAAAGGTGCAGAGTATCATTCAATCGGTTTATACCGACTGAAACATTTTTACTTGTTTTTATTGAGTCGCCTAAGTTATATATCCTCTTCCAGTATAGACAAAATTTCAATACTAATTAAGCGATACCTTTTATCTTCTTTATTTTGCTTTTTCTAATGATATATCGCATTTCAATATAACTCAAAATATACTTTTTGTTTTTCTCGTTTTGTTTTTTTTTATTATTTAAATCACACATGTTGGCTTAAGCCGTCGTACTAAGAGTTATGTTACATAACTAATAAAAATAGAATCTAATATTACAAACATTTAATATAGTTTTTTTTTGTTTCTTGTATAAAATTTATGCATTGAAATTATCGCTTAATAAACTATTCCGTGTGAAAATATTTCTAAAAAAAATAAAAATCTAATAATTTCGTGTGAAAATATTTCTAAAAAAATAAAAATCTAAAAAATAATTCTTTTCAGCAAATTGGTTTCCTAATGTAAAATAAAAAAAGAAAAAAGTAAAAACAAATTTTGTTTTTAAATATTTTTTGTAAAAGCAAGGAAAAATTATAACTTGGTTTTAATTTTTCCTTTCTTAAAAATAGGAGTCGAAAATTGATTGTCAAAGAATTAAGTTTGAATAAAAAAGTTTTTTATTAAGCGAGAGAAAAAAAAAAGAATATTAAATAATTTTTGAAAAAGTGGATATATAATTAAATTAAGTTTTATGTTTTTGTAATAATTAAAAAAAAAGAAATTAATAAATAAAAAAAAAAAAAAAAATATAACAATTAATATTAAAATTGTTTTAATTAATCGAAGAAAAAGGAAATTAATTAATAAAAGGTAACAGGAACTTTTTTGTGATTTGTTAAAATAACAAATAATACAAAAGTGGCGCAGTCGGTAGGATACCGACACTGCTCCATATAATAAAACAAAAATAACAAATCGAAATACAGTTAAAAATAAAAAAATAAAAAACAGTTCGCGAAAACAATATTTTATTAACTTTGGAAAAAAAAAAATAAATAAAATAAATAAGTAGTGAATTACAAAAAACTGTATTCGAGTTATTATCATTATTATAAAAAGTGAACAGTGTTACTTTCAAGTATTTATCGGTAAAAAGAAATAAATAACCTGTTACTTATACTTAATGAGCGATTCTGATTTAGACGGAATTGTATTAACACTTCAAAATATAAAAATACAAAATAATAATCATAAAATGGTACTCTCAGGCTTTACCTTAAGTGATGTGGTAAAGGAAGCCAGAAGTGTCCCAGAATTCACTGGTACTGGACACTACGAGGTATCCAGTTTCATCAACGAAGTGGAGTCTTTAACAGCGATGTTAACCGACGCAGAACACAAAAAATATGTACTGAGGATATTGCTCGGAAAAATCCAAGGGCAAGCGGCGATATCCATTAGGAGACTCAACGAGGCAACATGGGAACAAATAAAAGCACAGCTCATCAAATCATTTGGGGTACAAGAAACATACCTAAAATTGAAAGAAGAAGCAGAAAAAGTCCAATTCCGAACGGTAAGCCAAATTTATCACGATCTTAGTAATATATTAGACAAACTAAATTATAAGTACCAATTAGATACTCTAAAACCTATTGATTACAAACCGACGTGTAATGAAAGTAGTATATTGGAGAAATTCCTTTCAAAAATAAATAGGAATGACTCTATTTATTTAAGAACAAAAAATGTTAAAAGCTTGGAAGAAGCTTATAACGAATTATTACAAACCGGAATTACGGTTAATCGTAATAATTCCAGTGTAAATGCTAGGTCAACTCGTTCCAATAGCAATTTTCAAAATAGTAATTACAGTCGCGGTAACAATTATAACAATAATAATAATTTTCATAATAATAGTAACAGCTTTCAAAATAATAACCGCGATAGATATAACAATTATGATTGCCATGGTTATCGCAGCCAATTCTCTAATAATAATAATAATGACCGTGGTAATCGTAGCCAAAATAATAGAAATTTTTTTTCAAATAATAACCAAATTAATAGAAATTTTTTTTCAAATAATAGCCGAAATTCTCAAAATTTTTTTCCAAATGACACAAATACAAATAGAAATACTAATTTTGATAATAATAGAGCGCGAAATAGTAATCGAAATTATGAACCAATGGAGGTCGATTATAATGCAACCAACCACAATAATAACTCAAGCCGACGTAATAATAATACGGAAAACTCGCGTAACATAGAAAATTTTCGAACTTCACACCTCACCACCAATTACCCATAGCAGAACTTACCATAGAAAATATGAAAATTGATTGTCTTATAGATACTGGTGCTCAGGCCCGGCTCGACCGTGGATGCAGAAGATGCACGGCATCGGGGCGCCACTCTGAAAGGGTCTGAATGGGCGCTAAAATCGAAAAGTGATTTTCCACTTAATTGTTTTTTGTAATTTTTTTTTTTTAAGTCAAGTTTCTAATCCAAATTTTTTTTAAAAAAATTTTTGCTTAGCTCAAATTAAAAAAACACAAAAAAAAAATGTAGTCGTAGTAGGCTTTTTTTTAAAAAAATTTTTTTTCGTTAAAAGCTTTTTGGTTTATAGACAGGCATTTTTCATTTTCGTTGCGATATTTTCAGTAAGAAAAAATAGTATTTTATTTAATTTAAATAAAATATAATTTATTTTGTGAAATATTTAATTTTAATTAGACATTAAAGTGTAAGAAAAAAGTGTAATTTGTTGGATAATACCATTTTTGTGAGTATAGTGATTTTTATCAATTTTATATAGATTTCAAATTATCAAAATTTTGCAGCATCATTAGATAGACATAAACTCTTCTGAGTTATATAATGAACTTTTTATATTTAAAGATACCATAACGCCGCAACTAAACAATTATGATCCCTTAAAGATTTTAAATTTTATGTATACAAATGATTTATTTGGGATATTTCCAAATTTAACAATAGCTTTGCGGATACTATTAACTCTACCAGTTTCTGTAGCAAGTGGCGAAAGGTCATTTTCTAAACTTAAATTAATTAAGACATATTTCTATCAAATATTTCTCAAAAAAGAGAGATTAGTTGGGTTAGCAATGATTGCTATTGAAAGCGATATCTGAGATGAACTAAAAATTAATGATATTTTGGATGAATTTGCTGCGATAAAAGCAAGAAAAATAAATTTTTAAGCTAACTATCGTGCAATTGATTTTATGTGTAATTGATATCAGTTACAAATAAGTGTTTAATATTATATATTATACAATAATCAATATACTGTTTAATTAGCATTTAATTTTTTTGATATATTTTTTGATAAAGGGCGCTAAATAGAAACTTGCATCGGGGTTCTAGTACCGCTAGAGCCGGTGCTGCTGGTGCTGCTACGTCAATAATAAATCCAAATATTTTTCCAGTAGAAAGGCAATCGCAATTAAAAACGCCCATTTATTTAGCTACCTTAATGGGACATAGAATTATACGGCGTGAAATTATTACGAAAACTCCTTCCGAATTTAACGAAAATACAACGATGAGTTGGAAAGTTTTTAATTTAAAGAATAGGAATTTCGACGCCATTTTAGGCCAAAATGTGCTTACACCAATTGGTGCCAGGATCGATTTATTAGAAAATGCGATCGAAGTTAATGGTATTAAAACCAAATTTAAATATGCTTGCCCATATAGTGAAGTTTTCCAATTGGAAATTTTAGGTATGAACCATTGTGATTTATTTGAAAATTTAAGAACTGAACATATGAACACTGAAGAATGTAAAATTTTAAAAGGGATATTATCAAAAAACAATGATTTATTTTATAAAGAGGGAGATACTCTTACACATATAAACGAAGTAAAACACCAAATTATAACAAAACATTCACGACCAATATATTCGAAAACATATCGTTTTCCTAAAATACATGAAATTGAAGTAGAGAGACAAGTAAAAGAAATGATCACTCAAGGTATAGTCCAACCTAGTAATTCCGCATATAACTCTCCGATCTGGGTGGTTCCAAAGAAAATGGATAACTCAGGTAAACCTAAGTGGAGAATCGTAGTCGATTATAGGAAATTGAACGAAATTACAATGGACGACAAATTTCCTATTCCGAATATGGACTCCCTTTTTGACAAGTTGGGTAGAGCTCAATACTTTACCACTTTGGACTTGGCGAAAGGGTTCCACCAAATTTTGGTAGATAAAAAGGATAGGTGTAAAACGGCATTTTCGACCCCCCAGGGTCACTACGAATTTCTTCGTATGCCCTTTGGGCTGAAAAATGCCCCCGCTACCTTCCAACGCGTCATGAACCATGTTTTAAGAGATTTAATAAATAAAATTTGCGTCGTTTACCTGGATGACATATTGATTTTTTCGACTTCTCTACAGGAACATTTGGAAGCAATAAACATTATATTTAAACGACTAAGACAGTACAATTTAAAAATACAGATTGACAAATGCAATTTCTTTTCAAAAAATACTGAGTATTTAGGTCATACCCTCACGCCTAATGGTATAAAGCCTAATGACAATAAGGTGAGGGTTATCAAAGAACTCAAACTACCTACGACTAGAAAACAGATAAAAAGTTTCCTTGGCATTACGGGGTACTACCGCAAATTCATAAAAGATTACGCTGCGGTAGCTAAGCCCATGACTAATTATTTGAAAAAAGATAAAAAAATTGACATTCATAACCAAAATTACGTTTTGCCTTTTGAGAAATTAAAAGAACTTATAACGAATTATCCGACTTTAAGGTATCCAGATTTTAAAAAACAATTTATACTAACAACAGATGCTTCAAACTTTGCAATTGGTGCCGTCTTGTCACAAGATGGACACCCAATTTGCTTTGCAAGTCGAACTCTTAACGAGCATGAAACTCGTTATTCTGCGATAGAAAAAGAACTTCTCGCAATCGTTTGGGCAACCAAATACTTTCGCCCATACTTATATGGCACTAAATTTATTATTAGAACGGACCATCAACCACTTGCGTGGTTACATTCACTCAAGGAACCCAATTCCAAATTACAACGTTGGAAAATCAGGTTAAATGAATATGAGTTCGACATAGAATATATAAGGGGCAAAGAGAATAGGGTTGCTGATTTTCTCAGCAGAATAAATACAAATAAACAAGAAATAAATCTAAATGACATATCTGAAAATGTAAATAGGGAAAACGACACTGACATGGCTACAATTCATAGTGGGGTCGAAGATTTGCACGACCACATCCCGATCGTAGACCATATAGTTAATAAATACCTTACACAGATTCACATCGTTCCTCAAAGGGAACGTGAAACAGAGGGATTATATGGCAAATATAAATTAATATATATATCAGAAAATGAATTAAACGACAATAATTACTTGAACGACCTATTACGTCGTGTTATAAAAAGGGGAAAAATTGGTATTTTTTCAAAATTGGGTGACGAAAAATATAATATACTACAACAAAAATTAATCGAGCTATTTGGAAATAATAATAATATAAAATTCTATAAATGTTCAACTCAAGCAGAAAATATTCCCAACGAAAATAAAGCAATAGAAATAATAGAAAAAATTCACAACGACTCGAACCACCGGGGTATAATTGAAAATTTCAATCAAATTAGAAAAAGGTGGTTCTTCCCAAAAATTAAGGAAATAATCCATAAATTTATAAACAATTGCAATATGTGCAATAAAGCAAAATATGATCGCCACCCACAAAATACTAAACTACAAATAAGTGAAACTCCTGACGAACCTAATGACATTGTTTGCGGCGATGTGTTTTATTGCTACAAACTGACCTTTTTGACAACTTTCGACAAATTTTCGAAGCACTTAATGGTTCAACATTTACCTGACAGAAATGCTTTAACTATTATAGATCTTTTTAGAACTAGATTTGCTATATTAGGAAAACCCAATAAACTTGTACTAGATAACGAATTTAATAGCCTTAATATGAGAGATTTTTGTAGGGAAGAAAATATCGAAGTTCATTTCACATCACCTAGATCCCACACGGGCAACTCTGACATAGAGAGAGTTCATGGAACTCTTAACGAACATCTTAGAATATTTGAAACAACAAAATGCAAACTAAATACTATTCATAGGGTTTTTCTTGCGGTGGAAAAATATAATAACTCGATCCACTCGACAATTGAAGTTAGACCACTTGATATTCTAAACGGTAAAGTTTCAAACCTAGAGCAAATTAGAAATTTAATTTATAGAAAAAAAATAATTAATATAAATAGACTGAACATTAATAGAAGTGAATTCAGGCCAGAAGACTCTGGTAAAATTTTAGTTAAGAACCCTGAAACAGAAAGATACAAAACCGCCCCAAGGTATATTCAGATCGAAAGCCGACGGGAACACAATAAATTATTAGATAATAATAATCGTAATATTCATCCTTCTAGAATTAAAAGGAAATTTAAATTCATTTCAGGTCAAAATACAACACCACAAGGTCGAACCTCAAATACAAACCCACAAGTATAAAATTTTTATTTTAACATTTCTGCTCCTTTTTATAAACTCTACACAAGCAATTTTGCGGTTAGAAAAACTTGACACTCATGGGGGGTTTCAAATCCTCCAGTTACACGAAACTCCTTTAATACAAAGTTACACCAAAATACTTCACGTAATAGACACAAATAACTTGCAAGAGACGCTATTAAAAATCGAACAATCTATCAACACATTTTTCGAAGGTCCTGAAGACCAATATATTATTAAACAATTACAAACCCAAGTAAACAAAACATCTCATAACATAAAAACACTTATAATACATAGAAAAAAACGGGGTTTGATTAATTTTGGAGGTTCTACATTAAGATGGTTATTCGGCACTATGGATAGCGATGATCGAGCTGAAATCAAATACATCTTCACCAGGTAGATCTGAATAACCATAATTCAATAGCAGCAATAAACCAACAAATCAAAATTAACAACGACTTAGAAAATAACTTGAATACCCTTCAAAAACAAGTGTCAGATGATAAAATTTTTACTGAAAAGCTCCTTAATACTGTGACAGATAAAAACCGCCAATATATTAAACAAATTCGATTCTTACAAATCTTAAATAGTATTAGTATTCTAAATCAAGAAATTAATAAAATACAAGGTAACCTAGCATTCGCGAAACACGGAATTATGACTAAGTCGATACTAACATCAGATGAAATAGAACGTTATGAAATAGACTCATTTAAATATCAAGAGATTAAAAGTTCAATATTTCAAAAGGATGAGAAACTAATTTTCGTTATCTCAATCCCAAATTTATCTGACCAATTAGCACAAAAAATTAAAATTTTACAAATACCTAACGATAAATTTGAAGAAATTTCTCTAATGAATTCGAATTTCATTACACACAAAAATAAAACTTTTATCGATGAAAATAATTTGTACGTAAAAAATTTAAAAATTGCTGACAAATGTATTCAAAATTTAGTTAAAAATAATGTTAACAAATGTACTAAAGAAATTGAAAAAAATTTAAAAATTATCGAAATATCCTCAAACAATATATTAGTAAAAAACGCAGAAAACCTAATATTAAAAACCTCTGTTAATAATATTACTTATATTTTAAACAAAAATTATCTAATTACATTTAGTAACTGTTCTATTGAATTAAATAATATTGTATTTACAAATAAAGAAAATTATATATTTGAACATATCATGTTACCAAACTATTTAAATATAGATCATATAGAATTAAAAGCAAACTTAAATGATGTCCACTTAAAACAAATTGAAAACATAAAAAAAATTGAAGAAATAAAAATGTCATTTGAAAATAATAACAAAATTTTATATATACTAATTGTAATTTTGCTGACTATAGCATTAACTATACCAATTTTATATTTTGTAAAACAAAGGAAATCAAAATGCATTAAATTAAAAGTTCAAGAAAATGCTGTGGGATTAAATATTACCCAATTACCAACCACATCAAGAAAAAGTGATGTCCAGGAGGACATCAAGCTTAAGGAGGGGGGAGTTATATATCCTCTTCCAGTATAGACAAAATTTCAATACTAATTAAGCGATACCTTTTATCTTCTTTATTTTGCTTTTTCTAATGATATATCGCATTTCAATATAACTCAAAATATACTTTTTGTTTTTCTCGTTTTGTTTTTTTTTATTATTTAAATCACACATGTTGGCTTAAGCCGTCGTACTAAGAGTTATGTTACATAACTAATAAAAATAGAATCTAATATTACCAACATTTAATATAGTTTTTTTTTGTTTCTTGTATAAAATTTATGCATTGAAATTATCGCTTAATAAACTATTCCGTGTGAAAATATTTCTAAAAAAAATAAAAATCTAATAATTTCGTGTGAAAATATTTCTAAAAAAATAAAAATCTAAAAAATAATTCTTTTCAGCAAATTGGTTTCCTAATGTAAAATAAAAAAAGAAAAAAGTAAAAACAAATTTTGTTTTTAAATATTTTTTGTAAAAGCAAGGAAAAATTATAACTTGGTTTTAATTTTTCCTTTCTTAAAAATAGGAGTCGAAAATTGATTGTCAAAGAATTAAGTTTGAATAAAAAAGTTTTTTATTAAGCGAGAGAAAAAAAAAAGAATATTAAATAATTTTTGAAAAAGTGGATATATAATTAAATTAAGTTTTATGTTTTTGTAATAATTAAAAAAAAAGAAATTAATAAATAAAAAAAAAAAAAAAATATAACAATTAATATTAAAATTGTTTTAATTAATCGAAGAAAAAGGAAATTAATTAATAAAAGGTAACAGGAACTTTTTTGTGATTTGTTGAAATAACAAATAATACAAAAGTCCTACACTTCGTCCTCGTGCGGTTCAAGCAAAATGCACGAAAAATGCCCAATTTGCATTTTTCGTGCATTTTGAAAGACACCTCTCACGGCACTAATGTGCAAATTCCAAAAGTAACGACCTCTTTCAAAAATAAAGCCATTTTCTTACAAAAAATAAAGCAAAACTCATGACCTTTTTAAAAAAATAAGTCCTTAATATACTCTTTTTCATATTCTTTCCAACTCCTTTAATTTTTTCCCCATGAACGTGTCATATTTCCTATTATCTTTTTCTTTTTTTTTACGTAAAAAAGAGTTTAATATTTCAAAAAATCATATTATACACATTTTTTAAAAAGCTTCCCATTTAAATTCTATTGCACAAAAAAAGAAAGAAAGGAAGGAGTAATGTCTTTATATCTAACAAGTCTCAATACTAAGAGAGAAACTTGAAAGCATGACCTTATTTTATATGGCTTTTTTTTAAATCGAATTGGCTATTTTTTGAGAAAGAATATTAAAATTAATTCACACTTATTATAAAGCAGGTAATATTTCGAAAATGCGTTTAAAAATCAATTAAATATATTAATATTTTAATTCACAATTATTTTGAAATTCTTAAAATACATACAAAAAGCGGAAAAACAACAAACACAACCTTCGCCTTCAACATTTTATATGGACTGTTTTTTTTCTCATGGGGTAAGTTAACTCAAGATATTGAAGTAACTGCAGTGTCAGGTTGAAAATATAATTAATGAAAAGATAATTATTAAAAATTGATATGAATACATAGAAAAGAAAAAAATTTGAAGAGGAAATTAGAAAATAATATCTAAAATACAATTAAATATTATTTTTCCAATACAAATTTTATATACTCTTCTAAATTTTACCTCTATTTTTATTTGAGAAAAATTTTTAAAACTTAATATACCTAAGTAAAAAAATATTTAAAAGGTTTTGGAAAAGACAATAATATTTTTATGACGGGTTTCGAATATTTTTTTATTTGTGAAATAAATAGTATCTAGCAAATGACTCTGATATAAATTTTTGTCCGTTTGCGTTTACTATTAAGATTCATACACAGGCAGGGCCATTTTGTAAATAGATTGCTCATGTTTACCTACTAATAACATATGAAAGAAGAGCACAACAAAATTTTTCAAAGGACTCAATATAACATGTTTGAAATAGTTTTAAAATAATTATTTAAAAAAAATGTATTGGAAGTAGGTACATACATATTTGTTGGTAATAACTTAAAAACTAATTGAAATTATTTGAAACATTTCTATAAGTAATGTATAAATAACCGAAATGTATCACACTATATTACTTTTATTGAGCGTTATTCTAGTTGTCGAAGTAGAGCGACAATTGTCGTTATGACTTGAATTTGATATTCTAAGCGACGTTCGCAGTGACACTTGACGGGGAATAGCAGGAAAATGTGTTTGAGCCAAATTTCAGTTGTCGTTCTGATGCGAGATATGTCGTAGTGAAAGGACGTTTTTTGTCGAAAAGTATTTAACAAGTGACAAGCAAGAAGGATACACCAAAAATGCAAGTAAACAATTTAACAAAATCATAAGAAAAAATGAATTTTATACATAAATTAAATCATAAAATATATAATTTAATTTTTGTTTTTAGAGTGAAAGTATTTAATTTTTGTTTTAGAGCTGAAGAATTGGAAATGTCATGACAGAGAACGCCTTTTGCGGCTACTCGTTTTTCATACAAAAGCCTCCTTTAGAAGTCTGTAATAGTTTACAAATCTGTGAATAAAATAAAATGTTTTTTAACTAACTTACTTGAAAAAATTATTGCATTGGTTAATTTATATTCAACTATCGAAACTATCGATTGTTTTAAAATCGACGTAATACTATCGTCAAATGAACATCACTCCTTATCAATCAATAAATTTTGAGAAATGGGCGAAAACTGAATATGGTTTTAATTTTCATGAATTTCATAACATTATTTCCAAATGTATACACTCAAATTTCACTAATATAATTTACATTCGAATTTCTCTAATTACACCAGTGAAAATTGAAAATTACTTCTTTCATATGTTCTTTTATTTTATTCCAAATATTTCGTGAAAACGTGAAGTACATTCATATACGTATGCCAAAGTTGAGGTTTAACACACAATATGCCGTTTGAATTCGAATTTAAATGAGTGTTTACATAAGCGAATTATTGGCATAAATATTTCAATGTATACAATAATTTTTCTAATATTCTAAAATATCACAACTTGCCAATTTATTGGCAACCAATGAAAAATTTTTTTTGTTTAAGTGGATGACAAATTCAAAAAGTTTAAAACAACAAACGATTTTTTATCGATAAAATAAAGAATGAAAAGTAAACAAGAGAAGAATATTTATTAAATAATAAAAATATTTAAAGTTAATATTATGCACATTTCTAAGCCTTCATAAGCTGCGGATAAGTCTAAATATAGTTGATATTTTTCAAATAATATTACATAATATATATACTTCTTTTATTCATTTCATGCCTGGTCACACTTCCATATATATACCACTATTATATGCTTCTTCATAAACTAATTGGAGACCACGGATTGCCTATCACGATAGTCCACCAGTTAATTTATAATTATTAAACAATAAATATAAATTAATAATATATATTATTAAAACTAAATATACCTCTACCCCTTTGCAATGCATATTACTTATTCTATTTTTTTCTTATCTTAATTTATTACAAAATTCTGTTCAAAACTTGTTGTTCTTAAAATTAAAAAAGTTGCGAAAAAATATAATTGTTTTCATAAACGAAATTTGATTTGAAATGAATTTTAAACAAATAATATATATAGGCAGATGCCTTACTTTGTGTTTGATGTTAATGGTAACACCAAATTGCTACTCCAAAGCTCACGGTACTCCTTTTTTTAAGTCAGAACCCTTCTAAAAAAAAACAAGTTGAAAATAACAACACTGATTGGGACTTCTTACATTTCCATATATAAAGACATTAGTAGGAATAAAGAAAAAAATTTTTAAATTCATATTTCAGTATGGTTTCAAATGTTAATGTGAATGTATGATTTTCCATGTACATTTTGTATTTCTCAAAAAGATAAATTGAGTAGTGTCGGCCAACGTATATCTGTTAATAAGTAATTCGACTCTCCGTTTACATCACACTAAAGCAATCACTCAATCTGACCATTGGTGCAGTGGTTATGGCACCGGCCCTTTAAACGAAGGGTCTCGGGTTCAAACCCCGGTCAGGTCACTATAAAAATTATATTCAATATTATATAACTTAATATGCAATACTAATAAATATTATACAAGTAATTTTCAAATATTCATAATATTCGATACTAAAGACTAAAGAAAAATAAACAGTAAAATATTAATAAACTGAAATATGTAATATAAATAAAAAAACTACGGTAGGCTAGTCACCTACCTAGCTAACTCTCTATGACTATAGAAACTAGGGCATGATAGATATCATGCACTAGCCCTATGCTCCTTAGAGGAGTGAAGAAGGAAAAAAAAAAAAAAAAAAAAAAAGCAATCACTCACCAATATTTGTATACAAAAAATTCCCTTAGCTAAAAGACTTAGCAGCAAACCTTCTTATTTTAATTTTTATACACATAAGAATTTTTGGGAGAAAGAAAATTACATTTATTGTGATATAAACTATAAATTTTTTATTTTTATTTAAATTTTGTTTTAAAAATTTTAAACAAATATTTCTTATGAATATACATACATACACGCAAATGGGTAAGAGCAATCTTTTATTATAAATTATTAATTTCTGTCTCGTCTACATTGCGGCTTGACGTGAAATCAGCTCGAAACTCAAGCTGCGTTTTTATTATGTTAGCTTAAAAATCCAAAAGTGACGTTTAACTATTAAGTTTCAAATCATTACTAACATTTTCAGTCAAGTAAGCGACTTGAGTGAAGCCGGCTTCAGGTCAAGTAACATTTATATAGACTATGACAAGCTTGAAGCAGCCATATAAACGGGGTACATAAATATTACTACATCATATTGTACATACCTTGAATAGGTATGTACGGTATAACAAAGTATGAAATTTTAAATTTATAACTATTACTTTCATACATTCGAATGTTTTTACCTAACTGTTATGAAATGAAAAATAAAATATAAAAAAAAAATTTTGTTATCAAAATAAAAATAACAAAATTTTTATCTAACTTAATTTAATTTCAGTTCGATGTTTTTGATACACTCGTTTGTTTACAATATTTTGTTTCTTTCTTGCCTACACAACTCTTATTACCATCTATTTCTAAAGAAAAATGGAATATTTTAAAAATTTAGAAGCAAAATGCAAACGAAAACTAACGGAATTGAACGAGTCGAACTACTTATTATTAGATATACTTTGGTGGCGGCTAACAAAAATGTTAATAAAAGTAATATAGTGTTATACATTTCAACAATATATTTAATTTAAAGAATAAAACAGGAACGAAAGCAAAAAATCGTAAAAAAATTGAGTATTGGGACTTGTTAGATATAAAGACATCATAATGAAATGATTTCAGTACTATATAAAATGTTGAAGGCGAAGATTGTGCTTGTATGTATGTTAAGAATTTTAAAATAATTGTGAATGAAAATGTTAATACATTTAATTAATTTTTTAAATATATTTTCGAAATTTTAACTGCTTTATAATAAGTATGAACTCACTTTAATATTTCTTCTCAAAAAATAGCCACTTCGATTTAAAAAAAACCCACATAAATAAAATTATATAAAGACATTGGATATGAATAAAAAAATTCTCATATAAAAGAGTGTAAAAAGTTGTTAATAAAATTATTTTAACTTCTTTCTTTCTTTCTTTAATAAAATAGAAAAAGGATAAATATAAATAAAAAAAAAAAAAATCAAAATTATATTTTTTCTTAATGTTAATTATAAATTACAGGTAACAGGTATGAATTTCAAGTCTGGTACATTAGTTTTTGAACAAAAATTACTGAAAATAATGACGTTATCATTTTTACAATATTTAAAGTTTTTTCAAGTTTTGTAAACTAAAATTTGGTGTTTCAAAAACTTTTAGCTGTGAAAAGATATGTTCTCTTTATGATGAAATTTTTTTCAAACATTTACTACATTTTCATCCAAATGACAAAGTTAAACCACTGCATAATGAAGCACACCACTATAAAATTGAAATATTTTACTTTCGAAGCGGAATAAAACAGCATTTTGTTTTCACTCTAAAAAGAACAAGCAATTTTTTTTTTCAACAATGTTTCTATCTTAAAAAAATGTAAAAATGTCATAGTTCACATATTTAAAACAATTTACCAGGCTTATCTTTTAAACTGGATTGGCAACTCCTACAATTGAATTTCTGCAAGAATATAAAATAGTTAGATGAGTTGAATGTATCGAGGACCCACTCAATGCAGGAAATACATTTACTGAAAAATTTGATAATACTTCAAATTTAGTACTGTTAGTTTAATTTAACATTAAAAATATGTATTTAATTTTACATAATGTGTTCATATGAAAATTATAAGATAATTTATTTTGTTTATTTTGGCCTTAAAAAAGCCATTCTTATATTTATACAAAAATGAAATATAAATACATATTTGTGCAAAATTAGCTCAGTTTTCTCAAGTAACTTGGCAGCACTGTACATAAGCAGACTGACATATAAACGAAGTAATTGATTTTTGTTTATACCATAGTATATCTATTATTAAGTAGTTTCATTCCGTTAGTTTTCGTTTGCATTTTGCTTGCAAATGCTTAAAATATTCCATTTTTATTTAGAAATGGATAGTAATAAGAGTTGTGTAGGCAAGAAAGAAACAAAATATTGTAAACAAACGAGTGTATCAAAAACATTGAACTGAAATAAAATTAAATTAAGTTAAGTAAAAAATTTTGTTATTTTTATTTTGATAACAAAATTTTTTTTTTCATATTTTATTTTTCATTTTATAAAAGTTAGGTAAAATGTATGAAAGTAATAGTTATAAATTTAAAATTTCATATTCGAGGTAGATACACAATACATCATATTGTGATTTATAGTAATTTTTTATATGGCTATATACATATGATACACAATATGATGTATAATTTTTTATACCCCGTTTATATGGCTGCTTCAAGCTTATTATAGTCTATATAAATGTTACTTGACCCGAAACCGGCTTCACTCAAGTCGCTTACTAGACTGAAAATGTTAATAATGATTTTAAACTTAATAGTTAAACGTCGCTTTTGGACTTTTAAGTTAACATAATAAAAACGCGGCTTGAGTTTCGAGCTGATTTCACGTCAAGCCGCAATTTAGACGAGGCATAGAAATTAAGCAATTTATAAAAAAAATGACTATTAGCGATACGTGTGTGTGTATGTATATACATAAGAAATATTTGTTTTAAATTTTTAAAACAAAATTGAACTAAAAATAAAAAAATCATTGTTTATATTACAACAAATGTGATGACAATTACTAATTACAATTTTTTTTTAATATTCTTTATCTTTTTCAAATTATATACATATAATACGTAAATTAAAAGTTTTTTTATTTTAATAGTCAAATTTTGTTTTTAAATCGCTTCGCTTTTATAATACGGATACACCCTTTCGGCCACCTTGTAGTGGAATAAGTTACAGAAATGAAACTCCCGCTTCTAAAATTCTTAATTTTTTTCCTATATTTTATATACGAAAAAATAAATAACTCCCGCTTTTAAAAACACATTATAAAAAAACAGGTAGACCTGTTCATCCATTGTGTACTCTTTCCCTCTCCTAAAAATTCTTATGTGTATAAAAATGAAAATAAGAAGGTATACCGCTTAACATTTTTAGTATACAAATATTGGTAAAAAATTGCATTAGTGTGATGTAAACGAAGAGTCGAACTACTTGTTTATAGATATACTTTGGTTGATACATATTCTAATTTCGAGCTGCCTTAGTAGGAAATGCGTTTTTTCTATTAGTAAAATTTTAATTGCCGTTTTAATGCCATCATTTTATTTTTAGTTAATCAACTATAAATTCCGAACTAAATTCTTTTGTAATAAGAATAGTTTCAGTAGGTGTTAACTGCTAAATCAACAAACTGTAAGTAAAATATTACTCAATTATTGCAATGACCTCACCAAAGCCTGTTCTATTTACCTTATGTTAACTTATATTACAAACACGTATAAGGTCAGCTTTAATTAATGAGAATCTTTTTTGTTGAATGGTTTTGCAGAAGTGATTAAAATTAAATATTAATTGCTTATTGTTTACAGGCATCGAATGGACAATTTTGAGGATCAAGATATAAACAAAGACAAGTAAATAATTGTAAATCAATTTTATAAAAGTGGATTTTACTTCTTATTTACATTTATAAACTGAAACTTTTAATAGAATTATTTTAGTGGTCAATATCAACAAACAATGGAAGAAAACAAAATTAAGAAAACCCAGGCGGAAGTAGATGAAGTTCTCGACATAATGAAAGATAATGTCGAAGGCATTTTGAAAAGAGGTGCAAATTTGAGAGAATTGGATGAAAGAGCAGAAACCCTCCAAAATAATGCATCCCAGTTTGAACAACAGGCTTATAAATTGAAGCGAAAGCACTGGTGGTCAAATATGAAAATGATGATTATAATTGGGATAATTTTTGTTATACTGTTAGTCGTTGTAATAAGTAAGTAAATCTTTTTCCAATTTTTTAAGTCTGCAGATTTAAAGTATAAAAAATTAAACAAATTAAACAAAACTAAATCAAACATAAGAAGGCGTTTTTAAAAAACATTTTCCAAAACAAAATCAAAATTTTAAAAGATGGTTTTAAATCAAATCAAATTTTGTTTTACTTTTAATCAAATCAAATTTTGTTTTACTTTACAAATTTATACCTAGAATTCACTATAGAGTTTTACCTATCTTTGTAATTACAGTGCAAATGACCCTGTCTCATTTAAATTCAAACCAGTGTTTTAATAGACCGTGTTCTTTATATATCAAGAGATATTATTCCAAAGTTCTTTTGGTATGTTTTTCTTATTGTTGAAGTATATAATATACATTGTATATATATGTACTTCTATTTCGCAAGGTTGGCGAATAATTTTAGGGATGATTCCAGCTTGATTTTCCAGGTTGATCAATTTCCAGCAAAAAATAGTATGACATCCTCTGTTGATGAGTATTATTTTTTAATACATGTATTAATGTTGAAAAATTATCGCTAGTATAAGGATCATCATCAAAGTAGCAATCGAAAAAATTTAAAAGTTGGGTTGAAAGTATTTATATCTGTTGTACTAATTGCTTTATTCAAATATACATATAAGTGTGTTTTTAATGTTATTGACTAAATTTAAATATTTAACAGTCTTTCAAAAATTTTTATTTTTTGGCCATATTTTTTTATCTTATAAATAACTGTACGCATTGAAAGTTCTTATCATTATGTTATGACAATTAAATTGAAAAATTTTCAATATTTGATTATGAAAAATTACTTGTAGGAGGCATAATATGCTAAAGATTATGAATATTACTGGATATTATAATCCAATTTCAAGTCCCTTTAATTATATGTAATATAAAAAATGCTGTCACTTTTTAAATAAGGGATTTGATGTGTTGTAAATTATTTTCTAGAATACAAAAAACAAATAAGCTTTGATCTCTTTTTTAGCTGTATGAAAAGAAAACTCCCTTTTCTGGAAGGTAGTGAGTATTTTTATGTTACCAAAGATAGAAGTTCGATATTAGCAAAAATAAGAGTATTTTATTCCGAAGTTATTCTCTTTTCGTACATCTAAAAAAAAAATATATTTTGGAAAAATGTCAAAAAATTGAAAAGAATTCAATTTAAAAAGAAGCCATAATTATTTTCTGATAAAGTTGATTAAATTTAAATAAAATTCCTACATATTAAAATTTTTGTTAATATATTAAAAATTATATTTACTTTTTCTTGACATACTCATTTAGATAGACATTTACTTTTTCTTGACATATAAATATTTCAAAGCTATTTTACATGACAAATTTATATAACAAATTTAAGTTACAAATCTTAATAACTTAAAAAAGAACTTTCTATTAATTTAAAGGCGTCTTAAGTTTTTGATGGTTGTACACTTCTACATTATTAAAAAGTATTCACAATTTTCACATTTATAATTTTAATTTTTTAAACCATTTCAGTATTGTTATTTGTATGAGTCTTCTTCAACGGTTTTAATCGATAATTTATGTTTCAACAAATACATTTTTCGAATAAGCAATACCTAAAAACATTTTTTGTGATAAATTTAACGTATATTTATTAAACGCATTAATATAAAATTAATCAATTTTTATTTTAATCAATCTTAAAATAAAGATATCGAAGTAACTGTTGTTGTTTTATTATTAAGTTGGTCAGTTTTCCCATTTCTTTGACAGAATCCAATAGAGAATTGAAAATACCGATTATTTTTATTTCAATGCATGTAATGACTTAGTGATTTCTCATTGCAGGGCCATGTAACAATATACAACAATATAATTTTATCATATTTCATTTACATGCATATAAAAATTTTGTGCTTATTGGGGTCTGAAAGTTGTCGGTCATGTGTCCAAATTAGCCGTGATTTCAATAATGCTGTAAAAAAGATTTAAGTACGGTATTAATATCTTTATATCTAACAAGTCCCAATACTCAATTTTTTTTACGAAATAATTCGAATCTTTGGCTTCGTTGCTGTTTTTTTCTTTAAATGCACTGATCGTGTCATATTTTTTATTATTTTTTTCTTTTTTTTTAAGTAAAAAAGAGTTTAAATTAATGTCTTTATATCTAACAAGTCCCAATGCTCAGAGAGAAACTTGAAAGCACGACCTTATATAATATATTTTTTTGATTTTTCAAATATATTTTCTAAATTTTACCTGCTTTATAATAAGTGTAAATTTATTTTAATATTTCTTCTCAAAAAATAGCCACTTCGATTTAAAAAAACCCATATAAAATAGGGTCGTGCTTTCAAGTTTCTCTCTTAGCATTGGGACTTGTTAGATATAAAGGCATTAACGGTATTAATACGGTTGTTGTACCGTCTCAGAACTTTCAATACCTTTACATTGTATAAGAAACTACTAAAGCTTTTCGTACATTTTGGAATACAATTTTTACAATATTATTACGTACTTTGACGTTTGTTTGAAAAGTTCAATCTAAAGTTCTGGGCAAATGTTAATTTTTAACAAACATTACCAAGTCATTAAAAACATTGCATTTTTATGCTGCATAACTGGCACTTTATTGCTGAAAATATATTCTAATTTATTTAATTAGTTATTCATGGCAACATTTATATAACAAGGTATAAGAAAAGCGTGCTCGGTTTTTTCGATACCCGATTTACTTTAATTTTACGTCTCCACTACGTATAAAACGCATTTAGGAAAAGTGTACAATGTCAAGAGCTTTTGCTAAACTTTTTGGAATTTGATACTTTGTAAAATTTACATCGTAAGCGCATTATGGAAGTCACGGTAACTTAGATATGTCCATGAAGTGTTTGTGCAATCGTAATGGCTTGAAATGGTGAATTCCATATTACCATAAAATCCAATTTTAGATATGCATACATACATATTTGAAAAAATAAAAAAAGTAAGCTACTTAAAATCTGTCAACCAACTTATTTTCTTTAAGTCTGTTTGGTACAGTGCTGCTAAATAGATTAGCCCAAATATTCCCTTCGGTATGGAGTTTGTAACTACTTGAAGGAGTCATCTGCGATATGGACATATATATATATTCTTGCTCAGCGTAAAATTCTGCGTCGATTTAGACTTTTCCGTCTGTTCGACCGTCCGATCGCACGATAACTCACAAACGAATAATGCAATCGATACCAAACTTTCGACTAATTCGGACAACGGGTCCGGATAGCTGCCGTACAACTCAAAGATTTTATTTTAAATGTTTCAAAAACTAATAAAGCTATAAATATAAAATTTTGTATACATGTGTCCAATTATATTCTACATATGCTCTAAAAATTATAATGGAATAGCTGGACCGGTTCGGGTGGCTGCCATACAACTCCAACAGCAAATTTTTTATATTCGGCAAAATAATAAAGTCAGATTCATGAAACTTGGCAGTCATGTGTCCAATTATAGGTCAAATATATTTTTGAAGTTTTAGAGGAATTGCCTGACAGGTTTGGGTACCTGCCATACAACTCCAGAAGCTAATTTTAAATATTTGAAAAACAAATAAAATCAGATTCATGCAACTTGTCAGTTGTGTGTCGGGTTATAGATCAGATATATTTCTGAAGTTTAGGTGGAATTGTTTGACAGGTTCGAGTAGCTCCCATACAAGTCTAAAAGCTTATTCTTAATATTTGGAAAAATAACAAAGTCAGATTCATGAAACTTGGCAGTTGTGTGTCCGATTATAGATCAGATATATTTGTGAAGTTTTAGTAGAATTGCTTGACAGGTTAGAGTAGCTCCCATACAAGTCTAAAAGCTTATTCTTAATATTTGGAAAAATAAAGTCAGATTCATGAAACTTGGCAGTTGTGTGTCTGATTATAGATCAGATATATTTGAGAAGTTTTGATGGAATTGCTTGACAGGTTCAGGTACTTGCCATACAACTCCAAAAGCTGATTTTAAATATTTGGAAAAATAATAAAGTCAGATTCATGAAACTTAGCAGTTGGATGTCCAATTATAGGTCAGACATATCCGTGAAGTTTCTATTAAATGATTTCACAGGTTCGAGTTATTGCTACACAATAACGAAAGGTGCAGGGTATAATTCAATCGGTTTATACCGACTGAAACGTTTTTACTTGTTTTAAAATAAAATCTGCATTTTGAAGGTAAAAAAAATTTTCACGAAACCAAAGTAAAGTATTTTTAAAAGCGGGAGATATTTATTTTTTCGTATATAAAGTATAGGAAAAAATATTAAGAATTTTAAAAGCGGAAGTTTTATTTCTGTAACTTATTTCAGTGCAAGGTGGCAAAAAAGGTGTATTCGTATTATAAAAACGAAGCGGAAAAAAGGTGTTTTAACAAAATTATTACAATTTATGTAATATAATTTTGAAAAATAATAAAAATAAATTTTAAAAAGACATAATATTAAAAAAAAATTAAATAGTTGTAAAAAATAATCATTTTTTTATAATAATGGGTAAACATTATTTGAAGTGTTTGGGATGTAATTTTGTGAGTGAGGTGAAAAAGCCGACACGATAATTTTATTTGTTGCCAAAAGATGTGGAGAGGTAATATGTTCTTTTGAACATATTTAAAATATTTAGTGTTAAGTATTTGTAATTAAAATATTTAAAATAAGTATTTGCTTTCATGCATTCAAATTTTTTACCTAACTTTAATAAAATGAAAAATAAATTTTGTTATCATCAAAATAAAAATTTTTACCTAACTTAATTTAATTTTATTTCAGTTCAATGTTTTTGATTCACTCGTTTGTTTGCAATATTTTGTTTCTTTCTTGCCTACACAGCTCTTACTACCATTTATTTCTAAATAAAAATGGAATATTTTAAGAATTTGGAAGCAAAATGCAAACTAAAACTAACGGAATGGATGGAGTCGATCTATTTATTAATAGATAAGTAAACTTTGAAGGAAATTTTCGAGATCTTTAATTGAAGCAGAATTTAAAGAGTAGGAAGTCAAAATATCACGATTTCAATTCGAACCAAATGACGCAGCAAAAAGAAAAATCAATGATATGCATAAAGACATATGATGTCAAAAGCCATAAACGCATTAATTGAATGCACCAAGTTGACGAATATAGAATTATACGCTTATTATGATGGAAAAACCGAATGATTAGGCGAATCGAATGATATGGATGATTAAATTATGATCGGCGAATGCTTTTTTTCGCCAAATCCAGAATGTTGCCGCAAGACATCAGAAAACCTACCGAAATTGAACCGTAGATGTAGATGCAAAACTATCGTTATATCGATAGTTTCGATATATCGATAGTTTCGTAACGCAACTTGCTGTGTAGTAAATTCAGTACTCAAACGGCACATTGTGTGTTAAACTTGTTCATTCTAAATAAGGAATATTAAGAATATAATGAAACTCAATGCCAGCTTCACTTCACGTGTTTACGAAATATTTGGAATAAAATAACATAGTAATTGAAAGAAGTAATTTTCAATTTTCACTGGTGTATTTAGTGAAATTTGAATGTAAATTAAATCAGTGAAATTTGAATGTATATACGATACGTTTGAAAATTATGTTATGGAATTCATGAAAATCAAAACTATATTCCGTTTTCGCCCATTTCTCAAAATTTAGTAACTGATAGGAAGTGATGTTCATTTGGCAATAGTATTACATCGATTTTAAAACAATCGATAGTTTCGATACTTTAAAACTATTGATAGTTCCATCGATAGTTCTACCACACATATGTTCATTGTTTTTGCTTTTTTGCAAAAACTTGAATTTTTATATGCTTTAGCAATTACGGGGTTGTTGTCCATTAATTTATATGTGTAATTAAATGCTCGAATTGTTTTAGGCTTGCTTTTTTCACGCTTAAATTAATATTAAACAAACAATATTTTTTACAATAATTTGTAGAATTTTATGAATTTATTTTAATATATATAATATTAAATTTTATAATATTAAATTAAAAAAAAACACTTAACATATGTATTATTTTGATTTTTGGTTTCATTCGCCAAGGTTGTCATACAGAATTTTCGTTCGACGGATTTGACAGCTCATTCACCTAAAATGTAGGCGAATTCGCTAATCATGATACTATAAAATAAAAAATATATACATATATTATGAAATATATATATTATAATATAAAAATATATATTCGCAAAAAATTTCATGCGCTTTGCCGATCATAATAAATCTTAATTTTAACGACATTTTTGCATGTAAAATTTAAAAATTTTAAATATATTAATTTGAAATTTCGAACAAAAGTTTGACCAAAAACCTTCATTTTGAACTTTCTTTTTCAACTTTAAAAAAACTTTAAAAAAAGAATACAGTGACGTCATTGCTCACAAGAAAAAAATCTGGTATAACAAATAAACCAGAAGGAAAAGTTCAAAAAACTTTTTTCAGTATAAAATAGGAATTAAGCTTCAAATTTTAAAATATTTATGAAACGTAAACAGTACATACCACGGCTGACAGAAATATAGGCCTGGACCCAAAACATAGAGTGACAGTTCACAGCTGACGAATTTACACGTATTCTTATGGGATATATAGAGGGCCCTTTTTAACATCATAAATCTCCCATAAGATCAACTTTTTTCAAATTTTTAATTAAAAAATTCAATCTTTTTCTAGTTTACTAGTGCTTACATTCTTAAAGTTTTGCGTTATTCAGGTAAGTCTCTTTCTTTGATCTAAGCATCAGTGCTCCCGTTTTGGCATCTTTGTGCAAAAAATTGCATTTTTTTAAATTTTGTGCACCTTTTTTTATTTTTGCACTTTTTTCTTTAAATTTTGCACCTTTTTTTTTAATTTCAAAACAAAATTTAGGCTATTACATTTTCCTAACAAATATTACAAAACTGATTTTTATTATGTTTATGACTAATGAGTTTTTAACAATTTTAATAACTTAATTAATTTGTAATAGATTTACACCAACTTTTTGTTAGACGTATCCGTAATTTTAAATTAAAACAAAACAAAAACAAATGTTTTCTTTGCAAAATTAAAAACTTAATGAAATTAAAAATTATGAATTAATCAAAGCGCTATTTAATAAATATTTCTTTTAATTATTGAAATGAATAATATTCACATGTATGTGGTGTAAAAAAACTATTTGTTTTTGCAAATGGGAATAACAATTTAAAACTATTAAACATATTAAAACCTTCTTATTTCTCAACAAATTTTTCCTTTCTTTCACTTGTTATAATTTTTTTATAAGCGTTTTTTAACACTTATTATTAAATATTTTAATATTTTTTATTTACAAACTGCACTAATTTTATAAATTAAATAACAAAATCTTCTTTGTTTACTTTTGATATGACAGCGCGTAATTTTCTAAGAAAAAAACAACGACATTTGGCATATAATGTTAATTTCAGTTTGACAATGCTCGAAGCAAAGAAAGAGTCTTACCTGAAATTTTTGGCTTCACTTTTTTTTTTTTCAAGATGGAATTTTTTATTTAGTGTAAGCAAGATAGAAACATAGATGCTCTTTCCTTTAGTATTTCTAATTCGTTGGCTAACAAATTATATACAAGTCTTGCACAAAAGCATTAATAATTACGCAGATACACTTGCGGAAATGCCAACAAAAGTAAATAAAACCTAAAAATAGATGGAACTATAATGCAACATCATAGGAAAAACTATAATGCAGCATCATAGTTTTATTAGTAAATTCATAATATAATTAGTGTAATAGGCACAATACCTATTACTATTTGAAACACACAATCACAATGTTCTTGTGATTGTGTGTTTCAAATAGTAGGTTGCATGTAGCAACTAAATGTAAACAAATACTTAGTAATCATGTGGATTGCAGTATAAAGCAATGTAGAGAACATTTCGTCAGCAATTTTTTCATACCTCTGTAGCTCAGTTGGTAGAGCGTCCGCCTAGAAAGCGGTAGGTCACGGGTTCGAGTCCAGTTCGAGGAGAAAAATTTTTTAATTTTTCTGCCTTTAACTCGTTCCTTTGATCACGTCATTCATCTGTTCTGCAGTTGCATGAAGAAATTTACATTAAGTTAAAATTATTAGTGTAATAAGCACATTACTTATTAATTTCACAACTTAGTAAATTCATAACAAGATTAATCTTGAAAATCAAATATTAGAAATTGTTTTAAAAACTTTCCATTTGAAGTAGTTTATCATTTAAAATTTATTTATTAAACGATCAAACTACACTAATTCATGGATCCAATGATCAATCAAGAGAAAAAATATTTCGGCTACAAATAGCTCAGCTCAAAAACGTCGAACTCTTGAATCCAGCTTAATTTACAGAAGTCAAACAAAAAAAAAAAACGAAAGTAATAAACAGACAAAATTAAAAACTTAAAACATTACAAATAAATTATTAACCTAGTAGGAGACACAGTTCTAAACAGGTGCATGAATTAGTATGGTTTGGTCGTTTAAAAAATTAATTTTAAAGCTTTAGTAATTTAAAAAGATTGTAATGTAACAAGTTTTTTTCCCTTATTTCCAACATGTAAAATTTTTAGATTACTAATTGAGCAAAAATGATTATTGTCATTTAAATGTTTGATTAGTGCTGAATCATTTTCGTCGTATCTAAATGAGTATATATATTCGATATGTGCGGAAAACCTCTTCTAGTTTTCCCAATATATTAATGATCGCAGTCCCAATATAATTAATAACCGTTAATTGTATATAAGATATACAATTAACTTTGTTAAGAAACTATTGTTAAAAAAAAGAACATCTTTCTGTTTTAAATTGTGTTCAAATTTACAACTAAAAATATTGGCAAAAATTGGGTTAAATTGACCTTTATAATAAGTTAAAAAATTACTAATGTTTTAAAAACAAATTTGAATTGTAATGCTGCTTTTTATAATAAATATTAAGTTTAACGATAATAACGTTAAACAGAAAAACATGATAAATTTGGTGTATATCTAATTGAATGGAATGACTGCGATTATGAATACATTGAGCAAACTGGACGAGATTTTGAAACGAGGTTTTCCGAACATATGGTCTCATTTAGATATGACAAAAATTATTCCGCACTAACCAATAATTTAAGTGACAATAATAATTTTTGTATATATTTTTTAAATTAGTGACCGAGAAACAAAATAGTTTTTGTTAGATGTTGGTAAATATTTATTTTCCTTAAGTCTGATGTTAAGCATTTTACCTCATGATAAAGTGTAATTTTTACATACTTAGATACTATTATGCTCAGATGCTATTAAACTTAATCCGTGATTATCTAAAACATCATTATCCAAATCATGAGAGTATAAAATAAAATTTAAAAAAAATAATTTTTATCATAATATAAGTCGCCTAAAAACACGATAGTTTTTATACACCAGCTAGTGTAATAAAACACGCCGATTGAATTACGTTATATCAGGGTACAGTTGTCTTGAAAATATCACACATTACAAAATGCTTAAAATATGCTTGCTTTAAACGAATTGTTATTGCGAATATTTCCGAATTATTTGCGAATATCGAATTTGAGTTAGGTTCTTCCTTTACTTTATTATTTAATCTTCTTAAAATACTTTTTATGTTATTATATAACTCTACACTATTAGAAGTAAACGTTACGTCCCTTAGTTCATTATAAATTTGGAGTGAATTTTTCTTTTCTCCAAAATTTTTTATTAAAACTTCGCGTATTTCAGGCCAAGTCTTTGCATTATTGTTTATTTCTATTATCGTTCTAGCTTTACTAATTAATTTAATTTTAATTCTACTAAAAAGTAAATTCTGACTACTTATATCATATTTAATTATAGATGGAATTATTAATTCAACTAATTCTAAGAAATTATTTAAGTCGTTACCTTTTCCATCAAATTCTGGCAGACGTTCGATGTATTTTAGTGGATCTATGTCTGTTGTTCTAGCTCTTCTGATAGCACTTTCGCGTTTGAACATTCAAATTTAATTTTTTTTATTTGTTGGTTGTTTTATTTTTTTATTTTGTTTTTTTTTTTTGTTTCTCTACAGGTTTTTGTTAAAATTGGTTTTTATCATAAAATTTTTTATTGTAATTTTTGTTTTTGTTAAATTTTGCTTATTAGAGTATTAGGTTAATCAAATTTTAATTTCTTATAATTTTTATTAGTTTTATTTCTTGATGAATAATTATTAAATTTAATTGTTGTTTTGTGAGTTCGTTTTTAACAGTTAACTTTGAATTTTTTCTGATTTTAATGCGTCACAAAAAATTTTAAAATTTAAGTGTAACGTTTTTAGATAATTTTAATTAAATTAATTTTTTAATTTTTACACTTTTAGAGTTTTTTTTTTTTTGACAAATTTATTTAACATAAATTTTTTTATTATACTTGTGTAGTTTTACAATTATTTAATTAAAATTTTATTATTACACTTGACGCATCCTACCGACTGCGCCAATTTTATTTTATTTTTTTTTATTTAAAGTTTTCTTGTTTAAAATAAATGCACAAAGAGTTCAATTTACAATTTTATTTTATTTTATTTTATTTATTAATCAAAGTTTTTATTTAAAACAAATACACAAGAGTTCAATTTACAATTTTATTTTAATTTTATTTTATTTTATAAATTCAACAAGTTAACTTTCTTAAATTTTAACACGAACTGACTTCTTATCATTACTTTTACTTTTTAATTTTTTTATTATTTTATAAAAGAACAAACGCTTTACAACAACAATTATTACGTTTGCCATTGACCTACTTATTATTACGAAATCTAAAAATTAAAACTTAATTCATAATTTTTTATTGGTGTTTCAAATTCATTAACCTTTGTGCATACATTCTAATGTTTCAAGCAAAAAATAAGTTCATTTGGCTTTTCGCTTGAAACATGAAACTTTTATATAAAAAAACAAAAGGAAATAATGAATGCAAATTTTGATTTTAATAAAAAGAATAACGTTAAATTAAAAGGTAATGAAATTTAATTAAAAATGAAATTACGAAATTATTGAAAGGGTGAAATATGTAAGTTTCTATTAGATTGATACGCGTGTTGTGTTGCTAACATAACAATATATATTCTTGCTCAGCGTAAAATTCTGCGTCGATTTAGACTTGTCCGTCTGTCCGTCCGTCCGTCCGTCCGATCGCACGATAACTCACAAACGAATAATGCAATCGACACCAAACTTTCACAAGTTTTTTCTTTTGTGGCAAGGACAAACCCTATTGTTATTGGACTAATTCGGACAATGGGTTCGGGTAGCTGCCGTACAACTCAAAGAGTTTATTTTAAATATTTCAAAAACTAATAAACTATAAATATAAAACTTTGCATACATGTGTCCAATTATATTCTACACATGCTCTAAAAATTATAATGAGATAGCTGCACCGGTTCCGGTTGCTGCCATACAACTCCAACAGCAAATTTTTTATATTCGGCCTAATAATAAAGTCAGATTCATGAAACTTGGCAGTCATGTGTCCAATTATAGGTCAGACATATTTCTGAAGTTTTGGTGGAATTGCTTGACAGGTTCGAGTAGCTCCCATACAAGTCTAAAAGCTTAGTCTTAATATTTGGAAAAATTATAAAGTCAGATTCATAAAACTTGGCAGTTGTGTGTCTAATTATAGATCAGATATATTTGTGAAGTTTTATTGGAATTGCTTGACAGGTTCGGGTACTTGCCATACAGCTCCAGAAGCTTATTTTAAATATTTGGAAAAATCATAAAGTCAGATTCATGAAACTTGGCAGTTGTGCGTCGAGTTATAGGTCAGATATATTTCTGAACTTTTGGTGAAATTGCTTGACAGGTTCGAATAGCTCCCACAGAAGTCTAAAAGCTTATTTTAAATATTTCGAAAAATAATAAAGTCAAATTCATGAGATTTGGCAGTTGTGTGTCCAATTATATGTCAGACATATTTCTGAAGTTTTGGTGGGATTGCTTGACAGGTTCAAGTAGCTCCCATACAAGTCTAAAAGCTTATTCTTAATATTTGGAAAAATAATAAAGTCAGATTCATGAAACTTGGCAGTCATGTGTCCAATTATAGGTCAAATATATTTTTGAAGTTTTAGAGGAATTGCCTGACAGGTTCGGGTACCTGCCATACAACTCCAGAAGCTAATTTTAAATATTTGAAAAGCAAATAAAGTCAGATTCATGAAACTTGGCAGTCGTGTGTCCCATTATATGTCAGACATATTTCTGAAGTTTTGGTGGGATTGCTTGACAGATTCGTGTAGCTCCCATACAAGTATAAAAGCTTATTCATAATATTTGGAAAAATAATAAAGTCAGATTCATGAAACTTGGCAGTTGTGTGTCTAATTATAGATCAGATATATTTGTGAAGTTTTGATGAAATTGCTTTACAGGTTCAGGTACGTGCCATACAACTCCAAAAGCTAATTTTAAATATTAGGAAAAATTATAAAGTCATGAAACTTGGCAGTCGGATGTCCAATTATAGGTCAGACATATCCGTGAAGTTTCTATAGACTGATTTCATAGGTTCGAATAATTGCTATACAAAGATGCAGGGTATAATTTAATCGGTTTATACCGATTGAAACGTTTTTACTTGTTTTTTATTCTTTTTGTTATACATACATAAACATTATCATTTTTTTTTTCCTTTGTTCACTCCTAGAAGGAGCATAGGGCTAGTGCATGATTTCTCATGCACTAGTTTCATAGCGTCATAGGGTTTAACTAGGTAGGTGACTAGCCTGCCGTAGAGCCGTAACATTATCATACTTTTCTTTTAATCTGTTCAATCTCAATGAGATTTCATTCATAGTTTTAATCATATTTTGCATCATTTGCATTATATTTATATTGTTTTCAGCAGGTTTTTGAGATGATAAATCTCTTCGTTCTTTGGTATGGTTATATGTTTCCCCCTTCGCCACTTTGGCATATTGTATTCATTCTTACTCAATGTAGTTGTTTTTGGGGTTTTTGGAGTTTTGGGAGTATTTTTTGATATTATTTTTGTTTCTGTTTTGTTAGGTTATTTTTCCATTTTTGTAATTCCTTTGGGAATATACAACCCCTATTTTCGCAGGATGTGCCTCAGAGCAATTTGCACACTTTAGACCATTGATTTTTTGCTTACTACAATTTATCGTTAAATGAGGACCAGCACACTTGACACATTGGGCTAGACGCTGGCAAAACCTCTATGTGTGCCCATATCTCTGACACCTTCTGCACTGAGGAACTAAATTATTTCTCCTTAGTGATTCAATTTTAATCTTCATATGCTGAAGTACATCAATTTTGTAAATTTTATGTATGTCCTCCGAATTTTCAAAGATTAACATGAAGAGGGGAAGACTAATTTTATTAACAACTTCAATAACTTTAAAGCCCCTCTCTTTTATCTCATTTTTAATATCCTCAGGTTAGCATGAAGGATGCAAGCCTCTAGCCATCACCTTGATGGGTCTTGTAATTTTATTTTCGTAGGTATGCCACTCTACTTTAGTTTCATTTATTTCTTTTGTTAATTCTCTGTAATCTTGTTCTTGATCAACATTAATTTGAAGTTGATTATAATTCATTATGTTGACCCTAAAGTTTATTTTGGCTTCTTTTAGCATCTTAGAATAATTCATATCTTATTTATCATTTTGGATATCCCTCCACATTGCTAAATATAACAGGAGGGGGTTTGATCTTTCTTGTAGTATTTGATTTTTCTTGTAGTGTTTGATCTTTCTTGTATTGCATTTATTTGCACAAATTTTTCTATTTGGCCCACCTTGTCCTCAGGGCTTATCTCAGATGACATATCTGCTCTTCGCTTTTTGCTCTTTCTCTTGAGAATCTAATCGGTTTCCTGAGCCAGATCCTCCTCGTCTGTGCAGTATTCCACTTTGTTTATCGCAATTTTTTCCGTTTGTCGCCTTTGGACATATTTTCTTTGCTTTTACCACATGGTGGTGTCCGCATGACCCGAGGTATTCTTTTAAAAGGGGCTGTAGTAGTAGTTTGATGCAATAAGTGGCCTCTCCCAGAATCCACGAGACCAGCCTTCGAAGAGTCTGGATTTTCCAGATTTACTGGATTACCACCTGGGGTAGAAAATCCTTTTGTTTTGTTCATTGCATTGATTTAGTTTTATTTCGGAGTTTACTTCTCCTAGCCTTTGGCAAAAAATACCTTGTGCAAGGTAGCACGCCCAATTTCTATCGTCCCTCAGGGATCAGCAGATCAGACAGCCATCCAATCTGTTTCAGACGCTTTCAGATGTACGGGATTTTAGTTCGCGTTATATGAGAGGATATTTTATGTTGGCTTAATTTTTATTGACATTATTCACATATATCGGATATTTTGCCTAAGGTGGCAAATAATTTTTAATAACAGGGATGGTTTTTGAGGGGTTGAGGTGCTGATATACTCGTTTTTGAACTTCAGGCTGTTAAAGAAAAGGTACCAGATTTTTCCTCGATATAGAAAAACTGTCGGGGACTTGTTTTACAGACTATTGATTGTTCTTTATTTTTAGTCTTACAATCAATTTGATCTGTATTTCCAGATAAAGCTCGTCAAGACTAATTAATCGTCATAAGACTAATTAATCGGCATAAGACTAATTAATCACTTTCCTACAAATAATTGAAACGAAAAAATAAAACATCCTTATCGCACGTAAACAATGATTTGTTTGATCACAATGTTATTGTAATAGAAATAAATAAAAATAATGTCAGATTGACAGCTGACAATTCTGAAACATTGAATAGGGCTCGTACTTTTAAAAATACATATCTAACTTAAATTACTCAATTATTACAATAAGAGTCTATTCGCATTGAGAGTTTAAAGTTGTGAGGAAATGTTTGATGAATTTGTTTTAAAAATTAAAGTGAAAATTGATAAGGCAACAATTGTTAGAAAATTTGAGGAAAAAATCTTCAAATTAAAAAGAAAAATTAGATAGATAAGGACTTGAGAGTAAAAACACAAACAAAACATTTTTGAAACAGTAAATTAAAAGTTGATAAAAACAATATACAGGGTGTCCGTGAACAATATACAGGATGTCCGCAGATAATGACGGTTAAACGAAAATTTAGTAAAAGTTTTCAAAAGTTCTGATTTTGCACTTTAATATCTCTAAAATTAAAAAAGTCTTTGCTACCACTAGTATTTTGTTAGAAGGAGAATTTTGTTAGCTTTAAAATGAGTATACCAAAAATACAAAACCTGTAATATTTCCCATGTTATAAGTAAAAATATGAAAATTCGACGGTTTTCGCATGTTCCAAGTTTGAGGCCCCATAACTCGAGAACAAATTGTCACTAGGTGTTTTTTGTTCGTCTGCATGCATTCTATCACTTTGCTTCGGGAATACCATTGAGTCTCGGACACCATGTATATCTAGAGCGAAATTTTAAATACTATAGAAATTTAGTTACAAAATTTTGACGTTAAAAAAAAAAGAAACATCACTTTGATAAGTTATTTAGGGATTGTAAAAATGATTTTGCTAAAACATGAAACTGTATAAATAAAATTTTATATAACAAAGACAAAAGTTATAGTAAATTAGAATTGTTGAATGGCTTTAATAAAATAGAATGTGTAAATAAAATTCGAACTTCACGAACATTTCACAATGGGTGAAAAATTGGTGCCCAACATCGAAGTAAATGTATTTCATGATTTCTCTGGAACTGGTAAGTTATTCAAATTTGATATTTTTAAAAAACACAAAGTATGCCGCGAAATTAATGCTTTAAATAATACTAAATAAATTGATTTGCATGATATGACATGTTTGCAAACCATGTTTAAATATTGCACTAGAAGCTTATGTAAACCCTTAACTAATGTTTTTATATCTAACAAGTCCCAATGCTCAGAGAGAAACTTGAAAGCACGACCTCATTTTATATGGGTTTTTTTAAATCGAAGTGGCTATTTTTTGAGAAGAAATATTAAAATAAATTCACACTTATTATAAAGCAGGTAAAATTCTTAAAAATGTATTTGAAAAATCAAGAAAATATATTAATATTTTCATTCCTAACCACTTTAAAATTCTTGAAATTGCGGAAAAACAACAAGCACAACCTTCGCCTTCAACGTTTTATATGTTACTGAAAGCATTTCATTATTTTTAAGAACAGCTTTTTTTTCTCATAGGGTAAGTTAACTCAAGATATAGGAAGTAACTTTGGTGTCAAGTTGAAAATATAATTAATGAAAGATAATTATGGAATATTGATATAAATACATAGTAAAGAAAAAAATTTAAGAGGGAATTAGAAAATAATATCTAAAATACAATCAAATATTATTTTTTAAATACAAATTTTATATACACTTCTAAATTTTACCTCTATTTGTGAGAAAATTTTTTACCTAAGTAAAAAAATATTTAAAAGGTTTTGGAAAAGACAATAATATATTTTATGACCGGATTCGAATATTTTTTTTATTTTTGAAATAAATATTATCTTACGAGTAGCAAATGACTCAAAAACTCCGGTTGTAAAATGACAGGTAGTAGGTACCATAGAGAAATAAGTAATCCAAGAGGTCCCAACATTAATTTTTTCCATTTTGTCTTGCTGAAATGGGATACCAGAATCTTGGTGTATATGAAAAAAAACAACAAAAAGAACACAAAAATTTGGTATACAAACATTATAAACGTTTCACGTAAATGATAATTATTGTAATAAAAATTTACATAATTTTCGTAATATCATATTCATATAATATACATTAATACATACATATATAACTATAATATATACATATGTATTTCTATAATGGCACAAATTTTTGTCTTTTTAAAATTTCAAATCAAAAATTTTATTTTATGCATAAACGTATGTAGGTATGTATAATATCAAACACCATATAGTATTAAAAAAGAAATTATGCATTCAGTATGTTTATACATACATACATACCTACTTATATGTACATAATATTTTGTTTGATCTTTATTTGTATTGTATACCTACGTACAAACATTTAAATGATCATAAAAAACAAATCAAGATATCGTAAATAAAATCATTGTTCAATTGAGAAACTATATTCTTTGTTTTTCGTTTTTTCTTTTTTCTACGTTCATATTTTTTCATATACACCAAGATTCTGGTACCTAGTTTTCATGTTTGAATTTTTTCCATTTGTTCAGCTAGAATATTCTTCAATTACTTATTTTTCTATGTAGGTACTGATGTAAATTTTTGTCCGTTTGCGTTTACTATTAAGACTCATACACAGGCAGGGCCATTTTATAAATAGATTGCTCTTGTTTACCTGCTAATAAAATATGAAAAAAGAGCACAGCAAAATTTTTGAAGCACTCAATATAACATGTTTGAAATAGTTTTTAAATAATTATTTAAAAAAAAAATTGATTGGAAGTAGGTACATACATATTTATTTTTAATAACTTAAAAACTAACTGAAATTATTTGAAACAATTTTATAAGTAACGTATAAATAACCGAAATGAGATAATTCAAATTGTTGAAATGTGTCAACCTATATTATTTTTATTAACATTTTTGTTAGCCGACACTACTCAACTTACCTTATTGGGAAATACAAAATGTGCATGAAAAATCATACATCCTTCCTTATTAACATTTGAAACCATACTGAAATATGAATTTGAATTTTTTTTTCAATTTTTCTTTCCTCCTACCTTTATTTCTTTTTCGTGCAACAGAATTTAAATGGGAAGCTTTTTAAAAAATGTTTATAATATCCTGAGATTTTTTAAAATATTAAACTCTTTTTTACGTAAAAAAAAGAAAAAAATAATAAGAAATATGACACGATCAGTAGCATTTAAAGAAAAAAACAGGAACGAAGCCAAAAATTCGTAATATTTCAGAAAAAAATTGAGTATTGGGACTTGTTACATATAAAGACATTACCTTAACAACTATAATAACTAAATAAATGATTTATCGAAGGTGTACCCAAAAATATGAAAGTAGGGAAAATCGTATCAGTGTTTAAATCTGGAATGAAGCTGTTTGATATTTACAAACCTATCTATGTAACTTCAGTTGTATCTAAAGTCTTAGAAAAAATAGTACATAATCAATTTACTTTCTACCTTAATAGATATGCTTTAGTTTCGAACAAACAATATGGTCTCAAAGCAAAGTTATTTGTTAGTTTGAAATTGGAGTAATGGATATGATAACCAAGGTTCAAAGTTTAAGGTATAGTAGATGGTTGTATATCTTGTTTTCATAGACTTATATAGAAAGCTTTGGTATGGTAACTCATGGTATTTTAACGAGAAAACTATATGTGTTTGGAGTCATAATATAATGGTTACAATCTTACTTAGACATAATATAAATGGTTTCAATCTTACTTAGAAAATAGTGCACAATTTATACAAATTGACGACATTCATAGCAGAAGTGTTGGTGTAAACTTGGGAGTTTCTCAAGGTAGTATACTAGGTCCTTCACTGTTTCGTCTTCTTATGGACAGGATTCAGAAAATTAGTGATACAGGAATATATATTTGTACGCCGATGATATATGCGTGTTATACAAAGCTGATAATTTAAAACAATTAGAATATAAAATGAATTGTCAATTAGATAAAATTGCAAATGGATGGTTAGGCAAAAGTTCATTATAAGTGCAAGAAAAAATAAATATGTGGTTATTGGCTCAATAAAATCGGAGCTAAATATTTCATAACTGATCAAAAGAATTTATCTTGGTTTGTGAATTGATTCTTGTTTGAAATGGAACGCTCACACCTGCAAATTAAGTACAAAACTCGCAGAGGTAACTGGGGTACTCAAAATGCAAGTTTAATCCGGAAAACGTCAAGGATTCCGTTTCTTTTTCTCTATTTTATTGTCATATAAGTTTTGGAATCAAAATATGTGGTTCAACTAACAAAATATTAACAGTCTTCAAATAATACAAAATAGGGCTATAGAAAGCCTTTTTAACTGCAATTGGCTCGAAAGAACAGAAATTGTTACAAAAAACATGATGATACGTGATTACGTAAAAATCGATATTACATATTCACGAACTTTGTAACCAAGGGACTCATACTTCGAGTATGTTGGTCCAAAGAAGCGAAATACATTCCATACGTTAAATACCAGGAACAGGAACTTGTTGCACATTAATCGTAAAAACACACCGCACTAAGTTCTATTAAAGTTAGTCCTAATAACATTTTGCTCTATATCTTATAGTTTAACCAGTAAACGTTTTAAATGTTTTTAGAAAACATACTAAAAAGGCAAGTTTAATATGTTTCACACATATTTACATACATATTCTAATGATCTAAATAAATTAGATTGGATTTTTATTTCTAAGCCGATCGTGCTCAGATTTTGAAACTTTGTATATTTTTTCAACTAGGAATACTAAAGGAAGGAGCATAAGGAAAACAGTTGTATCTTGAAAAACAAAAAACATAGTGAAGCCAAAAATTTCAGTTAAGTCTCTCTCTTTGTTCCGAGTATTTCAAACTGAAGTTGACATTAAATGCGAAATGTTGTTGTTTTTTTTCATAGAAAAATACGCACCGCTGTATAAAAAGTAAACAAAGAAGATTTTGTTATTTTATTTATCAAATTGATGCAGTTTGTAAATAAGAAATTATAAATTATTTAATAATAAGGGTTAAAAAGGATTATTATTTTATAAAAACATATAAAAAAATTATAACAAGTGAAAAAAAGAAAATATTAATTCAATAGTGTTTTGATTAATTTATATTTTGTAATTTTATTAAAGTTTAATTTTGCAAAGAAAGCAATTGTTTTCGTTTTGTTTCAAATTAAAATTACTTCGGATAACATAACAAGATCGGATTTTTAAGGCAAAATGAGTTTGCGTTTAATAAAATGTCGCATACAAACAAATATTGTAAATGATCTTTTTTTTTTGTATAATTACAGTTTTCCTAGAAATGATGAAATGAAATATATTTCCCTTTATAAAGTGAAGATTTGGTGACCAAAAAATGCATGAGACTACTCAATGCCGATGAATTCAGTAAGTAAAATAAAATATTAGCGTGAATTATTTAAAAAATATATATGTAGCTTTAGAATGAATAAGTATATAAAGTTCAATTAATGAATAAGAAAAAATACAACAACATATCATCCACTTCAGTGAGTAATAACCATCATATCAATATAAAATTTGTTAAAAATTATACTATTTTAGAGTCATTATAATTTATATGTACATATTTATAATTATTGTTATAGCAAAATGACATTTCTGAATCATTTGTTTTTTTTTTTGAT
The DNA here is from genome assembly GCF_029603195.1 of Condylostylus longicornis. Classification (NCBI taxonomy): domain Eukaryota; kingdom Metazoa; phylum Arthropoda; class Insecta; order Diptera; family Dolichopodidae; genus Condylostylus; species Condylostylus longicornis. The sequence goes on along the minus strand of NW_026578017.1, from coordinate 513,157 downwards.
AAAAAATATTATTTTTGCCTATTTTCATTTTGAGTTTTCTACGAAAAATATTGATTAAAGATCAACATTTTTTATATTAAAGTGAAATATGGAGTTTTTTGAGCAACATAATATTAAAAATTTCAATTTCAACTGGAAATCAAAGTATATCTACTAATAAGTAATTCGACTCGTTCCATTCCGTTAGTTTTCGTTTGCATCTTGCTTCCAAATTCTTAAAATATTCCATTTTTTTGTAGAAATAGATGGTAATAAGAGTTGTGTAGGCAAGAAAGAAACAAAATATTGTAAACAAACGAGTGTATCAAAAACATTAAACTAAAATAAAATTAAGTTAGGTAAAAATTTTGTTATTTTTATTTTGATAATAACAAAATTTATTTTTCATTTTATAAAACTTAGGTAAAAAATTCGAATGTATGAAAGCAAAAGAATTTAAAATTTCATGTATGAATGTACACATGCATGTACCTGGTACAGTAGATACACAGAATCAGGTAGTGACATAGAAATAAAGTAATTTATAAAGAAAAAAAGGTGTATGCATACTGATTACTTTATGAAATATAATTATTACGTACCAGGAAATATATTATTCATGGGAAATATGTTCTAAATTTATTAAGATTGAAATAAAAATAAAAAGTTTAAAGATAATTTATTTATTTTATTTATTAATTACAAATGCCTAACACTAAATATTTAAAATATTTTCAAAAGTACATATTTACCTCTTCACATCTTTTGGCAACAAATGAAATTTTCGTGTCGGCTTTTTTTCATCCCAAACACTTCAAATAATGTTTACCCATTTTTATAAAAAAAAGTATTTTTTCACAACTATTTAAATTTTTTTTTAATATTGTACGTCTTTTCAAAATTTATTTTTATTATTTTTAAAAATTATATTACATAAATTATAATAATTTTTTTAACACTTTTTTTCTTCTTTGCTTTTATAATATAATACACATTTTTTGCCACCTTGTACTGGAATGAATTACAGAAATTATTGTGTCGCTTTTAAAATTCTTAATATTTTTCCCTATACTTTATATACAAGTGATTGCATTAGTGTGATGTAAACGGATAGTCGAACTACTTATTGCAGATATACTTTGCTGGAAATTTTAACTACAATTGTGATTATATATATTTTCGAGTTTTTTCCGCATTTGTTTTGAATCGTCATATCAGGCAACATATGACAGAGAATAAAGAGTAAAAAATTATAACACACTAAAAATTGCATGTCTGCCTGAGCCCTCAGGTCATGGCGCAATTGCTTTAAGTTAACAATCTATGTTGACTATGTTTGATTTCCTTTCTGTGAAATCGACAGCATAAATTTTTTCCTGTTTTTATATTCATAAACACAATTAGTAGAAAATATCAATCATAATTTTTGACACCAGAGATTTCGTTGGCAGCGCTGCTTCGATAGTTCTATTGTAGACCAGTTTTAACTAATAAGATCTCGCAGTCAGAAATGCAAACGCGAATTTAACCTACGACTTTATTTAAATATTTACTCAAAAACATTAGGTAACTACAATGGCTTAAAAATTTACAATGTCTCTTGGATAACATTAACCTTTGAAACTATGACTTCACCGAAAAAAATTTATTTGTGATAAATAGAAGGATGACTTTCATATGCAGAAATTTCGAAGGATGACTTTCATATGCAGCAAAAACGAAAGTGAAAAGAGATTTGATTGATTAAAAAACAAATTCACTCGTCTATTTACAAAGTAAATGCTTAAGTCGACATTATTTATCAAAATATACAAAAAAAAGTTTGATTACTTGAATTTTAGTTAGCGACATTGAAGTTATTAATAATATTAATTAATAACTTCGTAAATAATGAAGTTTTTAACTTATTAATAACTAAAAATATTGAAACTATTAATACGTTATACATATTCGTTTAAATCTATGTATCATTAATGTGAGCAAAACGAATGTGACAGAATATAAATGGAAATTGAAATTATAATGCGTTATACCTTTAATACCCTTAATTTGCTTTTGGTGATCATTATGTGCGATTGGAATATTTCATTTTAGTGATGAATGTGCGTGTAAACACTCCTAATGATCGTAAATTCTTTTTGAGTTATATGACAGTAAGTCAGCACTTCGACCAGTGTTGTCGTTTTTGCTGCAATTACAAAATTCTGCTGCAATTTAACATCATTTACCACCATTTTCTTTCCATTTGCTGCAATTTTTTACAAATTTGCAAATTTTTTTTGTTCTTTTGTTTGTTCAGATTTGAAGTTTCAAATCAAAATTTCTCAAAAATGATTCAAAAAATTATATGCGCCGACACTGAATTATTTTAATATAAATTTTTGAAAAAAAAAACCATACGTAGCATTGGAGTGGTAGGCTAGATGTTATTATGGGACTTAAATATTGATACTAATTACTATATAAATGTCAATCAAGCACAACTACGTTAGTGTTTAAGGCAAATAACGACGTACTACGTATATACATTTGCTGTCAAAATAATTTTAAACTTGTATATTTTAATGTAAACCGAAATACGCGACGTAGTGTTCGTTCAGCTTTTAATATAATAAAGTTGGGTCAAACCAATTGTTTGTATTTTAGTACTTTTCCCTTCAACAAGTGAAAATCCTGCGTTTAACAACTGTTTAAAAGTATGCTTATTATACTTTTAAAATTACTTTTATTCCTATACGAAACTATTTCATTAAGCATTGCATACATTTAGATTGAGCGATTTATGCAGTCTTTGAAATAAAGTAAAAATAAATTTAAGGAGGTGTTAATGTATTGCTCAATTTTTATGGTTAATTACATGAGTTAAGAAAAATAATATAAAATAAAATAAAAAAAAAAATAAATAGCTTGAGAGGGGGTAGAGGTGAAGAAAAAACTTTTCTAACAAAATGAATTATTGATTAGAATCTAAAAGCTGTTAAAATTTTAGATTTTTACAACCTAGGGTCTAGAAAAAAAATGTCATCAAATATGTATGTATATGGAAAAAGCGTATTTTAGATAACGATAAATTATAACGAACATTTTTTTTTTTCAAAATTCGAGTTTGGTTATTAGTTTCTAGCAAAAATCAATGTACATATAAAATTTCAGCTTCCTATCTTAAAGGGTGTAGAAGTGTTGTAAACCTGAGCTGACGGACCAAATATAAAAAAAGTTATGTTTAGTTTTCATCTCAAAATATAATTTTTGGATATTGGAAAGATCAACAGATCAAGTTATATTTAGATTTAACCATATTTTTATCATAATTGTCAATGAATATAATAATTTTATAGATAAATTATAATTTTATATTAATACTTTATTGTTATACTAAATAATTGCCATATATTTAAACAATGTCCTTTTGATGGATCCATATATTACAAAAAAATTTAATGCAGCACAACCGAAACGACAGCGCTGGCTTCGACTAAATGACATTTGGTTAAAAAGATAAGAGTCAAGATAGAATAAGTAGTATATGAAATAAAAAGTAGTCAACGTTTTAAGAATAATGCAGAAAGAAAGATAAAAATTACTAAAGCGAAGTTTACAATTTTTTAAGCTATATTTAAGTAATTTGACAAATTTATTTCATTGATAAAAGCATTTAATTTTCCTATAAAATACGTAACAGAAATCTTTGATACAAACAAATAATCAATCAGGAGAAGTACTGGATTGTAATAACAAGTCTCATAAATAGAAACTTAAATAAATTGTGAGTACATACATATATATTTCTATTTGCCTATTTAATATGTATGCAGTTTAAAAGATCATATTTTAATTGCCATGCAATATCAATTCATGCGGACAATGATGAGTCATTTAAAGATAGTGAAAGAAAGTTTCGATACGTGATCTACCTTCGCACAAACTATAAATCCAATATGTCTACCTACATATGTACATCTATAACTGCTTGTTATAGATTTAATAAAGTTCTTACTTAGTTTTTCATTCGTTATTAAAACTTTTATTTAGAATTCTCGAAATATACTGATAAAGATAAGATTATTTTGATAAATTCCTTTGTTAACAATAAAAAACCATTTTAACTCTTTTTAGGAAACGACAATGGCAACCACAGAAAATACTGTTCCATCTGGGCCAAGCAAGTAAGTATATGAAAATAGGCCTGTTCTAGGTCCTGTTTTTATTTTTTTTTTTATTAAATATAATAAAATATTGAGATTTGGTAGCATGTCCTGAAATCTCGATATTCCGTTATTTATTTCTGTTCATTAAATGGTTTCATTGAATAATTTCAAAACTATAATCATTACATCATAAGGGTCTAATCGTCTCTCTCCCTATTTTACTCGACAACTGAGAAGAAAGTTAGTAACTATCACACATTTGTAGAATGTAATTTTCGAGTGAGAAGTATAATTTGGTATTGTTTTTTCTAAAATGTATATAAAATTTATTACCTTTATTTTTCAAAATAAAGCTAATAATTTTTCATTAGTCGATAATTTGAGAAAAATTCAAAAATCCAGTTGAAATATGAGTAACCTTATTGGAAAAATGAAATATCGATTAGAAGAACGAAGAATTCTGGTTTGAAAATGAATAAAAATTGAGTAAAAAAGCGGGATATACGATTAGTCTGTGATAAACTTGGTTGAAACTTTGGAAATTTAAAACATGTTCAGTAATTTAAAAATTTTTTTTTCATTTTATTTTTTTTTTTTCATGTTTTAACGATAATTTATTTATTTATGTATACATATATATTATAGATACCGATTTTAAAAAAAGAATTTATTACGAGTTCTTTTTTTTCATGCTGTATTACGTTCTTTTTCCAAAAAAAAATCTGGTACGACATTAATTTAAACTATGTGACTAAAATTTTGAGAACTTATAAAATCTTTGTCAATATAGTTTATAGTGATATGCAGCAGGTAATTTTTGCAATAACACAGCAGAACTATTTTTTTTCGAGTGGTGTGCTTTTAAATCAAAAAAACTAATACTCAAAAAAGTAGCTTGAGGAAGATAAAAATTGTCTTCTGTGTAGCCTTATAAACTAAATACAATGACAATTATAAAACTTACCAAAATTTTTTATTGTAACTAATTTGGATTAGTTTTAAATCAAAAAAAGAACGATAATAACCACATTAAATAATGTTTAGTTTTCCTTCCATACCTCCTCCCCCATCTAGCGGTCAAGCTCAACCAAGCCTAGCCCAAAAACGGTTACAACAGACACAAGCTCAAGTTGATGAAGTTGTTGGTATTATGAAAGTTAATGTAGAAAAAGTTTTGGAAAGAGATCAGAAACTAACGGAATTAGATCAGCGGGCGGATGCATTACAACATGGGGCATCGCAATTCGAACAACAAGCTCAAAAACTGAAGCGAAAACATTGGTGGGCCAATATTAAAATGATGATAGTCATGGGAGTGATTGGAGTCGTTTTATTAATCATAATAATTGGTAAGTAAATTTAAGGACACTTGGATCTCATGTATTTGTTAATGATGTACATAAATTATAGTTTTTACATAATACATGTTTTATTTTTGTTTGCTAAGCGTTTTTTTTAAAACTGAAAGTAAAAACATATAATATGTATGTATTTTTCTATATATGCAGTAAAAAAAGTAATTAATAAAGTGCAACATCAAAATATAATTTAAAATATTAAATTTTCATAAAAATGTGATTGTATAAAACGAGCATTTAAACATGTCATAAAAAAAGTATCACTAGTCTTTTGTAAGTAATAGATGGATGAGTACTGGTTCGTATTTTTAATAACAATATTTAGTTTTTCATGAAGTATAAATTAATCAAAGATATCTTGGTGTTCTTCTTAAGTAAAATAAAATTACATATTTAAAGGGCGGTAGATATGTACATAATATGAATAAATTTTATTGTATTTCATTTAATAGTTTTTTAACTTAATATATTTTTTCCCTCAGTCCTCAAATGCGTTTGCTTTAGAAATATGTGTGTTTTTCTTATTAACTAGCTTAAAAAAATTGCAACCTTTATAATTAAACGTTGCATAGCTCTTATACTAAACCTCTTTGTATTATTAGAGAAATTTTATTTTTGTTCATTGTTCTTTACAAAACACTTTTAGTTTTGCTATATTATGTACTATTGTTATTTGGATTACAATATCCTTTGGTACGGATGGTCTTACTATGTAATTTGGTTTTCCTGAAAATATTTTCGTATTTGCAGAAATGAAAGTAATTACCATTCAAATTGATTGGCATTTTTTTTTAAATCAAATTGATTGGCCCACCATTTTTCCAAATACGAAAATTGTTCCATTAAAATCTAATTACATAGAATTTTAATAGACCCCCTAAGCTATATAAATTAATTAAATTGCGTAATAATAGCTTTATATATTAGTTTAGTACAGAATCAAAAGAAAACATTTATCATATTGAGCTGATCTGGGATTTCTGGCTTTGTTAACCAAAAATTTAAGTTTTAATTTTTATTTTTAGGTAACCATAAGACTACCTTCGGGAAGTAAAGATGAAATTGATTTTAATAAATAATTTAAGAGCGTTTTTTACAATTTACTAAAATTAATTAACATATCGATTTTAGATTTTTTAAAAAATTATCCTCAAAATTCTTTCACCAGTTTTCTTTTTTCTTATATTCAATTTGTTAAAAAGATTTATATCTTTACTTTATTGTAAACATATCGATATTTAACTGTATATGTTGATAAACTAATTTTTTTGCTAACATACTTAAACTGGTTAGTAATTGGTTTTACTAATATTTTGTTTCGTTTTAATATAATGATCATGATAATGCAAAAATTTTTTTTTTATTTTTTCAGTATTATTATTCAACTGATTTTCACAACTATAAAATACTGTTAAATGATGAAATTAAAAATGAACAGTGAATCTATTATATCTATAAATTCCAGAAGACTTAGAAATTAAAATATTAAATAGACATCCTACAACTTGATAATGTTTAATCGTAATATATTCTGATTTCTTATGAACACATATTTTTGTCTTCTTAAACCCTCTTGTTATATTATAAACGTAATACACACATACGTGTAGCATAGTATGTTTTTATATTTTAGAAAAGTTTTTTCTTATATTATTTTTTTTTTCACAAAAAAATTCAAATAGTATCATTGTTCCTTTTCTAGCAAATTTAAATCTAATAAATCCCTTTTATGGAAAAAAATATGAAAAATATATAAATATGTAATTTATAATAACTCGGTTATTTTAAAAAAATATAAGTGAATATGTATATATAATTATTTTGTATTTTTGTATCCTATGCTTCATTGTTTGCGGCCCTCTTCATTTCTTTTTTTTTACTTAGAAATTAGACACAAAATCAAAATTTGATGTATGGAGAAACTTCTAAAAATGCATAAGTGCAGATTTGTAGAAGATATTAAAAAACTGTATTTAAAATTTGAATTAATGGATAATGATATTTAATTTTTTTTTATGAGATGTTTGTTTTGTTTTTGTTGCTAATATTAATTTCTAATAGAACATGGAAGTTACTCAATTAACTTAATTTTGAAAAAGATTAATAACATAAAGTGAAAAACTTTTGTGCTACAAAAGATTAATACTATTTACCATTTTTATAATTATATACGTATATGCTGTCTCATCAATTAATTATAATTTTATTTCGAAAATCTGTAAGAAACCTACATAACAATTTTTATAAATTATTTTAGTCTCTTTCTTACCTAGTGGAAGTACATCATCAAGTGGTCAAGTCGAAAACCCTGATTCATCACCATGAAACAGAATGTTGTGTAACTTTTAAAAATAAATATATGTAGCTAAAATTATGTTTTCTAAATTTATGTTTTGTTATACGCACATTGGTGATTATTATTTGATTAAAAACTCTAATTATTAAATTGTAATCAAAAACTATATAAAATATATGTGTATAATTTAATAAAAGATGTTAGAAAAAAAAAACAAAATATTTTCAAACAGAATTTGAATATTTGATATTGTTTTATCCACTTTATTTGTTATATGAAATTGGTGTCTACAAATTACAAAATTTATGGGGTATTACATATAATTAAAAATATAAAAAATGTATTTCATACATAACAAAATAATTAAGTTGTATACAAATTAATATAATAAAAATAAATAAATAATAGTAAGCCACAATTGTAATTATTTTTTGAAAAGTCCAAAATAAGGTGATTTGATATTGTGTCTGGTATTTATTTAATAAATAGGAGTAGATTTTGGCAACGCAATGCTTTATTGCAGACTACTTGTATATGAAATTTTTATTAGTGAACTTCTGTTAATGACCCTTAATGAATCATATGAACTTTACAGTAATATGAAAAATTTAATTGACTTTTTTGAAGACGAAGAAGAAGTAAGGATCACACGATGAAAGAATAGAGATCTTTTGTTGGAGGTCTTATACTATGTATTTAATTCATTAGAAATTTTGATCCAAAATTTATGGGCACAACATTTCTTGCAATCCGTGATCCGTAATAATTAAAGCATTGTTGGATTATACTAAAAAAGATTTAAGTACGGTATTAACATGGTTGTAATACCGTCTCAGAGCTTTCAATATCTTTATATTGTAAGAAAAACTACTAAAGCTTTTGGTACATTTTGGAATACAATTTTTACCATATCTAATGTCTTTATAATGTCTTTATATCTAACAAGTCCCAATGCTCAGAGAGAAACTTGAAAGCACGACCTTATTTTATATGGGTTTTTTTAAATCGAAGTGGCTATTTTTTGAGAAGAAATATTAAAATAAATTAACACTTATTATAAAGCAGGTAATATTAAGAAAATATATTTGAAAAATCAAAAAAATATATTAATATTTTCATTTATAATTATTTTAAAATTCTTGAAACAGCGGAAAAGCTACAAGCAAAACCTTCGCCTTCAACGTTTTATATGTTACTGAAAGCATTTCATTATTTTGTAAAACAAGTCCCAATGCTCACAGAGAAACTTGAAAGCACGACCTTATTTTATATGGGTTTTTTTAAATCGAAGTGGCTATTTTTTTAGAAGAAATATTAAAATAAATTCACACTTATTATAAAGCAGGTAAAATTTAGAAAATATATTGGAAAAATCAAAAAAATATATTAATATTTTCATTCATAATTATTTTAAAATTCTTAAAACAGCGGAAAAACAACAAGCACAACCTTCGCCTTCTATGTTTTATATATTACTGAAAGCATTTCATTATTTTTAAGTGAACAGCTTTTTTTTTGTCATAGGGTAAGTTAACTCAAGATATGGGAAGTAACTTTGGTGTCAAGTTGAAAATATAATTAATGAAAGATAATTATTGAATATTGAAAAAAAAAAATTTTTTCTTTACATAGTAAAGAAAAAATTTGAAAAGGGAATTGAATAATATCTAAAATACAATCAAATATTATTTTTTAAATACAAATTTTATATACACTTCTAAATTTTGTCTCTATTTGTGAGAAAATTTTTTGAAACTTAATATATTACCTGAGTAACAAAATATTTAAAAGGTTTTGGAAAAGACAATAATATATTTTATGACCGGATTCGAATATTTTTTTTATATTTGAAATATATATTATCTTACGAGTAGCAAATGACTCAAAAACTCCGATTGTAAAATGACAGGTAGTAGGTACTGATGTAAATTTTTGTCCGTTTGCGTTTACTATTAAGACTCATACACAGGCAGGGTCATTTTATAAATAGATTGCTCTTGTTTACCTGCTAATAAAATATGAAAGAAGTGCACAACAAAATTCTTGAAGCACTCAATATAACATGTTTGAAATAGTTTTAAAATAATTATTTAAAAAAAATTTATTGGAAGTAGGTACATACATATTTATTTTCAATAACTTAAAAACTAATTGAATTTATGACCTATCTTAATTCTAAACGGAAAGAATATTACATAAAGAACAAAAATTTTAAAATACCTGTTATTTTACAGTCGGAATTTTTGAGTTATTTGGTAAAATACCATTTATTTCAAAAATAAAAAAAATATTCAAATCCGGTCATAAAAATATATGATTGTTTTTTCCAAACATTTTTAATTTTTTTTTTTCTTAGGTAATTGATATAAATGATAGTAAGTTTTTAATATTTTTTCAAATAAAAATAGAAGTAAAATTTTGAAGTTTATATAAAATTTGTATTTAACAAATAATATTTTATTGTATTTTAGATATTATTTTATAATTCCCTCTTCAAATTTTTTCTTTACTATGTATTTATATCAATATTTAAGAATTATCTTTCATTAATTATATTTTCAACTTGACAACACAGTTACTCCCCATATCTTGAGTTAACTTACCCTATGAGAAAAAAAAGCTGTTAAGTTAAAAATAATGAAATGCTTTCAGTAACATATAAAACGTTGAAGGCGAAGGATGTGCTTGATGTTTTTCCGCTTTTTTTTAAATTTTAAAATAATTATCAATGAAAATATTAATATATTTTTTTGATTTTTCAAATATATTTTCTAAATTTTACCTGCTTTATAATAAGTGTGAATTTATTTTAATATTTCTTCTCAAAAAATAGCCACTTCGATTTAAAAAAACCCATATCAAATAAGGTCGTGCTTTCAAGTTTCTCTCTGAGCATTGGGACTTGTTAGTTATAAAGACATTGATTAAACTCTTTTTTACGTGAAAAAAAGAAAAAAATAATAAGAAATATGACACGATCAGTAGCATTTAAAGAAAAAAAAAAAACAGGAACGAAGCCAAAAATTCGTAATATTTCGTAAAAAAAATTGAGTATTGGGACTTATTAGATGTAAAGACATTAACGGTATTAACACGGTTGTAGTAACCTCTCAAAGCTTTCAATACCTTTACATTAATGTCTTTATTATTTAATGTCTAAATTATTATAACAATTTATTACTGTTATTTTATAATCGGAGTTTTTGAGTCATTTGCTAAGATAATATTTATTTCAAAAATAAAAAAGATTTTATTTTTTTATTTTATTTATTTTATTTATTTATTTATTATACTTTATTCTCTGAATTATTACAAAAATTTTACTTAAACTAAGAGAATAAGAAAACGGCATTATTATTTAAAGAAAAATAGTGTAAATGCCTAATTATGTTGTTAAAAATTATTATTTAAATCAACATTTGCATAATAATACAAATACTCTATAGAAAAAAATATTAAATTATTACAATTATTAATTTCAATCTGCAAAAATACTAGTTAACAGTACAATATAATAAAAAATTACAATTCTACCATTTACTTAAATTATATACTTATACATACTTAATTTATAATTTACAAAAAATATATATTTTAATTTAAGATATAAAATTTAATACCCAATAAAAAAAAAATAAAAATATTAAAGTAGACTACTTAACAAATTATCTACTTCACTATGCTCTAAACATAAAAGCCATTCTTTTATACTTTTCAAAAACTTATTTAAATTTCTAATAGCACGTATTGGTTGTGGAAGTCTGTTAAACAAGCGGACGGAAGTTATATCAAAAAAGTTTCGGTAATTTGTTGTTCTAAAAACTGGAACATTAACTAAGAATCTCTGATTAATGCGCAAACCAAAGCGATTTGAAGCGCTACTGTTTAAGTAACCTCCTCTTATGTAAAAAACCTTTAAAACCCTATAATAATAAAGTTGTGTAGCAGGAAGAATTTTCGAACTTCTAAATAAATCCATACTATGAAATAAATGATGTCTATTGCAAATTTTTCTAATTAAACATTTTTGTAAGATTAGAAGGAGATAAATTTTATTCTTTAAAGTACCACCCCAACAACTAATGCCATATTGTAACTTAGAATGAAAAATGCCATAATAAAACATCAAGAGGGTTTTCTGCGAACAAATTTTGTTCAAGCGATAAAAATAACGCAAAGTAGAGCGCAAATAAGACTTAATGGCATTTGTGTGCGCTGACCAATTCAACATACTATCAATAAACACACCTAAGTATTTGAATTGATTGACTTCTTCTACTATAAAGCAAGAGGAGTTACAGCAGCCAGAATGTACAATGTTAACATTATGGTTATTATCACTATCCATAAAAACACTTTTGCAACCAGAAGAATGAAAAACATGATTAATATCAGAAAGTTCCTTTTGCATAAGATTAAAAAACATTAGTTTTGTTTTATCACTAACACTTAGCTTATGTCGGAAGAACCAGTATCTTAATAAGCTAAGATCTTTATTGATTGCACACTTTAGATTGAGCGGACTGTTGCACGAATAGGAAATTGCAAGATCATCAGCAAAAGCTATTAAATTACCTTGAAATTCCAAATCAAAAAGTGAGTTTATATATATAAGAAATAATATTGGTCCCAAAACAGATCCCTTGGGAACTCCCAAACTAACATACTGAACACTGCTGAATTTGCTACCAATTTTGTCTCTTTGAGTCCTGCATTCTAAGTAAGATTTAAACCAATCCAATATAAACCACGAAAACCTAGCGCAAATAATTTATTCAAAAGAATTTTATGATTCACCATGTCAAAAGCTTTAGTAACATCAACAAATAGACCTGCACAATTTAGTTTTTTGTCCAGACCTGAATTTATTTGCGAACAAAAATTTAATAAACATCTTCAGTTGATACGCCTATTTTGAAGCCAAATTGTTTCGAATTAAAAAATTCCAATTCATTTAAATACTTCAATGTTCTAGCTTTCATTGCCTTTTCGAAAATTTTCGAAATCGTAGGAAGCAAGGAAATAGGTCTATAGTTGTTTACGTCTGACTCCACCCCTTTTTTGAACAGTGGACTAACAACCGCAGACATCCGGTCATAAAAATATTTTTTCGAATCGGGTCATAAAAATATATTATTAGCTTTTCCAAAACCTTTTACATATTTTTTTACTTAGGTAATATATTAAGTTTTAAAAATTTTTCTCAAAAATAGAAGTAAAATTTAGAAGTGTATATAAAATTTGTATTTAAAAAATAATATTTGATTGCATTTTAGATATGATTTTCTAATTTCCTCTTCAAATTTTTTTTTTCCTATGTATTAATTTCAATATTTAATAATATTGTCTTTCATTAATTATATTTTCAACTTGACACCACAGTTACTTCCTATATCTTGAGTTAACTTACCCTATGAGAAAAAAAAGCTGTTCAATTAAAAATAATGAGATGCTTTCAGTAACATATAAAACGTTGAAGTCGAAGGTTGTGCTTGTCGTTTTTCCGCTATTTCAAGGATTTTAAAATAATTATGAATAAAAATTTTAATATATTTTTTTGATTTTTCAAATATATTTTCTAAATTTTACTTGCTTTATAATAAGTGTGAATTTATTTTAATATTTCTTCTCAAAAAATAGCCACTTCGATTTAAAAAAATCCATATAAAATAAGGTCGTGCTTTCAAGTTTCTCTCTCAGCATTAGGACTTGTTAGATATAAAGACATTACACGGACTATCTAAATTCTCCTCCATTATTTCAGTTATCGTATTTACTTGAGATCTATTATAGACAGTTCTGTTCCTACTGACAAAATTAAATATATCTTAACTTATAGTCCTCAATTTTGTTAATAATAGTTAAATACTAAAATTTTATTAACTGAAAAATTACTTGCAAAGTCACTATCGTGTGCTATTGTATATTAAAAATGACCCGGTCTATCGGAAAGTCGCAAAAACAAATTTTTCATACTACGATAAACGCTATTTTACATTCAAATGTATAACAAAAAAAAGTTTGAAATTACCGCCACCTTTTTTATTTATGTATCGTTTTCTTAATTTTTTTCAATACTTTCGCCTATGCTTTTATCCAAAAATTAAAAAAAGTTCGAAGACATCTAAGTTACATTTGTTATTTGTATTTTTTCAGTTTATTTAAAAGCAATTTTCTACCTTTTTAACATAAAAAAATTTCGAGTCTCATATCTTCTGTCCAGGGGATGTCGTTTGGTACTTTGGATGAGGAGCAGAAATATTCAAAAAAAGGAGCCATTTTCAAAGAAGTGAAGCCAATTCCTATATTTCACAAAAAAAAAACAAATTACTATCGTACAAATGCAAAAAATAAAAGGAAAAACAAAACGCAAACTTTGAAAAAAAAATTATTAACAAATTAATAAATTCGAATTAAAAAGTATCACAATAAAAACTTAAACTTAAAATAATATTTTTTAACATGAAACTTCATATACGTTTGAAGATTTTTTAAAGTTTAGGCTCTAGTAATGACAATTAGAAAATGTCTTAAAATATTAAAATCTCATTAAAATGTTAATGACGTTTTTTCTGATTATGTTTTCTGCCTTATTCGTTTCCTTATATGAAGATGAAAATGTGTTGAAAAAGCTTACTTCAAATAAAAAAATGTGACTTTTTGTACAAAAAATTTTCTCCCTGTAAGTTTAAATAAGATCACAACTTGGCTCCTAGCCTTTCGCGTCAACATTTTTAAAATTTGAATTTAAAATGTATTAAAATAAAACAACATAAAAGGACTTTTTCAATTTAGTTTTAGTCAAATCAACAGAAGAAAATACCCTCTCAACTGCTGCTCTTCAATATGCTAAACTGAAAGAGCTTTTAATAAATTTTTCAAGTTTTCAACAACATATTCGATCGAATTCAATCATTTGTTACATATATACATACATATATTACAAGCAATTTATTTTATTGAAATATACATATGTAACTAAAATTATGTTTTCTAAATTTATGTTTTGTTCTACGCAGATTGGTGATTATTATTTGATTAAAAACTCTAAATACTAAATCGTAATCAAAAACTATATAAAATATATGTGTATAATTTAATAAAAGATGTTAGAAAAAAAAACAAAATATTTTCAAACAGAATTTGAATATTTGATATTGTTTTATCCACTTTATTTGTTATATGAAATTGGTGTCTACAAATTATAAAATTTATGGGGTATTACATATAATTAAAAATATAAAAAATGTATTTCATACATAACAAAATAATTAAGTTGTATACAAATTAATATAATAAAAATAAATAAATAATAGTAAGCCACAATTGTAATTATTTTTTGAAAAGTCCAAAATAAGGTGATTTGATATTGTGTCTGGTATTTATTTAATAAATAGGAGTAGATTTTGGCAACGCAATGCTTTATTGCAGACTACTTGTATATGCAATTTTTATTAGTGAACTTCTGTTAATGACTCTTATTATGAAAAAATTCCATACACGATATACGATAGCAATATCGTTATCGTTTTATCTTAGTGTTATGAAGCGATAACCAATAAAAACGATAAATTAAAGTAAAACGATAAAATGAAAAAAGCTTTATTGATGTGTATTTTGTTTGACAGATTCAAAGATTTTAAATTCATATGAACTTTACAGTAATATGAAAAATTTTAATGATTTTTTTTTTGAAGAAGAAGAGGTTAGTAAAATACAAAGGTGAATTTAAAAACATAGTACTAAAGTTTATTTAAAAAGAAAAAATGACTTAATAAATTAGTAAGATTCGGTGTACTTTTTAATGTTTCTATTGTAATCGTACTTAAATAAAATATAATAATATATTCGATTACGTTCAAATAAACAGGTGTTGCGTCATATAAATGCCCTGAGGATGTGGCGTCGAAGAATGCGGAAGCAATAGTTCACTAGAAAAGGAGAACATAAATTCTATATTTACATTTACTTTGCCAAAGAACGAGGTCATCAGGGATAAATGTATAGGAAAAGAAATATATATATATATATATATATATATATATATATATTTATATATATATATATATATATGCATAAAATATATATATATATATATATATATATATATATATATAAAATATATATATATACATATGTAAGCACTAGGAAAAAGGAATATATATATATATTTTTTATATTTATACAATATATATATATATATATATGCATAAAATATATATATATATATATATATACATATATATATATATATTTTATATATATATATATATATATATATAAAATATATATATATATATATATATATATATATTCCTTTTTCCTAATGCTTACATATGTAAGCATTAGGAAAAAGGAATTCGACACCACCGAAGTATTTTTAATTTGCAAGAACTTTCAATTTTATTTTGTTGCCTGTGGCAAATATAATTTAAGTTCGGCGCCGCAATTGTCTTGGACATGGGTCCCTAAGTTTTCGGGAACTGTTGACCAATTCCCTTAGGGATATCTCCGGCTTTGTGATTGGGACGGGGATATTATAGACGGGAGAGTGGGGGGGCTACAATAAGTCAAAAATGGCTGCGGTGGCTTGGGGGGTTACTCCTGTCCCACTCGGTTCCCTTAGAATCTACAATCTACAATCTACTAGTGTTAAGATTTGAGCAATTTAGTTTTTAACAATTTTTAACAAATTAAAAAGTTTTGTGAATTTAGTTGAATACCTAGGTACATTTATGTCATAGAATTAATTGCTTTTCTCATCAAATATTACTAGTTTTAAGAAAAATTGATTAACATTTTATTTTTTTTATGTAAATATGTCATGTAGTTTTTTCAAAAACGATTTTGTTATGTATTAATTATTTTGGTTTTAACTAAAAAATATTTTGTTACCAGTAATTTATTATAATATAATTTGTTACCTACATATAATAAGTAACTAGTTCGTAAGAACAAGAAATTTATTTTTGTTAATATTTAAACAAAATAAAATAATTTCTGCGTATTTTTTGTATTTAATCGTTTTTTATTTTTCAAACATCCAAAATCACCATGAACATTTCTAATTTATTCGAAAATACCTAATATAAGAATGTACTTCTTTCTTTCTTTAACTTGCTTTTGTTATTTATACTCTTGCTGTCACCAGTTTATTTAAAAGCAATTTTCTACATAAAAAATATTTTTTTAATATAAAACAATTTCGAGTCTCATTTCTTCTGTCCAGGGCTTGTCGTTTGATATTTTTGATGGGGAGCAGAAATATTCAAAAAAGGGAGCCACTTTTAAAAAAGTGAAGCCAATTCCTATATTTCATAAAAAAACTCTTTACTATCGTACGAATGCAAAAAATAAAAGGAAAAACAAAACACAAACTTTGAAAAAAAATTATTAACAAATTAATAAATTCGAATTGAAAAATATCACAATAAAAACTTAAACTTAAAATAATATTTTTTAACATGAAATCTCATATACGTTTGTAACTTCATATAAAGTTTAGGCTCTGGTTATGATAATTAGAAAATGCCTTAAAATAGTGACTTTTTTCTGCTGATCATATGCTTTGTGCCTTATTCGTTTCCTTATATGAAGATAAAAATGTGTTGAAAAAGCTTACTTCAAATAAAAAAAAATGTGTACTTTTTGTACAAAAAAATGTATAATTTTCTCCCTGTAAGTTTAAATAAGATCACAACTTGGCTCCTAGCCTTTCGCGTCAACATTTTTAAAATTTGAATTTAACATGTATTAAAATAAAACAACATAAAAACACTTTCTCAATTTAGTTTTAGTCAAATTAACAGAAGGAAATACCCTTTCAACTGCTGCTCTTCAATATGCTAAACTGAAAGAGCTTTGAATAAATTTTTCAAGTTTTCAACAACATACTCGGTCGAATTCAATCAAAATGCAAAATTGCAATATTAAGTTTGGTTATTTGGCACTTTAACTATTTAATTGATTAACTTGACTACAAAAAGTCAGGTGGCGGCTTTTGAATGAGCCGAAGAAGGTATATGCGCGCTTGTCTCCGTTAGCCAAGGTTTTGCCAACAAAATTTTAAATATGTGTTGCAAAAAAAATTTTTTTTTGTTTAAAAATTATATTTTTGTACTGAAAAATTTTTCAAGAATAATTATCAATATTGTTTTGGGGTCTGACTGAGGAGAAAACAAAGTCGGAGTCAAAATGCAAAAGAAGAAATCGGGGACACAAATTTTCAATTCGGAGCCAAACGACAGCCCTGTTGTTTAGCAATGTTGTTACAGACCTTGACATTACAATAAATTAAAGCCTGGACCCTGCGTTTTTTGTGAATGCATTTGTAAATTTGCATATGTATTTTTGGCGAAATGTCATTTCTGAAAAATCATTTTTTTTTTTTTTTTTTTTTTATAAGAATAAGCAACAGAATAAAATTTAAAGCTCTTACAAATTAAAAATACTGCGTTGGTGTCGAATCCCTTTTTTTTAATGCTTGTGTCCATTTATCCCTAATAACCTCATTCTTTGGCAAAGTAAATCTAGGTACTTATAGGATTTACGTTTTCCCGTTATCATAGACTATTGCTTCTGCATCATTCGACGCAACACCCTCGGGGTATTTATATGGCGCAACACCTATTTATATGAACGTAATCAAATATATGTATTATTATGATTATAGTAGAAACTTTGAAAAGTACACCAAATCTTATTAATTTATTCCTTTTAAATAAATTTTTATACATTTTTTTCAAATTCACCTCTGTTTAGTACTAAATGTTATGAACCAAAAACAAAATTTAATTAATATAAACTATAAATCTTCATTTTATTCACTAAAATTAAAATTAAAATTTCACCCAAAAAACAATTTAATATGCAACGCATCGTAACGCTATTTCATGACTGAATTTTTTTTATATTCTTCGCTTCATTTAATTTTACATATATTAATTGACTTGGCGCAATTGCAAAATGTACATACAGCTTATAAAATCATGTATCATTGTGCATATGTATCTCATAAATTTTTCTTTTGCAGTCTAATTTAGTTCGAATCGAAATCGTGATATTTTGGCTTTCTACTTTTTTATCACTTTAACTTGAATTGAAGATCTCGAAGGGTTCGTAAAAATTTTTTTTTATCGAATTTTCAAAATGAAGATTTTATTTTGAAAAAAAGGGAGACATCTGGGCTAATCTATTTGGCAATACTGATTTTCAATGAAAACTACCCTCCTTTGCTATTTTTTTGCAAATATGTATCAAAATAAAGCTCCAAAATTTATTTATGTAAAAATTTTTTTAGATGCAAATGACTAAAAACATTAAAGGACGGCAAGATTTTTTTTGTACCTATCCTGAATTCACAAACATTTTAAATTGCAATTATGTAGGTATGTCGTTAAAGTAGATAAGAATGTGATCGCAGCAAATTCTTATGCTTTACCAAAGTATAAAATAATTTTCACAATAATTTGCTTAACGCAGTATTGTAATAATTAGGAATGATTCACTTTCTCGCTAATACCTAAATCATCCCTTAGTAAAGTTCATATACAGCTTACATTGAAATCGATTCTTTCAATGATGAGGCATAAAAGTGGATAGAGAGACCGAAATGTCTCTAAAAGAAATATGTATGTATTTACCTTCGTTTAACATGTATAACGATCTATTTCTGAGAGAAACTTGTCTTGCGAAATTTAGTGTCTCATAAGTTTAAAATTTTGTCCCGTCTTTTTAAATTGTGTGGTTCGGTTTGCTGCTTTAAATAAGCTTTTGTATTTCGTATTATAAACCTGCATATACATACATATATAGTATTTAATGGGCTTAATGTATACATAAAGTATTATTTCTAGATACTTATACATATGTATGAATACAAATGTGCGAATGAAAATATTAATTTGTTTTGTTTGTAATTTTGAAAAAATTTTTTAGAATAAAAACATACACAGTTTTATAAATAAAAAACTCACACATATTTTTACTAATTTGTAGTTGTAATATATAAGTTATGTTTATTTATATCCTATACAGAAAAATATTTTTGGGTTAGTGTACATATTATATTTATGTAGAACATGGAATAAATTTTATTATATTATTCTTACTTATTGGTACTTGGCACTTCATTATTTATCCTTAAGATGACTTTGAAAGTCTATTTGTTCTTCTGCTTCTTTTGTTATAAAGAAAAAAATTTTGTTTTTGTTTTACAATTTTTAGTTAAAGATAATTTAAAAATTTTGAACATAATTTATTTACGCTATATTATTATTCACTTAACTTAATGATTTTTTATTCTAATAATTTACAAATATTTCTATTCACTCATTTCTATTCTAAAAACTGGAAATAATCCGCATATACAAAACTGAATCAATTTTGTTTTTTAATTGAAATTTTCTTCTTGTTAATTACAAGAAGAAAGAACTAATGGGTTTTGTAAAATGACTCCTATTTTTTTTAAATACTTTTATGTGAAAATTTTACAATTTGATATGAAATGAAAATATTATAAAAAATTTTAAAACACAAGTTTTCTTTAGATTTTAAGTTTATTCTTCACGAAAAATCTCTTCAAATTTTTCTTTCATACGAGTATCACAGTGTGCCTTAGTTCTTTTTCGTCAATTGGTTTAATTCAGTATTCTTCTCTTTTTTCCATTCTTAGTTTGTGCATTGTACTTCTTTTTCAATGTTTTTTTATTAGGTGAGAAGCTTTTTAACATTTGATGTTAAGATAGCATGCGCACAAAAACCTACATAACTTTTATGTCCTTTTTATATAAAAACACGGCACTGAACGTTTTGAAAATGAATAAATGGATAGATAGTTGTATCATATAGAATTAAGTTAAGATGACAAGTTATTTGAAAACAAATATTTATTTATTTATTTATGTTTAGCTCAAACATTTTACATAACTTAAAATTAAAGAATGAATATACAGATACATTTTTTTTAGAGAGAACAAATTTTTGACTTAAAAATTAAATTTAAAAATTATACAAAATAAAACTTATTAGTAATAATAGTCCATTAAATATGAATATAGACAATGAAAAGCTAAAACAAGAATTTGTTAAAATAAAGCAAAGGGTTATACTTAACTATAAGTAAATAGAAGCTTTTTCGTCGTGTCTTTCTTCAGTGAAAAGCCAAGTTTGTGTTTGTGTTTGTTGCATAAACGCAGCATTCTGCTGACAGGTTCATGTTTCCCATAATTAGTCCTATGAAAAGGAACCATGAAAGGATCCGGGGAACGAGACCTAAGGTTGGAATTAATCACAATTTTATTTAAAATATCGGGGGAGATTAAGTCAGTTTTCATAAGCTGAAAAATGAATAACAAATCCGCGACGTCACGTCTTTTACCGAGTGTGGGTAGGTCAATTAATTTGAGTCTGTGCTCGTAAGGTGAAAGAATGATGTGGTCCTCCCAAGGAAGGAGGCGCAGTGCGAACCTCAAAAACTTTTTTTGAATAGACTCAATTCTATTAATATGTATATCGTAATAGGGTGACCATACTTGTGAAGCATATTCAAGATGAGAACGGACCAGGCATGTGTAGAGTGATTTTAAGACACAAGGATCATTAAACTCCTTTGACCAGCATTAAATGAAACCTAACATCGAGCTTGATCTGCATATGATATGATTATAGTGGTTTATAAATGACAACTTGCTATCGAAGCAAACACCCAGGTCCATTATTGAATCAACTTGACTAAGAGCTTGGCCATTCAAAGTATAGTTTGTAAAAAATGGCCATTTTTGCCTAGAGAAGCACATTTGTGCACATTTACTTACATTGATTTTTAGGTTGTTTTTTGAGTACCAGCCGTAGAAGCGGTTAAGATCACTCTGAAGACACAAAGCATCATTTGTAGAGCTTATTTTTTTTTAAATTTTCATGTCATCTGCATATATTAATACCTCACTGTGCGTTAGCATGGAAACAACATCATTAATTGAAATTATGAACAGCAATGGACCTAAGTGACTATCCTGGAGTACACCAGAATTAGACGAAATAGGCGACGAAATTGCTGAATGAAAGAGAACTCTGTAAGTCCTGCCAGAGAGATATGACTTTATCCATGTAGATATATTTATAACAACCTTATGTAGATATATTCAAAAGAACCTTATTATGCCTTAAAACGTTTTTTTTTCTGTTAATTAAATGTTTTTGTTTTCAAAAACAACTTATAACAAAAACTGCATTTGTCCATATGACTCTTTCCAAAGTTTAAAATATAGAACATGTCTTTCATTCCAGTATTTTAATAAAGTGCAATCTTAAATGGTTTATAAAATATCATATGTATTTACTTTTAACAATTCAAGTTGGGAGCTCTCTCTACCGATCTCTCACGTAGCCCATAAAACGAAAATTCGTCGGCAGTTTTATTTTAGTAAATGACAAAGCTTTTTGAAGAGCTTGCAAAAGTTGAAAAAATCAAAACAAAATTTATTATATTAAGCTATCATAAATCACAATGTGTTATTGATATATGTACATATATAAGAAAATGTACAAGTACTGTATCAGAGAGATATATACATTATTTGGTGCAGTAATTTCGCATTTTACGGTTTTATTTCTTCTGACGTTATACAAAAATATTGCAAAAAAGAAAATGTTTGCAGGAATTTTATAAAATCATTGAGATAGTATATATACAGCGGCTCCCACTCGTATTCGTACAGCAATCATATTTTAATTCTATTTAATAAAACAGAAAATGTGAAATATATTTTGAAAATATTTTAATCGAGTTTTATTATTATTAATAATAGTAGTAAACAAAAATAAAAATTAAATTGCATTTAACAAACGAAATTATTAAAAACAAATATTTTTAAAAGTTCGTTGAACAAATTCAAGTCACAGTCGTATTCGTACAGCATTACATTAATTATATTATTAAAAGCACAAACTTATTCTAATCCTAAGTCTAATACGTTATTGTATACAACAAGTTTTTTTTGCGATGCCCGGAAAAATTTAGTTTTTAGCATTCTAACACTAATTTGGTTTTTAGCATGTTTACACTCGTTATTTGATGTTTTCGAGCTCGCTTTCTAATTCTTGCCATAAAATTTCAATCGGATCAATATCCGGAGATTATGGAGGTGTCTGTGCAACTTTCAGAAAATTATAAAGTAACCGTGATCGAGTTTTATAAGCAGTGTGCTTGGGATCATTATCTTAACAAAACTTGAAACTTTCTTCGATTCCCTAGCGCTCAGCAATTTCTTTTAAATTTATCTTAAAGATATCAATATACAGCAATCCCTCCTATAACGTAACCTATTACTTTAAATTTCGATATATGTAAATTTTATTTTTCCTACCTATTTTCACTTAATGTAATTTTTACCTCGTTTTACGTAATTTTAAAATAATTTAATATGCAATAATCTATTTTTTTTTTCATTTAAATTTCTTTCTTTACCAACAGACAACTTACTAGTTTAGGCAAATATCAAGTACATACATACATATGTATGTACATACATATTAGTCATATTAGTTTAGTTGGACCTCCTATAATGTAATTTCACTTAACGTAAAAATTTTTTGGTCCCAAAAATTACGTTATAGGAGGGATTGCTGTATTTATCTTGGTTTATAATAACTTTCTATTATAGCCAAATTTCCTATTCCAGGTGTTGAAAACACTGAACCTCCACCATGTTTTACAGTTGGTTATAAATTTACAAGCAAAAGTTTCGAATTATTTAGGTCTTCTCCAAACAATTTGTCTGCCACCAGAATCAAAAATATAAAATTTACTTTCGTTGGTAAAAATTACGTGCTTTTAAAACTCAAAATCTTATTTTTTTGTGCTGGCTTGCAAATTCTAAGCGCTTCATTCTATTTTTCTTATTATGAAAAGGTTTTTTCTGGCAACTCTGCCATTGCAACCATGATTTCTAATAGTCCATCGAACTGTTTCTGGCCTTACATTTTGAAAGTTGACTTAGGGGCATTTGTTCTTAATTTCTTATTTTTGTTATTATTTTGTTATCTTATTTTTGATTTGGTTATTTTTAATTTCTCGGAGAATAACGCGTTTATTCACGGTTGCTTAATAGCTTTCTAATTAAATTTCGTGGTTTATTCTGTATCCTATTTTCATCGGTATAACGCTTTATAATATACAGAATTGTAAAACGATTCCTTTCCAGTAAAGTACTAATCTCTGAAAGCGATTTGTCATTTTTATAATAGGCTACGGTCAATTTTGGTGGCTTTATATAACTGTACCAATATGACTGTGAGCTTTTTTTTTCGTTGTTTTTGTTTTCTTGAAAAGTTCTAAAAACAAATATTTTTTTTTTCTTTGTTTTGATTTAATTTTAATGATAAATAACCAATTTTGTAAAAAAACTAAAATTAAGAAAAATTTGCAAAATAATTTCGAATTGTACATTTTGCTCCGTTGTACGAATACAAGTGGGAGTCGCTGTGTATAGTTTCAACCAGATACATATATTGAAAAGTGTCAACGGTACACCGTATATAGAGGTAATATAAAGTATGTTGTTAAGGAAAAAATACGAAAAGTAATATAAAATGCGTTATGTAAATAGGAACACTTTTCCTAAAAATTAGAAATCTAAATAACAACGTAATTTTTGTTTTAAGTATTCTTTCAGAAAGATGAAGTTAAAGTTTTTTCAAATTACTCTTTATTAGGTAAATAGTAAATGGTAAAGTTCCCGACTCGTAACCCAACTTACTGCCTCGTCGTAAAGGGAGGGATGGATATTCGTCACATGTAACAACAGGAACACCAAGGATTGGATTACCATTGGCTGTAGCAGGTTTAAACCTTGGGATGGCTGTAACATAGCTGTGCTAAGTGGCGACAACGTTCCCAGACAGCACATCTGTGTTAGCTATGACCCAAAAGATGAAGCAACCGTCGGTCTCCCCTGGGGGAAGTTCTTCGATAGGATAGGGGAACAAAATCAGCTTAAAAAAGAGCTCTTGGAGGGTGCTCCACCCGGTTTGGAGGATCTATGGAAACCAATGGAGGATCTATTTTTCTTAATTTCTCGAGAATAACCGTCAGGGGAATGGAGAAAGGCAATTCAGTATCCTGGCGTCAAGGCAGGCTCTAAGGAGCCGACAAGACCAACATGCTCGAGATGTTTCTTCCAATATGCTCGAGGAAGTTCACCGCGGAGCTGTTGGAGCTGCGCAGGAGCCATTGCCTGCAATTTCGACTGCGCAATTGTTTAGAACAGGGTTTGCTAAGTGTTCGGGAACTGCTGTCCAACCTTCTTAGGGATGTCTCTGGTTTCATACTTAGAACGGGGATATTGTAGATAGGGGCGTAGGGAGTCTACAGTAAGTCGTGAATGGCTGCGGTGACTCGGGGGACACTCCTGCCCACTCAGCTCCCTTAGACATCTACAATCTAATGTATCTTCAACATATAAAACTGTGAAATGCAAATGTTTCATAAAAAACATGTGGGGCAAAAATGTTTGATAAAAAATTTACGTTCGAAAACTGTAGCATGTCTAAAGATGTAAAGCATTTTAAAATTTTGCTTATAAGTATGCTACAAAACTAATCAAGTTTAAAAGAAAAACAATAGTATACAAATATTAATTTATTGTTATTGGTTACATACATACATGTTTACATGTACATAGAATTCATGTAATTTAACCAATAAATCTGCAAAATTCTTTAGGAGAACCTAAAAAGGAATAATTAATTGTCTTTAATTTCCCATTTCTCTTATTGTATTCTATGTTTTCATGATATATGAAAATAAAAATAAAAAATTATTATCCAAACAAAAGAACCTACTTCTCTAATAGTCTTTTCCAAACTAACAAATAATTTCAATAGAAAATAAATTCAGGAAAAACATACGAATTATATTGAAGTTTACCCGATTGAAGCGGTTTGAGAAAATTTTTTAATAGGGTAGTCTTATACTTACCAGGGCAGTGGCTTGTCTTTTGAAAATTTTTTCAATGCTAATTGGATTTATTATTATCAAACTAATAAATCTATTTTAAGTATCTTTTTCAAATATTTCAGTTCTAAGGTCATGTTATTTAGATTGGCTGCGGCGCCTGGTAGGTTCAACCATGCCGAAGAGGTCACGAGTGAGTTCAGGCAACCAAGAAAGTCTTGGTGGGCATGGAGTAACGGTTAGCGATCTACCTTCAATAATTTCCGCAACCCCAATCCAGTGGTGTTATACAACCCGTGTCCAGTGGACTAGTTGGCAGCCGGGGGCGTACTGGATGCTGTATGCGGTGAGTCTCTGATAACAAAGAGTCTTTAACCTTGCTGTATCACGCGAGGCTCTTTTCTAGCTATTCGTGGAACCAAAACATGAATAAGAGACAAAACAGCAACAACAAAAACATCAACCAAGTGGTATACCACCGCCAAAATAACATATAAAAGCAAATTCAGAGAGTGCAAGCAGAAGTTCGGTTAGAATGGAGACCTACCTCCGTGAAGAAACCCGTAGAACTGGGCGAGATGACAAGAATATTTCCTCCACTTCATCACGCGTTAACGCACCAGATGCGAGTGGTGGGTGACTACCTTTTTTGCTCCGCGCAAAGGGAAGCTCAGAAGCGAAAAGAAGGGCGCGGAAGCCACTATCTTTGCCGCCTCTGGGACGACCCGCGAATCGGTCGCAGGTATAAGATGATATGTGTGGTTCTTGGAACAGCGGAAATTACCCGATGGGACCGTCATCAGCCGGGTACCTCTTCTAAAGGCGTGAGAGGGTCGACGTTAGTGCAAAGAAGGGAGACGACATTCCTAAGCACAGGAGCGCTGATCAGAAATGGGAAAAAACATTTGTAACCCTATCCTTCAATTGTCATAGGAGGAGAGGGGCACAAATTGAAGCACCGGTTCCGGAGGATCGTCGTGCACGAACTCAAAAGGGCACAAGAAACTGCTCAAGGTGTTGGTGGGTCTCACGTTCCTGCCCAACTAAACGGGTTGAGGCAAAGATGGAGTAAGGGCCATAAAAGTAGCAAATGAAGCAGAAAATGAGGTGCAAAGCAGCCTTTAAGACGAACCGCGGGGAGAAGGTCTGTCTGATATTAAATTTGAAAAAACTTTAAAAGGAGAAAACGTAAAATAATTTCTCGCAAAGAAAAACCGATTCTGATTTAAAAACAGATGGAAAAGTTGAAAAAAAAAATTTATAAACTTTTTAAAAGTAAAAGGTTTAAAAAAACAGTACATATATAAAGAACATATGTTTTGACAGTTTTATGATTGTAAAAGTTTGCAAAACTTTTACAAAATTTTATTTTACAAAACTTGAAAAAACTTTAAACACTGTAAAATGACGACGTTATCATTTTGCTCATTTTTCTCAAAAGTATTACATCAGAAGCTTTGCATACTAAAGCTTTATAAAGTTTTATAAAGTTTTTATAAACTGTCTTGTACCAGACGACCGTGATACAAGCGAGTCATAATATATACGTTACATATTCTAAAATACAGAAATACAAAAATACCCTATGGTATTCAGCCAACATATTTAATTTAACTACGTTGCGAGATATTTATTAAAACCTAATTCAATTTATGGCTGAAAAATTTTACATTAAACTGTTTGATTGTAGAAAATATACATGAAATAAAATTGATTGCTCACAAATTTTAATTTAATTAGCCAAAAATTCAATTTAATTAGCTATACTTTAAAAAAGTGTTTCAAATTAAATTGCGAAAATAAAAACAAAAATAAATATTTATATGTTCATTTTTAAAATCAGGAAAAAAATCAATTGATGTGGGACTCAAATGCAAAGCGTATACATACGTAATGTATATCCAGCAATCGAACCTCTCTTATTTTATTAATGCGTGCACATATTTTATCAAACTTCATAATTATTTTTATTATTGTTTTGCTTCTTTTACAAAAGCGAAAGATGTTTACGAAAAACCTAAGGTTATAATATGCCCACTGCCATGGTTAGTATAAGGCCTTTGCGTGGAGAGCAACTCTCGTTTTACTTTTATATTTTTTATATTTATTTATTTTTTCGCTCCACATTAACATTCATTTTATAATTACATTTCGTCGGTTGACTCTTTCACGTCACGCAAACCATTTTTTCCTATATTTCTTAGTTTGTAAGATATTCGGTGTCGTTTTTGTTCCATGAACCACATTTTACAGATTTTTTGTGCTCATTTGCTCCACAAACCATTTTTTTTGTCGATGGGGCACATTTTACATGAAAAAAGCATGATTTCTTTATGTAAATTTTAGTGTGCTCCATAGATATAATAAAATTGCCTAAAATTGCATTCAACATATAAATTTTTCATGAAAGTGCAGTAAAACTTAAAATTTAAAGGTTAAATTTTTATTTGCCTCAAGTGCATTCAAAATGTATTAAAAAGTATGGTAAATTTATTTTTATCTGATCATTATGTTTACCTTTTTAAAACTCATCCGCATATCCGAAATTCGCCATTTTGGATAATTATATTTCTTATATTCGTTTCTTTAGCTTATTCTTCTCCAAATGACGAAACGCGTTTTCCTTCAGATTTCTCAAATAATTTGCTACACCGTTATAGGATTTCAATATAATTTTACTGAAATTACGTTTCACTTCTAACGTGCTCAGTAAGTATTAACAAGCTAATTGGATATTTATTTTGTGCAATTTGCAAATTTTTGCTCAAATTCCTATCTTTCCAATTGGGTGAAGAATACAATCAAAATGGCTGGAATATCGCTTTATATATTGTTAATTTATTTCCTCTAGAAAACTTTGAATTTCTGTTGATGAAAAGATACAGAAATTTTATGTTTTATTTATTTTATCGTATATGGCGAAGAAAATAGTTTACTTCGGAGAAAATTTTTTATAAAAAATTACGCCAAAGGTACGTCACCGAACCACACCATTGTATATTTCTTGTTTGTATTGAAATTTGTAGATGACAAAAAATATTTTTCTTTACAAAAATGCTTCTTTTTTTTTGGTTTGGTTTTTTCGACCCTTAATGAAATTTTCCAGTTATTATAGTAATTACTTAACGTAATTAGTCAAATCTGCAAGTTTTGTACTATTTAGTGTCCATTAGTTCCAGCAGCAATAGATACATCGTCAGCAAAGAAGTGTAATTTAATAAAGGTAAATCCGAGGTATACAAATTATATAGTATTGGACCAATAACTGATCCCTGGGGAATATCAGCAAAAATGTCAAAAATATCAAAATAATTCTTACTTTAATGTACCCAAAATTTTGTTTCACACAAAAAACTTTTTGTAATTTTTATTTAACACATTTTAAGATTATTTGATTTCATTTTCAACTTGATGTAATCACAACAACTTATTTCTTATATAATAAATGTGCGGTTGTTAGTTACACTCGCAGATCAATTCCTTTTATTGCAGATTATTTTAGTAATGATGAGCTTATAGGGAGAGTTGACAATTTCAAGAACCTCGGTCTTAGTTTTGATGGAAAGTCGACTTCTGGAGCTCATTTGAATTCATTAATCAATAATCAAAGCCAACTCAATGCTGCCTTTTGTGAAAAGGTGGGGTAAGTAAATTGATAATCCGTATATTCTGAGATCTTTGTATGTGTCATTATTTCGTTCAAACTTGGAATACGCAAGGCAGGTCATTTTTCAAGTACTTATTACAGCGAAACTATGAGCATTTTTCAAATTTTGCAAGCGCAGAAAAATAGTGGCTCGCTTCTTCTACCGCGGCATACAGCTTCTTATTTTTTGAACTTTGAAAAGACAAAATGGCCGTTAAAATCGACGTTATCTAAATCTCGTTTTTTCCAAAC
The DNA here is from genome assembly GCF_029603195.1 of Condylostylus longicornis. Taxonomy (NCBI): domain Eukaryota; kingdom Metazoa; phylum Arthropoda; class Insecta; order Diptera; family Dolichopodidae; genus Condylostylus; species Condylostylus longicornis. The sequence goes on along the minus strand of NW_026578017.1, from coordinate 483,525 downwards.
TTTTGATATCGTTTTTCTTCTACACCGAAAAGCTTAGGAGTCTGAAAGCAGCTTTTAGGCACTAATAGTTCATTTCGGAAGAAGAAAAATTTTTCCCATTTCATCCCCTCTCAAGTTTTCACCTTTCGAAATTTGAAAAATTCGAATTTGCCGCACATAATTTTTCAGAAACAGTAAACTTTTCCGAATTTTTATTAATGCAGAAAGCTACCGGTAATTCCCATGCCATTATAAATAGAATTATTTTGTTTAACTCACGCAATTAATCCTTAAATTCGAGCATTATTTTAACGCCTCGTTGAATTTTTTTTTTGGTTTATTGCAATGTATTTAACATTACTCCTTCTAAATACATAGCTAGAGATTGTACTTAAAAGCAGTGTTTTCACTTGTTGAAGTGAAAAGTGCTAAATTGGAAACCATTGCTTTTTTGACTCAGGTTTATTAGATTTATATTTCGTCGAACCTGCTTATTCACATTTTGCAATTATAGAGAATTTTTTTCGTAGCTTGTATTTAGTGAAAAATTTTAAGTTTTCAACTTATCACCCCTTGAATTTTTATGTATCATTTTCCCATAGACCTCCAACAAATGACAAAAATGGTCGTTAGAAGTATGGTTTAGCCTTACAATTGATATATTTTGTAATTGCATCATTTTTATAGTCCCTGGTGTTATGATTAGCCTGGTTACCTTTAGCCATACATCTGACAATTTGTGCACTGTGTCATTTATATTTACATTTATTAATTTTCTACACCCTCTTCTATATTTATAAAAAAATGTTTTTTTAAACCAGTCATTCTTATAGATTTTTTCAAAAAACACAAGGTATAGTTTATTAAATGACTTTATTTTTTTCACTTTAATACACTTTAATTTTAGATTATTATTTAAAATCTCTTTTAATTTATCTTTTTCAGCATAGACCAAGCCCGATAGTAAATTTTAAACACGATTGGTGTTTGATTATGTAAAGCTTTTCCTATAATTCATTTAACAAATACAAATGTATCTATTTATTTACTTTGCATAAACCGAAAATTAACTCATAAAAATTGTATCTCTGAATTAGAACCAACAAAAACATTCAATATTTAAAGCAGAGGAGATAGGGTTTTTTACCTTTAGCATAGTTCGCATATAAAATACTAGTCGTGTGTACTTGCACGTTGCAAGTGTTGTATCTGTAGTTTTGAAATTGTGTTCCATTCTGTGTGTGAGATATTTTAAGTTTACTTTTTTTCTTCAAAAACACACTCGCCATATATATATAGATATGTTTTTTTCCCTATATTTTGTAAGATAAAACTTAAATTAAGAAATGCTCTTAAAAATAATTACGAAAAAGTACCTAATTAAACAAATAATTAGTTCCATTGAGTTCTATTATCTTTTGAGTAATTATTTTAGAACCTCGATTTGAGTTATGTCGCATAAAATTGTATAATACCTCTTATAATGTATACGGTTTATTATAACATCCGTATTAATTTTTAAATAAAACAACCAATGTTACTTACTTAAATCGACTCGTAAAACTGTACAGATCTTCCTTTATTTAATACTATTTATAAATATATTTTTACCATTCTTCTTTGTCACATTTTAAACTTATATCTAGGTTAGTAAAATACATAAGATTCGATAATTTATTATTACCCGCCCGTATTTGGAATCGTCAGGATAGATTCCCTGATCTGTGCATTTATGTCCTAAATACGTTAATTCTTTTCTAAAAAATTGACATTTATCTGGGTTTAATTTCAACTTATATTTTCTACATGTTGCGAATACCGATATAAGATTTTTAAAATGATATTTTTCTGCACATCCTACTACTATAACGTCGTCCATGTAGATGAAACATTGCAAAGGAATTGCTCCAGCGAAAGCTAAAGACATCATTATTGAGAATGAATTTAATGAAACATTAAGACCAAATGGTAACACTTTCCAACGATATGATCCTAAATGAAGTAATATCTCTAGATTCTTCATCTAGTGTGATTTGATGAAATCCCGAAGATAAATCGAGTACTGAAAAAAATTTAGTTCTCCTTATTATCTAGTATATTTTCGATACGCGATAATGGGAATTTATCAGCTATTAGTTTTTTATTAACTTGCCTATAGTGTATACAAAGACGCCATTTCTTTAAATTTCCTGTTTTGGGTACTAATATAATTAAAATATTAAAATTTGATTAGCTTGGCTCAATTAATTCGTGTTTTACTAAATTTTCTATTTGTTCATTGATTTCCTGCTTTTGCATTAAAGGCAGTCGATAGTTTTTTTTGTATACCTGATTATTATCAGTTATTCCTAATTTATAAACATTATTAACAGTCATTTTGTCATTTTCCATTTGAAAAATATAACTGTATTCTCCAAATAATGGTTTTAATTTGAAATAATAATTTTGTTCTGTATTTTTCGAAATTATATTTTCAAGTTTTTTAATACGTTCCTGATTAAATTCGTTTTTATGCGTCTTTATTATAGTGAAATCAGATAGCGGTTGAGTTTATTGTTTTGGGTTCTATATTAATATTCATTATGCGTATTATGAGGTTCCTTGACGATACTATTGTACGAGAAATAAAAATTCCTTCAGATTTTTCTTGACCTAAAATTACACATTCTTCGTTAGAAGGTAATGTGAATTTCCTAAATACTTCACATTAAGCTAATGTATCACTGCTTAGTCCACCATAAATTGGAATTGTGAAAATATCAAAATCTGTTTTAATAATGAAACTCATTTCATCATAGTCAATATTACATTTATAATTTTTTAAGAAGTCTTTCCTTAATATATACTTAATTGAGGTGGTATATCAAATTTGTTTAAAACTGCATTTTAAATTATTCTTATTATACCCGTACGAACGTATGTTTGAATTGTATGTCAAATTTGCGTTACGGTTTGTAACGCTGAGAAATAACGGTCTTAGATATAGAGTCAAGTGTATGTTTTTGATCAGCGTCGAATTTTGAGTCGGTTTAGCTTTGTCTGTCCGTCCGCCCCAACGATAACTCAAAAACTAATTGAGCTCACCAAATTTTCACAAATTGTTTATTATAGTTAATACCAGAAGCCTATTTAAATTGGATATGATAGGGGTGCTGGTTCGGATAGCTGCCATACAACTTAAAAATTTATTTGACTATCTTAGAAACTATAAAAGGTATTAAAATTTTGCATAAGTAAATATCTTAGTAGGGCCAATGTGTTTGACAAAATGCGTTTAAATTGCTTGACTTCTTCTGGTAACTGCCGTACAACTTCTAAATTTGACTATATCTCAGAAGTTATAAAAGTTGTTTTGAAGTTTCACACAAGCGAATAAATTAGTTGGGTCAATGTGTTTGATAAAATACATTGAAATTTCTTGGCTCTTTCTTCTTCTGGTGTATGAACAACTTCAATAGTAGTTCGGCCATATCATAGCAAATATTGAAAACACAGTACTGAAATTTTGCATAATTAATATGGTAACTTAAAGTTATAATCTGTCAATAGTCAGCTATTACATATTTATTCGCACATAGGGTACCAATTTCGTACGGTATCACAGAGTTGACACGGTCAACTCTATTTTTTTTCGTTAATATATAAATTTGACCATAAAGTCCCTGAAGATTTAATTGTATTCCTTGTTATTCCTTTTATATTTATATTTTCCTCTTTATTTATTCTATGATGTTTATTTATCGCTGAGATTTTAATTTATTATTGGCTCAGGTTTTTTTCTAAATTTTGACCCTCGGTGTTCTGTCTTTGCCATTGAGGGTGGTTGGTGTTTCCCATATATCTAACGTTTGCGTTTACATTAAAATTTTGTCTATAATTGCTCCGATTTTGGAATCAGTTATTATTATTATGATTGAATGATCTATTATTATTGTTATTAAATGATTTATTACTGAAAGAATTATTGTTATTATTTTTTCTACCTCGATTGCTGCTATTGTAGTTATTATATTTATAAGTGTTCTTATTATTTTTGTACTGATTAGTTCTGTACGCTAATACCTGATTCTCTTTATTTTTCTCGTTTACTTCTATAATGAATTTAGCTACTACTTCTTTAGAGTCGCTAAATTTTGTTGATGCTAATACCGATTTTACAAGGTCAGTTCTAGACGATGCTCTACACATATTCACCGTTTTTTCAATAGTTAATTCCTTTGCTTTTTCCTTGCTGATTCCTTCCATAATCAAGGATTGTTTTAAACTGTCCTCTAATTCGTTAGCCTGTTTAGAAAATTCAGATAAGGATACTCTATCTGTTCTTAATGCTTGCATTTTCCCTTCTATGATTTTAGAGTTATCTCCCTTTATTTTGTATTTTAAAGTTTGAATTATATCGCTTACTGAGTTATTATTGTTCTCAACTTTTTCCCTTGCTTTACCCTCGAGTTTTGACAATATACATGTTTTTAAAAGGTGTCTCAAGGGGTCGCTCGTTGCAATAGTACTTAATAGGTTGATTGAATCTATAAACGATTGGAGTGCTAAGGGATCTCCTGAATAGTTTTTATTAATCGTTGAAGTAACTAGTCTTAAGAATTTTTCAGTCATTTTAGTAGATAATTTAGTATGTGGAGGGAATTTAGGCTTTTCCAAATCCATAATTACGAAATTATAATTCTAAAATATTAATTGATCTAATTTTTTTCAATTAAAATGTTGTAACGATATTTTGTATTTCCAAGTTGTATAAATTACAAAAAATTAAACTGGTCGGTTTAATCAATAAATGCTTTATTACAACTAAAACTTATGTTTTCAATTAATAATTGCTAATTCTAAATTATCGTATGATAAATCTTAGTGATATGTGAAATATGTACGCACATACGTACATGTTGTGTATGTATATATAAGTAATTTAAATTTGATATTATAATTGTTGTTCTTGTATATAAAAAAAAACATTTTCAATAACAAATTGTTAGAAGCTTCCTAGCGGTAAAACAAAATTTTATGATGCTGTACTTTAACAAAATAAAAATTTTAAGTTATTTTAAATTTTAGTACAGGAGTTATATCTAAAAAATCAATACTTAAGTTTCAAAGTTTAAATTCAAAATTCAACTACAGAATAAGGTAAAAAATTTTAAAATACAAATTTTATAAATTTGAGTTAAGTTGCAATTATCAAAATTCGAAATGACAATGAGAATTTTACCATAACGCCACCCCAAAAAAAAAAGTTAATATTTATGTTGAACTTAGAATGACTGATTATCAAGTTCGAATTTTTTGGGTAATGGACAAACCCTAGTGATAGCGCGATTAAAAATGCAGTTTTTGGTTTTAACAGCGATAGCTTGAATGCAACCATCCTTGCCTGGGAAAACTTCGATTACTCTTCCTAAACACCAGCTTTTTGGAGGTAAATTTTCTTCGATAAGTAAAACCATGCTGATTATTTTGATATTGGCATGTTGTTTTCTCCATTTTGAGCGTTGTTGGAATAAATGTAAGTATTCTAAATGCCACCGGGACCAAAGGTTTTGATAAATTTTAGTTATTCGTTGCCACCTAGTGAGTAAATTTTCATGTTTGAAAAATTCTTGATTGTCGTTTAAAAAAAGTGGTTCCGATATGTTTACTAGTGGTCCACCAATCAAAAAATGAGAAGGAGTTAGCATGTTTAGATCATTTGGATTGTCTGAAAGTGGAAGTTAAAGGCCTCAAATTTACTAAGCTCTCGATTTGAATTGATAAAATTTCTAGCTCCTCATATGTTAGTGGCTTAGTTCCAATGACTTTATTTATTTTTTCCTTTACCATTTCCACTGAACTTTCCCACATACCGCCAAAATGTGGGGATCTGGGCGGTATAAATTTCCATTTAAAAGATTCAGTTGAACAATATTCGTTAATTTTATCTTTGGTTTTTTGTAATTCGAATAAATTTTTCAACTCTTTAAGTTTGTTATTAGAACTCTATGAAGTTTGTTGCATTATCCGATAAAATTGTTGCAGGTTTACCTCTTCGTGATATAAAACATTTTAAACACGCCAAAAATGCTTCTGTTGACAAGTTAGAAACAACTTCTAAATGAGTCGCTTTGGTTAAAAGGCATACAAACAAACAACCATATGCTTTTAAAGGGGCTCCGCCTCTTACAAGGTGTGTTATCCAAAAGGAACCAAAAAAGTCAACGCCTGCATGGAACAATGCTCGAAAAGGATGAACTCGTTCGCTAGGAAGATCGCCCATAAGTTGTTCTATAGCGCGAGGTCGATACCTAAAACATTTGACGCAGCTGAATACGATGTTCTTCGCCAAACTCTTTCCCCTAAGTGGTCAAAATCTCGTGAGATGATTGAGAGAAGAGTTTGTGCTCCAACATGGAAATTTTTGATATGCTGGTATATAATAATGCTTTTGTGATTTTATTTTTAGGAAAAATCATTTGATGTTTTTGATCGAAATTTAGTGATGATTTTTTTAAGCGTCCACCTACACAAATTATTCCATCTTTATCGATAAATGTTTATAAGTTTTTTAACTGACTGTTAACTGGAAGTTGTGAACCCTTTTTTAGTAAATCATATTCTATAAGGAAATTTTGTTGCAAAAGCTTAACGATAACTTTGACTTTGTTTTTTCAAGTTCTATGTACTTATTGTCTTTGGTTTTGTAATTCTACTTTTCATTATTCTTACAAATCTCAGTACATATGTATACTAAGGCATGTTGTAACCTATTATATAACAAAATGAATTTAAAAATATTAAGATAGTAATAATATTCGTAACTACAGAAACGGGTTTTGACGTTAGAAAAACTTCAATAGCTTGTTCTGGTAAGTCTTTGAAATTTGCAGGGATGTACTTATTTTCCAAGGATTGTTTGCACAAAAACGAATGTCCGTTAAACGAAATTTCAGATTTTAACAACTTCGATGTAGTTGAACGTCTAGAAACCAAATCTGCGGGGTTTTCTGCGCTAGGCACATAGTAACACAAATATCTAGTAGAAAGTTCTTTAATTTTTGCTGTACGGTTTGAAATTTAGCGATTAAAGTTTGTAGATTTCGCATTCAACCACCCCAAAACAGTAGTGGAGTCTGTTCAACAAACTATTTCTGTAAATTTAAAATTTAGAATCGTAAATTTCATTTGAATCATTTACATTTTTAATATAAATATAACAACCGTATGCTGATGCGCTACCGTCCGAAACTGCATGAAGCTCTAATATTTTGGTTTGACATATAATAAAGCGTGGAATTGAAATTCTATTTATATTATTAAAATCTTGGAAAAAATTATTCCATTCGTGGACTAGGTTTTGTGGTAAAGATTCATCGCAATCGACCTTTAATTTCCACAAGATTTGCATAAATATTTTAGCTTTTACTATTATGGGGTTTAAGAGACTAAATGGATCAAATAGTTTTGCGATGGATGATAAAATTGTTCTCTTCGTTGTTTTTAGTGATTTTAAATTGTTTGAAAATGAAAAGTGAAACATGTCTTTATCTGGTTGCCAAATAAGTCCTAAAGTTTTTACAACATCTTTGTCATCAATATTTAGAAACCGTCCCTTTTTTTTCTTGAGGTATTGTGCTTAATATTTCGGTACTGTTTGTGCACAATTTATGCAGTGAAAAACCACCACTTGACAATATTTCTTCGACTTCATATCTAATTTTAATTGCTTCTTGTAAGTTTTCACTACCACAAATTAAATCATTATAATAAAAATTTTCTTTAACTACAGCAGATCCTAATGCTTGTTTGTTCATCTTGTTTAAATTTTGCTTGTTTCTTCATCGGTTATTTGATATAAAGCTCGACAGGCAAAAAATAAAGCAGGTGTTATGCCGTAGGTTACTGTTCTTAAGCGAAAAATTTTTAAATCGTGTTTTGGACTTTCTTTCCATACAATATGTTGGAAATTAGTATCACTTTCTTTAACTTCAACTTGGCGTTTCATTTTCGTAATATCTGATGTTATGGCATATTTGTAAGACCTAAAACGAACTAATTGAGTAAATAATTTTGAATAATAGCACCATTTGCTAAAATTTTATTTAATGAACGATAATTTTTAGTTTTTGCAGAGCCATTAAAAACAACTCTTAAATTTGTGGTGCCACTTGTCGGTCGTAAAACACAGTAATGCGGAAGGAAGCAATTGTGTTTGCTTAAATTATCATGAGGTGTATATTCCATGTGATTTAAATCAATATGTTCGCGCATGAAATCTATATATTTAGATTTGAATTCTGGAAATTTTTGCAGCCTGGTTTCTAATTTAAAAAATTGCCATTTTGCATTTTCGTAGGAGTCTGCGAGTGTACGAGTGTACATGGATTTTCTAGAATTTTCAAAGAAACGTTTTAAAAGTTTTTCCAAATTACTCTCTGTAGAAATAACTTTGTTTATTTCTGTGTGTGAACATACGAGTACATTTAAAGACAAATTGCGAAATATTGGTTCATTTGAATAATTACCAGCAACAATCCAATTATTGTTCAGTATAAATGCTTCGATTTGTTCTTCAAACTCATTTACACAAGATTTAAGCCAAACCTTTACTTTTGATTTTATTGGTGAACTAATTGAAGAGATACCATTCACTGTAATGGATTTTGCTTACTTTTTTAAACCCAAAAATTCGAAATAAAATGAATGTGAAACCCAGAATCAAGTAGTGCGCGAAAAATATGAAATATGTTATTAAGACTAAATCGCTTTGCCTCGTTAAATCACTGAACAGCACTTAATTTCAGAAAATTTGGACAAGTTTGTATGAAATGTTCTACATTAGAGCAAAGACTACATGTTTTGTTAGATGTAATAAAATTAGATTTATCTTTTGTGTTTGCGATGTTTTGTTTGTTGGTTGCAGTCAAAATTGTTTGGTTCAAATTACTAGCAGTTCTTTTAAAATTGAATGACATACCTGCAATCTTTGAAAAGTTTTTTGAAGACACTGATTCTGAAGCTTTTTCGATTTCTGCGACATTTTCTATTAGTTGACCCCTCTTTCTAGAAATAAACACATATCTTCCCAAGAGTCTAATTTGTTAGCAGATAGAGATTCTTCCCATTTAGCAACAATTGTAGTGTCGACCTTTGAAAGTAAATGATACATAAAAATCTATGTCTTCCTTGGTACCAAGAGTCTTTAATGTCTTTATGTGGGAATTGAAGATATCCAACAATTCACGAAATGTTACTGATTGTGAATGTTGTCCTGCACTACTTACTTTAAATATGAATATGATCCTGAAAAAGCAAACGTTTGTTATCAAATCTTTCTTTCAATTTTTTGAGAGCAATATAATAATTTTCTTCGTTAAAATCAAGACCATTTTTAACCTTCGCTGCTTTTTCGATTACACAATTTTTGAGATGTTAGTATTTTTCAATTATGCTTAAGTCGGCATATTTTCCAGTAAACTTAGTTCATTCCAGTCTTGGTAATTTTGAATTTTTACCAATTCTAGATGTGTTGAGAAACAGCGCCGGCTCTAGCGGTACTAGAACCCCGATGCAAGTTTCTATTTAGCGCCCTTTATCAAAAAATATATCAAAAAAATCAAATGCAAATTAAACAGTATATTGATTATTGTATAATATTTAATATTAAACATTTATTTGTAACTGATATCAATTACACATAAAATCAATTGCACGATAGTGAGCTTAAAAATTTATTTCTCTTGCTTTTATCGCAGCAAATTCATCCAAAATATTATTAATTTTTAGTTCATCGCAGATATCGCTTTCAATAGCAATCATTGATAACCCAACTAATCTCTCTTGAGAAATATTTGATCGCAAATATGTCTTAATTAATTTAAGTTTAGAAAATGACCTTTCGCCACTTGCTACAGAAACTGGTAGAGTTAATAGTATCCGCAAACCTATTGTTAAATTTGGAAATATCCCAAATAAATCATTTGTATACATAGTTTAAAATCATAATTGTTTAGTTGCGGCGTTATGGTATCTTTAAATATAAAAAGTTCATTATATAACTCAGAAGAGTTTATGTCTATTTCTTCACCATCAGTTAATGCAGTTTGTAAATCGGTACATTTATTTTTCATTATTTCGTCACCCAAATTATAAATTTCATTAAAATTTATAAGAAAGTGAAACTTTTCGGCATGACTACTTAGAAGTTCGAATCTCTCTATTAGGGAGTTGATTGCACTGTCGACAATTGGAAGAAAGAATGAAATTTTATAGTTCTATTCCGGGTCTCTTGGTCTCTCATCACGACGTTCGTAATCAAACATACGTTTTTTACGCCGTCGTAATGGGTTTTCTTTAAATTGAGGATTAATATCTACATCTGAAAATTTTGATAATTTGAAATCTATATAAAATTGATAAAAATCACAATACTCACAAAAATGGTATTATCCAACAAATTACACTTTTTTCTTACACTTTAATGTCTAATTAAAATTAAATATTTCACAAAACAAATTATATTTTATTTAAATTAAATAAAATACTATTTTTTCTTACTGAAAATATCGCAACGAAAATGAAAAATGTCTGTATTTTATAAACCAAAAAGAAAAAAAAATTCTTTAAAGAAAAGCCTACTACGACTACATTTTTTTTTGTGTGTTTTTTTAATTTGAGCGAAGCAAAAATTTTTTCAAAAAAAATTTGGATTGGAAACTTGATTTAAAAAAAGAAAAAATTACAAAAAACAATTAAGTGGAAAATCACTTTTCGATTTTAGCGCCCTTTCAGACCCTTTCAGAATGGCGCCCCGATGCCGTGCATCTTCTGCATCCACGGTCGAGACGAGCCTGTTGAGAAAGGTGTTCTCAGGCTGAACGATGCTAATATCAGGTTCATTAGACTTTTTTATTTTTTTAATTAATTTCAAAATTTCAGATTTTAAACTTAAATGATTTTCCGTAAAAACTTCTCTGACATCGTCATCAGTTTGGTCCAAGCCTTCTATATCAGTTTGAAGCGAGTCGAATTTTAAAAATAGACCTTCCAAAAAATGTGATCTGGATTCCAGATCTTCTACAGTGGCAGTAGACATATCAATTTTTTCAATAAATTTTTTGGAAGAGTTTTGTGTTCTAATTGAAGCATCTCTTTTGTACCTTAAGGATTTTAGTTCTTCAGCCACAATTTGTTTATAATGAATTATGTATATAAAAATTCAAAATATTTTACCTTATACCAACCAATATTTTGATATAATTTCTTAAATAATAAATTAAAATTGTAATAAATTTGAATTTTAAAGTTCTCTAATTGTAGGTGTGAAATAGCACGTGTTTCGTGATCCCAAAATTGGAGTCCAATCTGCAGTTTCCAACTGAAATTTTCTACGTTTAATGAACTTTACTATAGAACTACGTTTCTATGAACTTTAAATGATATTCAATTCTTGTAATTCAAGTAGGAGTGCTAGAGTAATGACGTATTAATAATCTAAACGTGTTCCTGCTCGGGGTCAATTATTTATGGAGGAATTTAGGCTTTTTCAAACCCCTAATTACGAAATTGTAATTATAAAATTTTAATTGATCCAATTTTTCTCAATTAAAATGTTGTAACGATATTATGTATTTCCAAGTTGTATAAATTACAAAAAATTAAACTGGTCGGTTTAATCAATAAATGCTTTATTACAACTAAAACTTTGTTTTCAATTAATAATTGCTAATTCTAAATTATCGTATGATAAATCTTAGTGATATGTGAAATATGTACGCACATACGTACATGTTGTGTATGTATATATAAGTAATTTAAATTTGATATTATAATTGTTGTACTTGTATATGAAAAAAAAACATTTTCAATAACAAATTGTTAGAAGCTACCTAGCGGTAAAACAAAATTTTATGATGCTGTACTTTAACAAAATAAAAAATTTAAGTTATTTTAAATTTTAGTACAGGAGTTATATCTAAAAAATCAATACTTAAGTTTCAAAGTTTAAATTCAAAATCCAACTACAGAATAAGGTAAAAAATTTTAAAATACAAATTTTATAAATTTGAGTTACAATGAGAATTTCATCAGTATGTTCGTTAAAAATAATTGAATTATGGTTAATATTTATTGAAAATATAATTTCAGTGTTAAAGAAATTATATACTTTTGTCAGTCTTTGCCCAGCATGAGTAATAGGGGAATTTAATGTTATTTTAACTTTATTATTCACCCTTGGCCATAGAACATACATTTCTCCTATATATACGTTATAAGAGCGTATTATTCTATTCTTGCTTGCTTCTAATGAGGGGAGGTTTATTGACACATTTGTTTTTAAAACGGTTTTTAGCTTTTATGAATTCTTCTTTCAATATTTTTAGTTTTGAACCCATAAAGTTCAAATTTCAAAATTATGGCTTTTTTTTTGTTTTATATATAAAGAAAGATATTTAACGTTATCTTTAGATTAAATTTTTTTTAAAAACCGTTATTTAGGTGTAATATTAGGACATTAAGACAATTTATTTCCATAGAATATCAGAGATACAGACATAGTTTTTATTAGTTATGCAGGCATAGGTTACATAATTTTTTTAATTCTTTTTATAAATTCATATATAATTATATATTCTTATATACAATGTATGAATGTACTGTAATAATTTTAATTATAAATTATAACTGGGTGTTTTCATGGTGTTATTTTTTGATGTATGACTGGTAAAGGTTTATAATGAGGTCTGCCAATAATTTTGCTGTTATTATATATAAAAGGATCACTAACTGGTCGTGATTCTATTAATACTTCGGCAGTGGACCTTGATACCAATTTGAAGTTTTTTTATATTTTTTTAAAATGTACTTTAAAACATCAAAACTTTTATGCTCTTATTATTTTTAACTTATTTATTCTTATAAACATATGTCTAAGCGGGGTGACGTTCCGGAAAAGAAGAACAAGCATGGCTTAAAATTCGTCTTATTAAAATTAAAAACCGGTGTGGTGAATATGTTGAAAAATGTCAATCGACTTTATGATTGACCTACATTTAGGAAATTTTTAAAGAGTATAAAATTTATACCAGTGCTTCAACATTTAATCAGTGGCGTAACCACAACAGTTCTCTTTAATTGTCTCTATTATTATATTGTTGTTGATATTACCATTCGAATCAACAATTTTTGATTCTGATTTTTAAAGAATTAAACCACATTTTTTCCTTTTGTTTTAATTTTTATTAATTTTTTTTCACTATAACATTTTTTCACTATAACTTCACTATAAATTGTTTCCACATACACTTTAATTTTATTTGTGATTTTTGTATTGTTAAATTATCAGAGTTTAGTTATATATATATATATATATATATATAAATATAATAAAATATATATATATATACATTTTTATTAATCATGTTTTATAGAGATAATATGACATTTATTACTGTTATTTTCTTATTTACCCGTGAGATTCTAAGGCCACGATCACCATATAATGTAAACGGTTCTCGTACTATAACATCCGTATTAATTTTTAAATAAAACAACCAATGTTACTTACTTAAATCGACTCGCACAACAGTACTGATCTTCTTTTATTTAATACTATTTATAAATATATTTTTACCATTCTTCTTTGTTACAATTTAACATATACATCTAACCTATATCTAGGTTAGTACTTACATAACTTATATCTAGGTTAGTACTTACATAAGATTCTTATTACGTTTACTTTACATTTATTTTCCTTCTGTTTGTTAGCTATTTTTAGGTCAACAAGATTATATGTGTATGATCATATATTTTGGGTTATGATATTTGATATATTTATGTCATATTATTTTGGGTTATGGAAATGCTGTTGCATTGATTATTTTTGGATTTAAATTTACGACGGTATAATGCAATTAGAAATTGAAGATGTCCTTGAAACTGAATAAATTATATCTGAAGGTTAAAATGTTATTAAGAAATTTTTAAGAGATAATATTGAAATGTTTTAGAACAATATTAAATGCATTACACTGACAATAAGCACTTTAAGCGACCAATTACTATTCATGCATAAAAAAATTTACTATTAAAATCAGTATACATATGTATTTGGATTTCATAATACATGGGAATAAAACGCGTAAATGTATAATAAGTTATTATTAATACTACATAGGGTAATGCGTATAGAATAAGATTTCTATGCAAAAAGTCTCAGCTTCGGCCACTGTGGCTACCAGAGCCACAATAAGGGCCAAGCAAGGACAGACAGACATATAAGGAAATTGCGGGAAGCGTCAGAATTAGGGTCCTTGACGAGAGTTTCCCAGACGTCCTACTGTAAAACAATCAGATGCTCCTCATTCAAGAAGAAATAATGGAGCGCATCTTGAAACAAAGGTGGTTTCTGCTATCTGCCAGTACCAAGGTACTGCAGACTGGCTCAAAGCAGAGATCAGTAGCATAGCTCCCTGGGAAGGAGCAAAACTAAAGGCGGTAGAGGGGGAGGACATATCAAAGGCTAAGGACTTTAGAGGTTTCTTTCCCCTACAGCCGAAACATCGGCTGAGAAAGCCCTAGGCTACGCCGGGGGTCGGAACTCTGGGCTGCGGACGGATCAGTGGAGGATCATTAGGAGGGACGCAGTCGGGTGTGGAGTCCTGCTGACAATCTCAGTCGATCTTCCTTTGGCCACCAAATTACGGGAGCTGGACTATACCATAAGCTACCGCTTTGGAAAGGTTCAGATCCGCCAGCGAGGGAGGAAAGAAGAGTAAAAGCATGGGGACGATAGGAAAAGTCCCCCTGCAGCCGAAACGGCAGCGAGAAAACATGGACCAGGATGTTGTTCCTGCAGCTAACAGCAAGGATGCACCGAAGAAAGCAGCAGGCGAACTTCCAGTGACTAGCCATATGGCGGAGGCTATGACCCCTTCAGGGTCATCAGAGGCCATTAAACCTAATGCATGAGCTAAGTGCATCTAGGTGAACCTTCATCACGCTAAAGCAGCGTCAAGCTGTCTGAGCAGGAGGTTCAATAAAGAAGACTTCCACATAGGCTTCCTTTAGGAACCATAGCCCTATGGCGGGCAAATAAAAGGCCTGCAGAATAACAAATGTAAGTTGGTTTTCTCAGATGAAATACCTCTCTACGTGAAATATTAAGAGTCGCATTGTGGCTTAATAAATCTATAAAATTTTTTCTAATTCCAGAGTTCGTCCCAAGGGACCTGGTAGCAGTAGAGGTTGAGGCTCAGCAAACCAATGGGAATCAGAGGTTTATCTGTGCCTCAACGTACTTTCCTGGAGAGCAGATCAATGCCCCCCAGAGGACATGGAGAAACTCGTTAAGTACTGCAAAGGGAAGAAAAAGAGGCTCGTCATGGGCTGTGATGCCAATGCTCATCACACGGTATGGGGAAGTACTGATACGAACCCTAGAGGTGAGTGCCTTTTTGATTTTTTATTACAAAATAGTAACGAACCGACCTTCATAAACGCGATACGTAGGGAGGTCTTAGACCTTACAATATGTAGCCCTCTTGTGGCCTCTTTGGTGATGAATTGGCATGTGTCTGAATGGGTTTCCCTCTCAGATTACATGCATATTGTCAAAGAGGGCGCGAAGGAGCCCCTAAGGGTGCCCCGAATAATCGACTAATCAAAATACAGGGATAGGGTGAGGGAGGGGCTGGCGGAGATTGACGGTGATATAAAATCGATCCAAAGGTTGGACGAGGTCTCCAATTATCTCTGCTTCCTACTTAACCAATCCTTTGAGGAAAGCTGCCCGGTCAGGCCACAAGATCTAAAAGAGAGGTGCCCTGGAAGAATAGGAGCCTGGCTGAATTGAAGAGTTGTGTTAGAAAACTCTTCAATAGGGTGCAAAAAGAACTGACTGGGAGAGCTATCATAGAGGTCTCACAGAATATAATAAAGAGATTCGAGGATCTAAGAGGAAGACATGGCTAGACTTCTGTGGGTACATCCAAGAGGTCCCTACAGCCCTCTACTTAGGGCGTTTTCTAAAGATCACACGAATGCCATGGGCATGCTTCGGAAGGACGATGGTTCTTCAACTGACAATGCCGGGACCACAATGCTTCTTCTTAAGACACACTTTCCGGACTGCCAATTGGGCCAAACAGGATCCGACTGTGGACCACGGAAACTGTGAGCTCAACTCGACGGACGGAAGGGTACCGAAAAGCTGGGGTGGGAGCCTGTCTGGAAGAATCTTTGACAGGCAGAGGTCAGGTGGGCTATGGGGTTCCTCGGGCGCTACAAGTCCCGTGGTGTAGATGGAGTCTACCCCGCCATGTTGCAGGAGAGCATGGAGGACTTTAGGCATATTCCACAGAGTTGGAGGAGAGTGAGGGTGGTATTCATACCGAAGGCCGATCGCCCTGATATTCACCCGAAGTCATATGGCAAATAAGTCTGACATCTTTTCTCTTGAAGTCGGTGGAGAAAGTGGTAGATGTGCACATGAGGGCCACACTTGACACGACTTCACCTTTGCACGGAAAGCAATTCGCCTATCGGGCAGGAATGTCTACCGAGATTACTCTGCACCGCCTCACTCCAGAGATAGAAAGGACAATGGAGGCCAAGCAGATAACCCTTGGGGCCATCCAGGATTTAGAGGGGGCCTTCGACAGTACCTCTTTTCGATCAATAATGGCTCCCGAAATATTACGGCCAGTGTGGGGGTGCCAACAATATACTCCGGGCCATGCGTGGGGGGGGGGGGGGGGGGTACTGTTTCCGTTGCTCGGGCGCATGGTGATAAACGGGCTGTTGCACAAGCTTCTCATAGCGGGTATAATATGCAGGGCTACGCTTGGCCCTGGGGCCGTAGTGATGGATCCAAAACCAATAAAGGGATGAGCGTGGGTGTGTGCGGTGAGGGCGTAAGCATATCAAGGGCCCTCGGGCACTGTACATCGATATTTCAAGCTTAGACATATGCCATAGAGTTGTGTGCTCTGGAATCTATCAGGAGGAACATTGAAGGAGCAGGATATTTATTATGTCGAACAATAGGGCCGTTTTCCGGTCCTCTCGTCAGATGTAGTAGGATCCAGGCTGCTGGAAGAATGCATCGACACCCTTGGCGTTCTGGCTAGGCACAACAAATTAGCCTAATTAGCTGCGGCTTCTTTCATTGGTCCGGAGCCTTGTGTTGGAGTGCACAGGACAACGGCCTTGCGTGCTCTGAGTGAATGGGACGAGGGTTGTACACTGAAATGGCTGCCTGGTCCTTTCGCACTCTAAGAAATTTGTGCCTCTTCTGGAACTGGGGAACGGGGTCTGACCATGCTCAGTTGTCCAAATTTGAGGACATTAGTGGGGATTTTCACTGGATACTGCCTCTCGGGAGTCCATCTGAAAAGAATGGGCAAATCATGGAGCACTTACCGTGTGAGTGTGGGGCGGTTACTCGCCTTCGACTGAGGTGCTTCGTGGGGGCTTTGTGACTTCGGGAAGGATCACGCAGCTTGACATGACTGCGGTTTGTCAGGGGCCTAGGAATAGAGCAAATGTAGGTGGCGGTGGGAACCAGAAAAGTTCAAATGGGTCGACGTGAAGCTTAAGCGATCAATTACTGTTTACGCATAAAAAAGTTCGCTACTAAAATCAATGCACATATGTATTTGAACATGCGAATATAACGCGTAAATTTATAATTAGTTATTACTAATACTATATAATTAGTTATTACTAATAATCTGACCATTGGTGCAGTGATTATGGCACCGGTCCTTTAACCGAAGGGTCTCGGGTTCAAACCCCGGTCAGGTCACTATAAAAATTATTTTCAATATTATTATAACTTAATATACAATACTAATAAAAATATTATACAAGTAATTTTCAAATATTCCTAATATTCGATATTAAAAAAAAAAAACTAAGAAAAATAAATAGTAAATATTAATAACCTCAAGTAATTAATATATAATTTTATTTTTATTTTTTTTTATTTAAAGTTTTCTTGTTTAAAATAAATGCACAAAGAGTTCAATTTACAATTTTATTTTATTTTATTTTATTTATTAATCAAAGTTTTTATTTAAAACAAATACACAAGAGTTCAATTTACAATTTTATTTGAATTTTATTTTATTTTATAAATTCAACAAGTTTTAACACGAACTAACTTCTTATCATTACTTTTACTTTTTAATTTTTTTTTTATTATTTTCTAAAAGAACAAACGCTTTACAACAACAATTATTACGTTTGACATTGACCTACTTATTATTACGAAATCTAAAAATTAAAACTTAATTCATAATTTTTTATTGGTGTTTCAAATTCATTAACCTTTGTGCATACGTTCTAATGTTTCAAGCAAAAAAAAAGTTCATTTGGCTTTTCGCTTGAAACATGAAACTTTTATATAAAAAAAAAATAAATATTTTAATAAAAAGAATAACGTTAAATTAAAAGGTAATGAAATTTAATTAAAAATGAAATTACGAAATTTTTGAAAGGGTGAAATATGTAAGTTTCCATTAGATTGATACGCGTGTTGTGTTGCTAACATAACAATATAAATAAAAACTACGGCAGGCTAGTCACCTACTTAGTTAAACCCTATGACGCTATGAAACTAGTTAATGAGAAATCATGCACTAGTCCTATGCTCCTTCTAGGAGTGAACAAAGGAAAAAAAAAAAAAAAAAATACTATATAGGATAATGCGTATAGCATACGACTTCTATGCAAAGAGTCTCAGCTTCGAACCTTGGAAAATGCGATTTGTCAGATGAACTTTTTTTCATTCATTCATTCATTTATTCATTTATTATATAAACTCAAAAGGAGCTAACTAACTCGTACAGAGTGTGTATATTCTTATTTTTACTTATAACTAAAATATAACAATGGCAAACAATAAATAATTCAATAAAAAAATTTCTATATACAGTGAATGACAATAAAAAAGATAGAATATAATAACAATAACAAAAGTCAAATACAAAAGTATTAAATTCATTTGGTTATTAAGTAAGATCAAACACTTTGTTTTTTTTTTTAATTTGTATTCATTTAAGTTTTTTCTATCAAGTGATAACGCATTGTACGCTTTTATTCCACTGCAAAATATTGGTTCCAGGCCTAGCAAATTGTGGTTCGTTGGATATCTTATTTGCTGTGCGCCTCGGATTTCGTAATGATGTATACCTCTATTGGTGGTTATGTCTATGTCTGTTTTTTATCCCTTTTCTACTTATTTTATGAATATGTTGAGCTTGAGAATATCGAATCAAGTCTTTTATTTTGAGAATTAACGCTTTTTGTGAATAAGGCATGTTGGGGTTCCGCAAATTCTTTAACGTCAAAATTTTGATTTTAGTCTGCAAACTGTCTGAAACTAAAACTTTTACGGACAGAAATCTAGTAAACTTTTTACCCGTAATTGACTTTGAATTTTGATCATCCGTAAACGTCAAAACAAAAAAAAATTTTTTTTTAGATTTAAAATAATTTTATACTTACATATTAAAAATTAACAATAAAAATATTTTTTATATTATTTTTAATGTAATAAAAGTCACTCAACACATCAATTTTATTTCCTGAATTACTACGTCAGACTGTCTGCATGTAAAAAAAAAAATCTACAATTTTGACGCTTAATTGACTTTTTTTAAACATTTAAGAATTTAAACTTTGACTGAGAGTAAAAACGTAGTAGAGTATCCGTAAACTCAGACAACTCAGATTTTGTAAAATTTGACGTTTAAGAATTTACCAGCTCTCATGGGTAATGCAAATAAATTCTTAATAGCTTTGTTTTGGAGTCTCTAGAGAATCCTAATATTTTTATTGAAGGTATTACCCCAAACTCCAATACTGTGCGAAATTACGCTGTGAAACAGACTATAATAAACTGACTTTCTGATATTGGTTGCAAGTCTTGTTTCTAATTTTTTGAGTAGTCCAGCAATTATTCGAATTTTAGGTAGTATTTCATTATTTTGTGGAGTCCAACTTAGATCTTCGTCTAAAACTACTCCTAAGTATTTATATGTATGTAGATACTCTTTCAATTGTTTTGTTGTTGTACTTTAAATCAAGTTTTATATTTTTGGCTTTTATTAGCATAAATTTTATTTTATCCACATTAACAGCGAGCTTGTGCTTTGACATCTAATCAGCTATAAGTGGCATGTCTTGATTCATATAACTTTCTATGTTAAATTGGTTATTTCCGGCATTGATTATTACCAGGTCGTATGCAAATAAATACATCGTTCATGCAGCGAGAGTTTTGTAAGACCACTAATATAACATGAAAATAATTGCCGGCCTAAAGAACTTCCCTGAATAACTCCAAAATCTATTCTATCTATTTTACTTTTAATGTTTTCAACTTCAGTGAATTGGTATCTGTTAAATAAATAGCTTTGAAACCATTGACATTTGTTACCCACTATTCCGTGCTCATACAGTATATTTAACAATATTTTCCTGTCATTTGCATCAAATGCTTTTGTTAGGTCAAAAAATATGAGACCAACCATTTTTGATTTGATGATATTTTTTTTTGAATTCGTGTTACCACATCAAATAGCGCCGCCCTTGTGCTTGATTTTTTTGCAGAACCATACTGAAATTTGCACAATAGTTGGTTTTCTTAGAGGTGCTCTACTACTTGCTCGTTTAATTATTTTGCTAAAGACGGATGGAAAAGATATAGGTCTAAAATCATAAGGTTTTTTGAACCTTATTTTTATAGATGGGTACTACTCTGGCAGTTTTGAATATGTTTGGCATTTTGTATTCATTTATTGATACGTTTATTAATGACGTTAGTGGTTCGATTAGTTCCATTTTACTTTGTTTAACAATATCTGAGCAGATTCCATGTGCATCCACAGTTTCAAAGTTTTTTCATTACTATTTTCTTTGAATTTAAGTCTGTTGTTTATTCTTATTTGTAGATAATAGATGAAAATGCAGTTTTGCTCCGCTATTTTGCTGCCAAAAAAATAATGCAAAAAAATTTATTACAATCATTGATTTGAATTATTTTGTCGTTTAACAATTGGTTCGTATCATGGAAATCGCTTTTATTTTCTCTTTTCACATTGTCAGAAGCAATATTTTTAACAAAATCCTAAATTTTTTTTGGATTATTACCACATTCCAAAAATTTCCTTTTATCGTATTCCCTCTGTCTTTTCTTTTTTCTGTGGTTAATTTATTTAACCAATATTCATTTTTCTTTAAAGTAAATATTACTGTAGTCCTGTATATGCTATTTATGTCAATAATTTTTTGTTGTTATTAAATTCGGACAGTCTGTATCAATCCATGGTTTACTATATTTCGTTTGCTTCTTGATTATTTTTTCAGTGGTTTATATGTCGATACACTTTTGAAGATGTTTTATTATACTTTGACATATACGGCATTACTTTTTGTTGTGGCATCGCTGATACAATTTTTTATTTGACTTTTTAGTTGATTGGTGTTTGTTTTTTTTTATTGCAATTTTATCATTATTTGTTGTTTCTTTTATTTGTTGATTTACTTCTAGGAACAAAAGGCTATGGTCTGTAAAGTCAGTTTCCAAGTGGGTAATTATTAATTTTCTTTTTAAATCATTACAGATAACATGGTCGATGCAGCTTCCTGAAACGGTTCTGGTGATAAGGACATTATAGAAGTGAAGTCATTAGATTCCATTATGTTCTTATAATCTTTCGTTAATATCAGTGTTGTCAAGAATATTAAAGTTAAAATCTCTTTCGAAAAGAGCGTTATTGTGTTTGTGTGATATTTGGTCAATATGTGATTCTAATAGTGTAAAAAATTGGTTTATTGAGTTTTTGTAGTTTTCAGGTGGTCTATAGAATATTGAAAAATAAAGATGTAGGCTATTGTTTTTAATTTTGATTGAGATAAGGTTGTTGAAGTTGCCGCAAAATGAAGTGAGAAGCTTATAATTTATAAGCTTCTCACTTCATTATATTTATAATTAAGTACAAACAATCCCACATCACCTCCTCGTCTGTTGTTTCTGCATGAGAATATTTTATCATAGTTTTGCAAGTTGACAGTGTCCACCTCATCTAGCGAAATACATGTTTCTGTGGGGACAATGATATGAATTTGTGTGTTTATAGTATCGAGAATATTATCTCATGCATTTTATGGCCCTTATTATGAAAAAAAATATAGTACGATATACAATATTTCTGATAGTTTTTGTAGTGCTATTAATTGTATTATGCAATTTATTTATCGGTATTGTATCGGACAATTTATCGTATTTCAAAAGAGCTTTTTAAGTATACGATAGCGCACGATAGTGATTTCCAGTAATTAAAATACAAGTCGTTTTCCAGTAATTAAAATAAAAAATGTAAGTATTATTAAAACTGAGAACTATAAGTTAAGATAAATTTAATTTTGTATTTTTAGGAACAGAATCGTAAGCAATAAATCTCAACTAAACAGGATAATTGAAATAATGGAGTAGAATTTAGATATCGCAAGAAATGTTTGTTCAAAAACTTTTGAAGAAAGAAATTGTTTCCTTGAAAAAGGAAGAAATAAAATTGAAGAAGCAACAGTTTGAATTTTTGAAGAAACAAAAAGATATAGAAGCTGAAGATAGAAACTCGAAACTCCAACTCAAAATAAATATCTTAGAATTATTTTATAATTATTATTAATTATTGTATAATTATTTTATTTTATTTAAAACAAAAGTTATCGGAATCTTTTTCTTTATTTTCAAATTTTCCATATGAGTGTATCATATGAATTTAAAATCTTTGAATCTGTCAAACAAATTAGTATACACATCATTAAAGCTTTTTTTATTTTATCGTTTTCCATTAACTTATCGGTTTTATCGGTTTTCTGTTCATAATAGTACGGAAAAACGATAACGATACGATATTGTTATCGCATATTATATATCGGATTTTTTCATAATAAGGGCCTATTTTTTAGACTACGTATATTTTTATATAGAGTATTTTTAGTGAATTTTGACTTTCGAAATTTAAATTTAAAAGTGAATCTACAGTGTTTTCCTTGGGTGTCGATTGGTAAAGCACTGCAATCTGTTTCATTGTTCAAGATCATTGAGTTTTAAAATATCGTTTTATAGCTAATTTTATTTTTGTTCTTATTTAAAATGAAATTAAAAAAGTTTTACCTTTACAAATCAATATCAGCAAGTTTCCGCCCCCAAATATTTTTTTGAAATTACCTGATTCATAAAAACTTAATGCAATAAAATAACATATTCTTATTAAATTTTGTCCTAAAAATATATTGTCAAGAAATTTAATGTACACTTACTTTTTGCATACTAATACATTTTGCAGCAGATAACGAAAAAAAAATACATAACTAAATGCGTTATTATATACTTATTATAAAACGATGTATTAACTTTAACAATTGTCTTGAGGAAGTGCTTACTTGTTGTTATAACTCACTTTCAAATCACAATTTATATAGAATACTTACACTTGGAAGGGGGTGGAAGAAAGTGTGTGGAATTCTTGCTTTTTCTGGGACTCTATCTAATTAGATAGGCAAATCCCTATCTAAAGCCTTTTGTCCCATGTCTTTACCCTTTCTAGAAGTACTATATAGTTGCTATATGTATATATATAATGTTATATATATAGCTACTATATAGTTACTTCTAGAGAAGTATTAAATTCATTTGGTTATTAAGTAAGATCAAACACTTTGTTTTTTTTTTTAATTTGTATTCATTTAAGTTTTTTCTATCAAGTGATAACGCATTGTACGCTTTTATTCCACTGCAAAATATTGGTTCCAGGCCTAGCAAATTGTGGTTCGTTGGATATCTTATTTGCTGTGCGCCTCGGATTTCGTAATGATGTATACCTCTATTGGTGGTTATGTCTATGTCTGTTTTTTATCCCTTTTCTACTTATTTTATGAATATGTTGAGCTTGAGATGATCAAAATTCAAAGTCAATTACGGGTAAAAAGTTTACTACATTTCTGTCCGTAAAAGTTTTAGTTTCAGACAGTTTGCAGACTAAAATCAAAATTTTGACGTTAAAGAATTTGCGGTACTTCTACAGAAACGAAATTATGAATAAAATATAAAATTATAAAGGCATTTCAAGATGGTAGTCTGAAAACCAGAAAGATATTAAATCGATGCTTGATCGATATTGTCGTATTTTTCTTTTTTGGATTATTATTTTTTTTATTTTGTTTAAATTTTTTGTTTCATTTTTTTAGTATATAAAAGATAAATATTATTATAAAAGTTTAAGAAAAATTTCAAAAAAAATATTGCTATAATAGTTTGGAAAAATTCGCAAAAATTTTAAGTACATAAGCATGTACATACATATGTATATTTTTTTTAAAGCTTGTACACGAATTTTTTTTTAAGATTCCTATATGAATTAAAAAGTATATAAAGTATAAAAGAAAAACGTGCTTTTGTTATACAAACATTTTTTCAGAAAATCTTAAAATAAGGCTACTTCGAGGGTAAAAAGTTCTAACATCAGATTTTTCTGGGACCCTAGAGGCAAAACTACATGTAATACCTTTTGTCCCATGTCTCTAGCCCTTCTAGAAGTACCCGTACTTTTTGACACCTGAGAAGTAGCTATATATATATAATAGGAAAAATATTAAGCACTTTAAGGGCTTAATATTTTAACAAAACCATTTTTTTAATTCATTCCAGTAGAATTCATCCATATTGTTAAAGGGCCAACAATAAAAAAAAATTGAGTGTTAAAAAATATTAGTTATCATTTATACTTTGTAATAATTTTAAAAAATAATAAAAATAAATTATAAAAGACAAGTAATATTAGAAAAATCTGATGTGGTCAGCACATAACCGACCGCATTGAATATTGTCTAGTTAAGTGAAAGGTTACAGAATATTACAAAATGTGTTTTAAATACTTCTTTCCAATTTTTAGGACATTAGTAAGCTTATAGTTAACATACCTAGAGAAATGTAAATTTGGCTCTTAGTAGAGTTTCGCTTTGTGCTACCCGAATTCCCAGAAATGCTCGCCATTTAACCAATTTCAATTCGTTCCGTAGATATGGTGAAAAATGTAAAATCGGCCCGCAAATTAGTTTTCGAGCCCTGATCTTTCCAAAAAATTTATATGTTCATTAGTTTTAATACGAGGAATTCAAAAATTTCAATGAAATCGGTCAATTATTCTCTTTATAGTATACGCAAAAGTGTATATTTGGCCCGTAGTAAACGTCCAGTTGCTGATGCCTGATTTCTTCCAAAAGTTAGGAATTTTTGCGCACGGTCGAGAAAAGCTTATATATGAAATTTCAAATAAATCGGTTGAATACTTTCTTCAAAATCTTCAAAAAAGAACTTGAGATACACGCGTGCACCTACAGACCGACAGACCGACAGGTTGCTAAAAAAAGTTTATTTACACTTCCCTATTATGGACAAGTGCATTCCCACCGAAAACTCGATATGCAAAATTTGTTGCCATCACATAACCTACCTATTGTTTACACAATACGGTCGGTAAAAAGATTTGAATTTATAATTAATAATTGTCATTATGAAATAAATATAAATTATAATTTTTAGCTTTTATTTCAATTTTGTCTCTAAAAATTTAAAACACATTTTTTTTTGAGTATAAATGAGTATGGATAAAAACGCATACACATTTTTTCTTTATAAATTGCTTTATTTCTTTATCGCCACGTAATACATTCAGTGTATTTATATAAAAATCTTTATATAAGACTTGACAATACACAATTTACTAACACATTCATTCGGTGTATTGGGTATTGAAAATTGATCATCGTACTTTTTGTTAAGAAATATATTTTCGAAGAAAAATGTATGTATTTTCGAATAAATTAGAAATGTTCAAGGTGATTTGTTTGAAAAATAAAAAACGATTAAATACAAAATATATGCAGAAATTATTTTATTTCCTTTAAATATTAACAAAATTAAATTTTTTGTTCTTACAAACTAGTTACTTACTACAGGTAAGAAATTACATTATAGTAAATTACGGGTAATAAAATATTTTTGAGGTAAAACCGAAATAGTGAATACATAAATAAATTATTTTTAAAAAAACGACATAACATATTTACATAAAAAAAATAAAATTTGTAACCCATTTTTCTTAAAACTTATATTTGTAAAAGTTATATTTGATGAGAAAAGCAATTTATTTTATGACAGAAATATGCGTATGTATTAAACTAAATAACACAATATTTTTTAATTTTCTTTTATTAGAGACTAAATTACATACTTATTTAAATTGTTTATATCTTAACATTAGTAGGTAATTGACTAATTTTATTAGTCAATTATTCTTGCCACAGGCAATAGAATAAAATTTAAAGCTCTTACAAATTAAAAATACTTCGTTGGTGTCGAATCGCTTTTTCCTAACGCTTGCACCTATTTATGCCTGATGTAATGTCTTTATATCTAACAAGTCCCAATACTCAATTTTTTTTACGAAATGTTACGAATTTTTGGCCTCGTTGTTGGTTTTTTCTAATGTCTTTATATCTAACAAGTCCCAATACTCAATTTTTTTTACGAAATGTTACGAATTTTTGGCCTCGTTGTTGGTTTTTTCTTTAAATGCCACTGATCGTGTCATATTTTTTATTATTTTTTTCTTTTTTTTACGTAAAAAAGAGATTAATATTTTAAAAAATCTCAGGATATTATACACATTTTTTAAAAAGCTTCCCATTTAAATTCTATTGCACGAAAAAGAAAGAAAGGTAGGAGGAAAGAAAAAATGAAAAAAAATTTCAAATTCATATTTCAGTATGGTTTCAAATGTTAATGAGGAAGGATGTATGATTTTTTATGCACATTTTGTATTTCCCAATAAGGTAAGTTGAGTAGTGTCGGCTAACAAAAATGTTATTAAAAGTAATATAGGTTGACACATTTCAACAATTTGAATTATCTCATTTCGATTATTCATACGTTACTTATAAAATTGTTTCAAATAATTTCAGTTAGTTTTTAAATTATTAAAAATAAATATGTATGTACCTACTTCCAATAAATTTTTTTTTAAATAATTATTTTAAAACTATTTCAAACATTTTATATTGAGTGCTTCAAAAATTTTGCTGTGCTCTTTTTTCATATTTTATTAGCAGGTAAACAAGAGCAATCTATTTATAAAATGTCCCTGCATGTGTATGTATGACCTATCTTAATTCTAAACGGAAAGAATTTTAAAATACCTGAACAAAAATTTTAAAATACCTGTTATTTTACAGTCGGAATTTTCGAGTCATTTGGTAAAATACCATTTATTTCAAAAATAGAAAAATATTCAAATCCGGTCATAAAAATATATGATTGTTTTTTCCAAACATTTTAAATATTTTTTTTTCTTAGGTAATTGATATAAATGATAGTAAGTTTTTAATATTTTTTCAAATAAAAATAGATTTAAAATTTTGAAGTTTATATAAAATTTGTATTTAACAAATAATATTTGATTGTATTTTAGATATTATTTTCTAATTCCCTCTTCAAATTTTTTCTTTACTATGTATTTATATCAATATTTAAGAATTATCTTTCATTAATTATATTTTCAACTTGACACCACAGGTACTTCCCATATCTTGCGTTAACTTACCCTATGAGAAAAAAAAGCTGTTCACTTAAAAATAATGAAATGCTTTCAGTAACAAATAAAACGTTGAAGGCGAAGGTTGTGTTTGTTGTTTTTCCGCTTTTTTTTAAATTTTAAAATAATTATCAATGAAAATATTAATATATATTTTTGATTTTTCAAATATATGTTCTAAATTTTACCTGCTTTATAATAAGTGTGAATTCATTTTAATATTCCTTCTCAAAAAATAGCCACTTCGATTTAAAAAAGGCCATATAAAATAAGGTGTGCTTTCAAGTTTCTCTCTGAGCATTGGGACTTGTTAGATATAAAGACATTATTTTTTCTTTAAATGCCACTGATCGTGTCATATTTTTTATTATTTTTTTCTTTTTTTTACGTAAAAAAGAGATTAATATTTTAAAAAATCTCAGGATATTATACACATTTTTTAAAAAGCTTCCCATTTAAATTCTATTGCACGAAAAAGAAAGAAAGGTAGGAGGAAAGAAAAAATGAAAAAAAATTTCAAATTCATATTTCAGTATGGTTTCAAATGTTAATGAGGAAGGATGTATGATTTTTTATGCACATTTTGTATTTCCCAATAAGGTAAGTTGAGTAGTGTCGGCTAACAAAAATGTTATTAAAAGTAATATAGGTTGACACATTTCAACAATTTGAATTATCTCATTTCGATTATTCATACGTTACGAGTACTTATAAAATTGTTTCAAATAATTTCAGTTAGTTTTTAAATTATTAAAAATAAATATGTATGTACCTACTTCCAATAAATTTTTTTTTAAATAATTATTTTAAAACTATTTCAAACATGTTATATTGCGTGCTTCAAAAATTTTGCTGTGCTCTTTTTTCATATTTTATTAGCAGGTAAACAAGAGCAATCTATTTATAAAATGTCCCTGCATGTGTATGTATGACCTATCTTAATTCTAAACGGAAAGAATTTTAAAATACCTGAACAAAAATTTTAAAATACCTGTTATTTTACAGTCGGAATTTTCGAGTCATTTGGTAAAATACCATTTATTTCAAAAATAGAAAAATATTCAAATCCGGTCATAAAAATATATGATTGTTTTTTCCAAACATTTTAAATATTTTTTTTTCTTAGGTAATTGATATAAATGATAGTAAGTTTTTAATATTTTTTCAAATAAAAATAGAGGTAAAATTTTGAAGTTTATATAAAATTTGTATTTAACAAATAATATTTGATTGTATTTTAGATATTATTTTCTAATTCCCTCTTCAAATTTTTTCTTTACTATGTATTTATATCAATATTTAAGAATTATCTTTCATTAATTATATTTTCAACTTGACACCACAGGTACTTCCCATATTTTGCGTTAACTTACCCTATGAGAAAAAAAAGCTGTTCACTTAAAAATAATGAAATGCTTTCAGTAACAAATAAAACGTTGAAGGCGAAGGTTGTGTTTGTTGTTTTTCCGCTTTTTTTTAAATTTTAAAATAATTATCAATGAAAATATTAATATATTTTTTTGATTTTTCAAATATATGTTCTAAATTTTACCTGCTTTATAATAAGTGTGAATTTATTTTAATATTTCTTCTCAAAAAATAGCCACTTCGATTTAAAAAAGGCCATATAAAATAAGGTGTGCTTTCAAGTTTCTCTCTGAGCATTGGGACTTGTTAGATATAAAGACATTACCTGATGATTTCGTTCTTTGGCAAACTAAATGTAGGTATATCATTTACCTTTTCCTTTTCTCGTAGACTATTGCTTCTGGATCCTTTGACGCAACACTTTCGGGCATTTCTATTTATATGAAGGTAATCAAATATACTATTATATTTTACTTAAATATGATTATAATTAAAGCTTTAAAAAGTACACCAAATCTTACTAATATATTAAGTTATTTTTCTTTTTAAATAAATTTTAGTACTATTTTTTCAAAATCCACCTTGGTTTCATACCAAATATGACGAACAAAATGAAAAATTTATTTATACATATATATTATAAATCTTCATTTTATTTAAGAATACTAAATTTAAATTAAAATTTAAAAATTAATATAATTATTCACTAAATTTAAATTAAAATTAAATTTTAAATAACAAATAAATTATTTTACCGCTCAGCGACACAGCCTTCTCGTATGAATTTTATATGTGGACTGAAGAATGCTATAATCAAAGTATATCTATTAATAAGTAATTCAACTCGTTCCATTCCGTTAGTTTTCGTTTGCATCTTGCTTCCAAATTCTTAAAATATTTAAATATTCCATTTTTTTAGAAATAGATGGTAATAAGAGTTGTGTAGGCAAGAAAGAAACAAAATATTGTAAACAAACGAATGTATCAAAAACATTGAACTGAAATAAAATTAAATTAAGTTAAGTAAAAATTATTTTTATTTTAGTTATTTTTATTTTGATAATAACAAAATTTATTTTTCATTTTATTAAAGTTCGGTAAAAAATTCGAATGTATGAAAGCAACAGAGTTTGAAATTTACACATGCATGTACCTGGTACAGTAGATATACAGTATCAGGTAGTGACATAGAAATTTCTGATTAATACTTTATGAAATATAATTATTACCGATTCATGGGAAATACACCCAACTCTTTTTTTACATGGTATTTTTTTACATGATTTTGAAATAACACGGTCCGCAAAAATCAAAAAATATTTTATTTTACACGTATTATTTATTCTAACACGATGTTCAAAAAAATTTTTGTACACCCAGTTACAAGAAATATATAACTGGGGAGAAATTTCCAGAATTTTTTTAGTCGCACTTTACGAGTATACGACTATTTGTCTGTTTTTCAAAATTGCGTTATTATTAAGAATGTAAACATAATTGTATTTATAAGTATGTCGAAGAAAAAAATATTTGTTTTTTATAAGTTTTAGTGCCAATATAATTTCTGTTTGAATTTACTTACAACAAAAAGGTAATATTATTGCGTAAATTTAATATTAATATGTTTGAATTATATTTTGTTTTTTATTTATTTTATATTTTTAGCACTTTTCCAAAAAATTTTTTGAAAAAAGTGCTTATTAGTTTCACTCTGTCCGTCCGTCCGTCCGTCCGTCCGTGTGTCTGTTTACAAAACTTCTACATCTTTGAAGATAGAAAGCTGAAATTTAATACGTACATAGATCTTCACTAGAAACTTATTTCCGTAGAACAAAATTTTTACCTATCTCCCCCCCTCTAGAAGATATACCCCCCCAAAACCCTAAAAATGACCTTTTTTAAATATTTGTTGCAATGAAACCATAAGCATTTTTGAAATTTTTCAAACGCAGAAAGGCAATGGCTTGCTTCCCCTTGCGCGGTATACTATAGTTCAACTTAAGAAAAACAAAATGGCCGTTCAAATTTACCGTTATTTAAAGTCTTTTTTTTCCAAATTTTTGATGTCGTTTTTCTTCTACACCCCAGACTCTAGAAGCTTGAAATTTTAGGAGCTTTTAGATATTAATAAATAGTTCATTTTGTTAGAAGAAAATTTTTTTCCATCTCCACCCCCTCTCAAGTTATCACCTCTTGAAATTCGTAAAATTTGAATTTTTGACACCTTATATTTCCGAAACCGCAAGCTTTTCCAAATTTTTACAAACGCAAAAAGCTAACGGTAAATTCCATGAAATTAAAAAATATAATTATTTTTCTTAACTCACACAATTAACCCTTAAAATCGAGCATTATGTTAACCCCTTTTTATATTAATTTTTGCTTTATTTCAAAGACTGCATATATGCGTCATCCTAAATATATGCAATCCTAGAAATAGTTTGTATTTGAATGAAAATAATTTTAATAGTGTGATAGCTATACATAGACTGTATTTAAAAGCAGAATTTTCACTTGTTGAAGGGAAAAGTGCTACAATACAAACCATTGGTTTGACCCAACTTTATTTTAATCATAATATGTTTGAACTGTATTTTGTTTTTAATATTAATATACATTAAATATGTATATGTTTTTTTTCATTATAATAGTTGTTGGTTTTGAATATTATACGTTTTTTGCACGGTTTTTAGGTCAACCTAAAATCTTTTTTTGATCTTACACGGGTTTTTAAACTTATGGAACACATCCTCAATTTTAATATGAGCAGCATTTCTTTTTTTAACACGTTTTTTTACACGGTTTTCGTTGGAACGTATCTACCGTGTTAAAAAAGAGTTGGGTGTATATGTTTTTTTTTCATTATAATAATTGTTGGTTCTTAATATTATACTTTTTTTTGCATGGTTTTTAGATCAATCTAAAACTCTTTTTTGATCTTACACGGGTTTTTAAAATTGTGGAACACATCCTCAATTTTACTATGAGCAGCATTTCTTTTTTTAACACGTTTTTTTTTACACGGTTTTCGTTGGAACGTATCTACCGTATAAAAAAAGATTTGGGTGTATGTTCTAAATTTATTAGGATTGAAATAAAAAATTTAAAGATAATTTATTTATTAATAATTATTAATTACAAATGCTTAACACTAAATATTTATAATATTTTCAAAAGTACATATTTACCTCCCCACGTCTTTTGGCAAAAAATGAAATTTTCGTGTCGTCTTCTTTTCATCCCTAACACTTCAAATAATGTTTACCCATTTTTATAAAAAAAAATATTTTTTTCACAACTATTTAAATTTTTTTAATATTACGTTTATTCCAAAATTTAATTTTTATTATTTTTAAAAATTATATTATATAAATTATAATAATTTTTTTTTTCCCTATTTTCTTCTTTTGTAATATAATACACATTTTTTGCCACCAAGTACAACTCGAATAAGTTACTCCCGCCTCTAAAATTCTTAATATTTTTTACTATACTTTATATACGAAAAAATAAATAACTCCCGCTTTTAAAAATACATTATAAAAAAACAGGTAGACATCAATTGCGTACTTTTTCTCTCTTCCAAAAATTCTTATGTGTATAAAAATGAAAATAAGAAGGTATACTGCTTAACTCTTTCAACTAAGGGAATTTTTTGTTTACAAATATTGGTGAGGATTGCATTAATGTGATGTAAACGGAGAGTCGAGTTACTTATTAATAGATATACTTTGGCTATAATCTCATTTTTTGTACAACCCTATAGACACAAATACAAAAATATTAACATGGCTCATACACTATAGGAGTTTATGGCACAGAATGCCCATTAGAATATTTTAAACTGAAATAAAACAAAATACAACAACAATTTGCATTATGCGTACAAGGTGAGAATAGAGTGAAAAGGAACATTAAATAAATTACAAATACTAATAAGATGCAAGCATCCTTACACGTAAATATACAAATCATGCGAAGTGCGACTGTACATATCTTTTCTGTTTTCTATGAATATGTATGCCTATGAATAACATTGTGTATACATACATATATAAGTTGCATGTGTATGCCAAAACTATTTTTCGCTAAAGCAAAAAAATAAAATTCATATAAGAAGAAGAGGTTAAGCCCGTCCGTCCGACGGTGCGCATGTTTTCAAAACTTCTACACCCTTGAAGATAAACGGACACGACTAACCATTAACTATCTTTCCAGATAGAAAACATTAACCTAACTCGAGAGGTGTCGTACGTTTAAGTATCCTAACAAATTTTTGACTGTCAACCTATCGAGCCGCGTTTGTGACACTTAGGATCGTGAAATCCCTGTGTATATCGGCACTACGGACATACCACGGGGCGTTTACAATGTCTCGTAATACCCTATATTTAAATCTTTGAATAGATTGAATAATGAGTCTGCGCAGCGCAGCCCCATGGTTGAATACCGTGGAACCAGACAGGCTGAAATATTTGGTTATATATCAATATTTTGTTGTATATTGACAACGAAAAACGCCTTCCCAAAAGCCATTAAAACTGTATTCCTCCTCGAGTCGAGATCTCTTTTTCTCTTTGCAATTTTCCTATTAGTGAAATTCACGTGTAGTGATTTCACTTCGTTAATTTTTATGTTCCACTTTTTAGTCCACTTTGAAATCTCATCACTGGCCTTTTGTAATTTTTGTGTAGATTCATTTTCATTTCACCCTATTGCAATAACTGCTGTGTCATCAGCGAATGTAGCTGTTGTCACTTCTTCCGTTTCAGGAATATGACACGTGTATAACAAGTATAATGTCCGACCCAATATACTCCCTTGTGGTACGCCCGACCTGATATTCTTAAGCGAAGAGTACTTATCGAAGGCCTTTACTGTAGAGTACTTATTTTTTTTCTAATGAATTTTCTATTAGGTCAGTTATTTGATGAATCTGATCTAGAGTAGACTAGTTGAGTAACTTTTTACTTTCAATTATTGAAAGTAAAAAGTTATATGAAGTCGCTTTGTCTATAGGTTTGCTAGGTCTGTGCAGCATAAATATCTCTGCAACTTTCCAAACATCAGGCACATAATTAAACCATATACGCATTTATTAGGCACGTAAGCATTGTTATACCCCTTTTGGGTAATTTTTTCAAAATATCGGCAGTTATTACGTTAAAGCCCAGAGCGTTTTTAGATTTAAGAGTCCTGATTTCCTCTACAACATCTCTTTCTCTGATAATTGCAATAGTCACGCTATCTTCAACAAAAGCAGATTCTTCATATTGGCCAAATGATCCGCAAACGCATTTGCCTTATCTTTGTCAGCTTTTGCCCACGTTCCATCTTTGCTTCTAATAGGAACGAGATGTTTGATAGGTTGCTTCATTTTCTTTGTTCCCCTCCACAGTGAGTAATTAGTTTTCTCATACGCCCTCAAATGTTGAGCATAATTGGCAACCGAATCCTTCTTATATTTCCTAATACAGCGTCTTATTTACTGCGATTAACGGTTATATCTAGCTTTATCAGTAGGATCACCCGTTTGCTGACACCTCCTTCTCGCCCACCTGCTTTGTCCTATGTTTGCTAATACTAGTATATGTGGAGGATAGTTAATGCCATCCCTTCTAATAGCATTAATTGTCAAATTTTTGAATAATTTTAGTAAAATTTTTGGTCTCATCTATCTGCTGGATCGTTCTTATTCTTTTCTTTGGATCTATTAGTCGAATCTTTGGATCTAAACGAAATCATGACTAACCTGTAGTTCCATTTGTCGGCGTAGATTTCGCTCTTTTCATTACAATATTTTCCTTAACTTTAAGAATAACTACCGAGTAATCGGAGTTAAGATCATAGTTATCATGTACCTCAATGAAGTTTTTCGCAATCCGTTTTGTTATGAAGAAATCTAGTAAATCTGAACACTTATTAACATCGGTTGGCCAGCGCTACCAATTGTTGTTTTAAGTTCTCTCCCTCTGGTTGAAGTATGCCTTCAACTTCAATCAGTGTGCTTGGCCCAATATAAATCTGTCGCCTAGGTTGCCCAGATCGTTTTAAAACATTTCTGCCGTTATTTTAAATTTTGAGTGACAATTTAATGCAGCTACTCTAAATTTTTGCTTAACCGAAGTGATATGAACCGCCGTTTGCATTTCCTCGGCTTTCATCTGGTGCAGAATGCAATGCACTATATTTTCTTTTATTATTATCGCCGTTCCGCCCTTCGCTATATTTGCCGGGTGGTTAGAGTTGTAAATTCTATAGCCTCGAAATTGAATGCTGCTTCTTAACGTCATATGTGTTTCAGTTACGAGGCCTCCAAACAATTGAAGCACTTTGCTGCAGTACTCCTTGGCTTAGTACAATCTGCGGTTAAGTATCTGCCTGCACATTGAACACAATTTGGTTCTCTCTGGCAAAATTTTTGTGTGTTGCCAAACCTTTGACAACTTTTACACTGCTGAATGACCCTATCCTTTCGAAGTGCCTCTACCCTAACTTTCATAACAATTATATAATATTATTATTATATATAATAATATATTATATAATATATATATAATATATTATATAATACATATATAATCTAATTAATATATAAATAAAAACTACGGCAGGCTAGTCACCTACCTAGTTAAACCCTATGACGCTATGAAACTAGTGCATGAGAAATCATGCACTAGCCCTATGCTCCTTCTAGGAGTGAACAAAGGAAAAAAAAAAAAAATTATTAATAATAATAATAAAAAGGATAATAATAATAATCGCAATATCTGTAACATTGGCAACAATAATGATAATAGTAATAATAATAATGATACTAACATTAACGTCGATAGCAATAATAATACTAAAAATAATGTACAGTACTGATACTAAAATTAGTAGTGACAATATAAATAGTAATAGCAACAACAATATCCCAATGGAACCAAATATCCTAATTTCATTTGGGGTAAAACTTTCGCAGATAACACCCAATTTTCTATATCTAAACCCAACACTCGCAATGGTCCTTATTGCAAACACATTCACCTACTATGATGATGATAGTACCTTGTTTCCTATCTCGTTTTCAGGAACTATATGAAAATCAAATCGATTGATTATTTACAAAGGTTATCCAAATTTTTGAAGTTCGAAGGCAATTTCAGTAATAATTTCTAATCTACTTCCGAATTTTCTCGTATTTCTTTAGCCGATTCTTACTTTTTTTCACCTTTTCAAATAAATTTTAATGATTTCCGGCAGATTGATAACTATTCTGAAACTACAAGTTTTGTCATAAACCCTTCTGCGATTGAAACATGTCTTTCCAATTTGGGATCCAGTCTTTCTCCAGGGTCAGACGGAGCTCCTGAGATTATTTTAAGCAAATGGTGGTCTTTTCTGGTGCCCTCATTAGCCTTTATGTTTAATTAGTCTTATTCTTCAGGAATTAGACTTATTAAAATGCTTATTCCTTTCGTGTGGAGGGAAACTTTCATTGGGTCTACTCATAAGAAAAACAATAAAAATGATGGGGAAAATTACCACCCTATTGCTAAAGAGTCAATAATTTAGAAATAATGTGATAATATTAGTAGGTGCCAGCAGGGCTTCTTGAAAAAGAAGTCAATGATGACAAACCAATGATGGGTGCCACGACAATTTTTACAAATAATTTGAGCTATTAGCTATTTCAAATTCTATCAATGAATATTTTGTGTCTGTAGCGCATAGTTTTGGTTTGGACGCATGTTATGCTAGTCAGAATTTCAGAAATTGTCCGCGTAATGTGGCTGAAAATTTTAATGTGAAATCAAATGATTTGGATGGAGTAACTTCTTTTTTGAAAACACCTGCAGCTACGGGGCTGACGGCATTTCGGCGAAAATTGTAAAACGATATTCAAATAAGTTAGCACCGTTGATTGTTAGGTTTATAAGTATTTCATTCAGTACACTTGACTTTCCGGGTTTCTTAAAACAAGCAGTTATTACAACAAGGCACGTAAGAACGCAATGACATAATCCGGACCAGTCTCGGTTTGAGCGACAGTGTAATACTACGGCGGCATATCTGACACTTGCTGATTATATTACCAAAAGCATGGATCGTAGTAGGTACACATGTTGCTCCTTTATTGATTCCTTTCTTAAAAAGGCGTGTGATAGTGTAGATTTTCGAATTCTTTTGGGGAAGCTGGCAAGTCTTCATTTTTAGATGAAATTTGACCAATAGGCAGCGGTGTGTTAGAATTCCTACAATCATTAGTTAAAAAATGGTATTTTTAGGGCTTCGTGTGGCTATAACTTTTAGAGGGAGGAGGCAAAAATTTTATAGGTAAAAATTTTCTTCTACGGAAATAAATTTTTAATAATGATCTATGTATGAAATTTCAGCTTTCTATCTTCAAAGGTGTAAAACATTTGTAAACATGTTCACAGACAGACAGAGTGAAACTAATAAACATTTTTTTCAAAATTTTTTTGGAAAAGTGCTAGTGATAACTGTGAAGAATCGATGCAATTGGAAATTCGTACCATGTACTTAATTAATTGTACCATATGTATAGTTTAAAAAGATTTATAAAATGTTATTATAATAGATTTTATGAAAAAAAAAATAAATTTATAATTGCAAACTTAATTGTAAATATTTATACAAAATGTCTAGGGTTTTCTGTCTGAATATGTTATCTAAATTTTTGCTATTTAGGTTAAAACACCATTAAAAATTTTGTGTTATTTTTGTTTTACGAGTACTAAAACATTAACTAGTGAAAATTTAGTGAGGATGGTTGCTACTAAATATTACATAATATTAAAATTTTAACAAATTTTTCTATGTATATCAAATAAGGTATACACTTTTTCCAATTGCAATTAGTATCAATCAGAACTGAATAAGTTCACTTATCTAGTTTTGAATATTTTTAAACATGCGTTTCACTTATATGAAAATAATCTACATATATAAAAGTAATGTATATGTATATAATATATAAAAATAACATGAACATTTAATATGAAATGTGGAAATGAATATGAGCAGATTTTTCATTTTCAACTTGAAACGAAATGGTAAAAAGACTAGAATACACTTTCATGACATATCTATATTTCAATGCCTTCTTAGAAAATTTTATGATCTCGAGAAGTGAATAGCTGTTGATACTTAATTTTTTCAGAAAAATTACTGAAAAAATTAAATTTTTTTTCTTGCATTAAAAAGTGCTTAAAATTTTAAGTTCTTTCACACCTTTTTTTCTTCAAAAATATGTATCATGTTCTGAAAGAAAATTATTTTCAAATTATTATGGTTTAAATACTGAAAGCGGCATCTTAGCAATTATAATTACTTTGTTTGTTGTAAAGATAGATACCAAAGAATATGTATGGTTAATCTTAGCTAAATATATCAATTTTGTAAAAAAAAATTGAAATTGTACAAAATAAAATAAAATTAGGTAACTAAAAAAAAATTATCATCAGATAAGCCAAACGTATTGAATACTTCTATTGTTGCTGGACCTACAGCATTTAAAAGAACCGCATGAGGCTTTTCTACTAGCTCCACAACTAATGTAAAAATTGAGAAATTTTGCTCAAAAATCCTCCAATATTCTGTCAAACTTTCTTTCAATGTTAATCCTTCAACCTTTTTAGTATAATCTTATAAAGTAAAAAATCTTATAAAGTATATATAAAGTAATTTTTTCTTTTTCTGATTCACTATAATTTTCGAAAATATATTG
This sequence comes from Condylostylus longicornis, assembly GCF_029603195.1. NCBI lineage: Eukaryota > Metazoa > Arthropoda > Insecta > Diptera > Dolichopodidae > Condylostylus > Condylostylus longicornis. The sequence goes on along the minus strand of NW_026578017.1, from coordinate 444,792 downwards.
AAGAATTTATTTAGCCCGAAGGAATCATTTGAGGTTTGGATGTTGTCCTTATCAGGGGCCTTATTATCTAGTGAAAAGATTTTCGTATTCGCAAAAATGGTTGGGTAATAGCAGTAAATTTGCTTCGGACTATTTACTACCTCTCCATTACTGCAAATACGAAAATCGAATATATAATAAGGGTACAGGCATGTTTTAGAACACTGAATGAAAAGTAAGTTTGGCACTTACTCAATTTTTTTACTAATTTGTTTTTTTTTTCTTTTGTGCTAGTCGGCGTTTACATGACAATCACGATTGAAATGATAAAGATTGACCATGTAAACATCATTAATCAATCATTTTCATCACACTTTTGATTGAGGAAAAAATACAAATTGCTTTTTTTTCACCAATTTGTTTTTAGTAAGAATAAAATAAACGAGAAAAAATAGAATTGACCGTGTCAACGGTATGATACTCGTACGAATTTGTTATCCTATGAGCGAGTAAATATGCCATAGCTGACTATGGAACTGACTATGACTTTAAATTTAAATTAAAGTCATATTAATTTATACAAAATTTCAGTACTGTGTTTTCAATATTTTCTATGATATGGCCAAAATACAATTGAAGTTGTACGGCAGCTGCAAGGAGACAAGAAACTTCACGAATTTTATCACACATAACAGTCTAATAATGCGCTTGTTTTCACGAAATTTCTATATTATAATTCCAATAATTTTTGAGATAATTCCAAATAACTTTTGGAGTTGTATAGCAGCTACCAAAAGGAGCCAAGCAATTTCACTGACTTTTGTCAAACACACACACGAAACTTAGCTTAATTAGCTTTTGAGTTTTCGTTGGGTCGGACAGGCACATGGACCGATGCGCAGACATAGTTAAATCGACTCAGAATTCGATACTGAAGAAAAATATATACTTGATTTTATATCAGACCATTATTTCTTAGCGTTACATATACGGTAAGTCCAATTTAGTATACCCTTCGAACATACGTTCGTGCGGGTTAGTTTTCAGGTGAAAGATTCAATGAGAAGTGATAGCATGGTTAAAGATAAAGCCTCAAAATTATATTGATATGAATCTTTAAGTTTCTCGAAGGTTTCGGTAAATCTCAGTTTATATTGTTAACCTAAGTTATTTGTTTTAATTTACGGCACTGTCCGGAATTTAAATTATAGATTTCAAGGAATTTGGTTGATACCCAATTGTGTTGCATACAGTAAGGGAGGTTATATGATGGCACCAAATTTCGGATGCCGAGTTTTTAGTGGGGACGAACTTCTCCATAGTAGGGAGAGTAAATAAACTACTCTTAAAGAGATGTCGGTCTGTTGGTCTGTGTCTACATGCATCTATCTCATATATATGTGTGTTTATGTGGATTAATCAACATTTGGAATATATCATACTTCGAGAACTCGACGTTTTTGCGGGGCGATTCTTATCTTATTGGTGGATAACTTCTTATAAAAAGAAATTATCAACCAATTTCCTTGAAATTTAATATTTAAACTCGAAGAGTTAGAACAATGAATCTGTAAATTTCTGAAAGATCAGAAATGGGAAACCGAAATGGTGGCCGATTTTTTTTATCTTGTCCACGGAACGGTTCTGGTTGTTACCGAAATAAACTGGTGAATTTTTCAGGTCAAATTTACACTTTTCTAGGTATGGAAACTGAAAGCTTACTAACTTCCTTAAAATTAAATTGGAGTGTTCAAAAGGGATTTTTATTATCTTCTGTATACTAGGCAATACACATTGTGGTCTGCATAATTCGTTATTTTGTTATATTTTTAATTTGCAATTCATTTGAAAATTGATATGAAATACGTTTAAAAATGTATTTGTTTTCAATTTTGAATTTTTATTTTCTTTTTTTGTTGTGAATTCATATAAAGTGTGTAATAATAAAATATTTAAGTTACCTTTAAATAATGATTTTTTATTGGCTATAAATAGCACCCAGGTCCGTTTGTACAAACAACGGTATTCTCGATTTTGAAATTCGATTTATATATTCTAGTAACACATATGATGTTCTATTCTTGAAATATCTTAGTGTCACTGCTAATCTTAATCTAGTTGGAATTACTTCCCTCATAACATTCTGTTGTCTAACTTTATTTTCAATCTGAAAAACAAATAATATGAATTTTATTTCAAGCATTGTTTGTTTTATATTACCAAGCCATGTGAAATTTCAAATCTTTCATGCTTCATAAGCATGAAATTTTTAAAATGCTCTTATTTATCATTCAGCAAAGCTTCTAATAGTTCCATTGCCACATCATATTGTAGTCTTTTACTCAAAGATGTCTTTATCAAATGATCAAAACCTTCGATTCTGTAACCAAAACTTTTTGATTTTGCATTTCATACTATTTTATACAACAAATACAAATACCACTATTAAATGAGACAAGTTTGGGCCAAAACTTGTAACCTTCAACAAAAACCCTTTTTTAAAATTTTTAATATTATTTTGACTAATTACAGAACTATTTTTATTCTAACTACATTAAATGAGAAAACATACACAAAAATTTTTTATTTATTTTATTTATTTTATTCATTTATTTATTTAATTTCAGACAATGTGTATAAAATTGTGTTTGTGAAATTAAAATCTACAAACTAATATTAAGAACTAATTTTTCTAAAATTCATATTGGTTTATAATAAACTTTCTTCTTCTTTTATTTTCAATTTCATTAGAAAACATCAATTTCTTAAATGCTTTAAACATTCTTTAAGCCTAATTTTGAAATCATTTAATTTTTATTTTAAAAATTAATTAATTAAGCAAATAAATAAAAACTTTCTTACAAATTTTACTTTAATTATGAAAATATCACCACTTTGAAAAATAGCAAATTTGTAAAATTTCGAAAATATATTTAAAAAATCGATTAATTTTATTAATATTTTCCTTCACAATTATTTTAAATTTCTTAAAATACATGCAAAAAAGTGGAAAAACAACAACCTTCGCCTTCATCATTTTTTATCGTACTAAACTGAAAGCATTTCATTATTTTCATGGTATAAAGAAATAATAAGGTAGGATACTTAAAAGCTCTTAAAATCTCTAAACAAATTATGACCTCATCGCGTGCAATTTCATGAAAACAATTTCAAATTTTATATGGTAAATTTCAAAACATCTGTACCTTTTGACACAATTATATTAATTTTGGCATCTGAATGTGTTTGAAATGAATTAAAATTAATATGTAAAGAAAAATGGAGTACGTATCTGTATATTTTAGGAACAGATGTATATAATTTTGTTCAAAAAGAAAAGAAAACCCAATTTTTATTCAATAATTTTTTTTAATTTTCGTTTTGTCTTTATTTTAGTATTTTTATAATTTTTGTCTATGCGATTTAAATATCTTATTTTAAAGTGTATTCTACTTTTAAAATATTTTTTTTTACATTCATATCTAGGGAAATGTCTTTTGATTTTTGTATTAAAGTTTTTAAAATCCTCTGATTTAAACATATGTCGTTACCATTTAACTTTATAAAAATATTATAGCTTCCTGCACGAGTTTCTTGCGATCTCTTTTGTCTTTTCTTTTCTCTCTTTCGCCTTTTTCTAGTACGTCCGGAAGACATAAAGTTGGTTCAGCAGATTCCTTTAAATTCCTTTTCCCTTCTGGGACATTTAGTAAGATATCCTGAAGTTTGTAGCTGTCAACCGCATAGTGATTTGAACAAATTTGGGCAATTCCTACACTAAATTTGGTTTTTCTCCCGCAAGCTCTTACCCATTTAGATCGAAGGACAGGATCTTTAGGGAAAGTGAAAAACCGAATCGATTGTTTTTTCCTATGATAACTTGTACAGCCACCAACTATACACTTCACCATAATTTTTTTTTACTTTCATTAACAAACAATTAACAATAATAGTTTTTTTTGTTTAAAAAATAAAATCAACAAAAAATTATGCACATATGAATATCACTAAGTTTTTAATAATTAATTTTTTATCCAGTTATTTTTAAATATTTTGAAGAACAGCACACAAAAATTTATTTTCCACTCTCGCAAAATTGTACGTTAAAATAATATGTCAAACAGTTCAAATAGTAAATGCACTGAGTGACGTTTTCCATAAAAGGTTTCTAAAATCAGCTGATGGGAATATCCTACCTTATTATTTCTTTATACCATGGAAGTAACTGTAGTGTCAAGTTGGAAATATAATTAATGAAAGAATAATTACTAAATATTGATATGAATACATAGTATTATTTGAGAAAAATTTTAAAAACTTAATATATCAATTACCTAATTAAAAAATTTTTAAAATGTTTTTGGAAAAACACTCATATATTTTTATGAGCGGATTTGTGTATTTTTGCTATTTTTGAAATAAAATAGAAAATGACTCAAAATTTCTGATTTCAAAATAGCAGGTACTTATGTAAATTTTTTTGCGTTTGCGTTTAGTGTTAAGATGGGCCATACACTGGTAAGACCATTTTATAAATAGATTACTTTTATTTAGATTACCTGCTAATAAAATATGAAAAAAGCATGAATAAATTTTGCAGGCCCTAAATATAACATGTTTGAGCTAGTTTTAAAATAATTATGTACAAAAAAAATTGTTTGGAAGTAGCTACATATACATATTTAATTTCATTTTATATAATTTTCATTACCATTTTTGTTCTTATTGAAAATTATTTCATTGCCTTATTGAAAATACAAAATGTGCATGAAAAAATCATATATTTGAAACTATACTGAAATATGAATTTGAAAATTTTTCTCATTTTTTCTTCCTACCTTTCTTTCTTTTTCGTTCAATAGAATTTAAATTGGAAGCTTTTTAAAATAATGTGTATAATATTCTGAGCTTTTTGAAATATAAAAATCTTTTTTACGTAAAAAAAAAAAAAAAATTAATTAAAAATATGACACGATCAGAGCTGCCGTTTGATTTTTTTGGATGAGGAGCAGAAATAATTAAAAAGGGAACCATTTTCTATATTTGAAAAAAATAACAATTTATTATGGTACGAACACAAAAAAAAATCGGAAAAACAGAACAAAAACTTTTAACAAAAATTATAAACAAATTCGATTTAAAAAATATTACAATAAAAACTTAAATTTAAAATAATATTTTCTACATGAAACTTCATATTATACGTTTATAATTTCTTTTTAAGTTATGATGGTCAAATGTTTTTACTGTAATATTTTTAAATAATTCTTTTGAATTTAAAATGTTGTTTACAATTTTAACATAAAAGGAGTTTCTCAATTTAGTTTTAATCAAATTAACAGAAGCCTTTTCAACTATCGCATTATAATGCGTTGAACTGAGGTAGCTTTGAACAAATTTTTCAAGTTTTCAGCAGAATACTCGATCGATTTCAATTAAAATGTTTGAATTGAAATATTATCGTTTGTTGAAAAAATTGTATACGAGTACAAACATATTTTATCTGCTGACGTCGACGAATTTTGCTAAGTTTGATTATTTGACACTTTAACTGATTAATTCATTAACCTGACTGTAAAAAGATAGGTGGCGGCTTATGAATTAGCAGGAAAAGGTATACGTAGATACGTAATTTTGTTAGTCAAGGTATTGTTTTTTATACCCGTACGAACGTATGTCCGAAGGGTATATTAAATTTGCCCTATCGTTTGTTAATTAAGTTCTATAATGAACTAATAATTAAGTTCTATAATGAACTAAATAGTTCAGTATAGTAAATTCCAGAACCCTATTTAAATTGAATATGTTCGGGTAGCTGCCATACAACTTCAAAATTTATTTGACATATCTTAAAAACAATAAGAGCTTTGGTATTACGATTTCGCACAAGTAAATATATTAGTAGGGCCAATGTGCTTAATGACAGTTGTTGAAATTGCTTCACTTCCTCTGGTAGGTGCCAAACAACTTCAAAACTTATTTGGTCATATCTCAGAAACTACAAAAGATGTGGTATTAAAATTTCACACAAGCGAATATATTAGTAGGGCCATTGTGTTTGATGAGAGTTGTTGAAATTGTTTGGCTCCTTCTGGTAGCTGCATTACAACTTCAAAAGTTAATTGGCTACATTTCAGAAACAATAAAAGCTGTGGTATTGAAATTTCACACAAGCGAATATATTAGTAGGACCAATGAGCCTTATTCTAGTTGTCGAAGTAGAGCGACAATTGTCGTTACTACTTGAATTTGATATTCTACGCAGCTATCGCTGTGACACTTGTGAACTTCACTAATGCGTGAATTTCGTAAAATGCGTGAAAGCATTTATAAATTTAAAGAATTGGAAATTTCAACGCCTTTTACGGGTACTCGTTCTTCCCTCGAATATATTCAGTAAATATACAAAGGTCTCCTTTGGAATAAAATAAAATGTTTGTAACTAACTTACTTGAAAAAATTATTTTATTGGCTTATACTCCATTTGGCAAATCCAATGGATTAGAGCTGTCGCTAACCCTAAATCTTTTGATCCTTAATTGTTGTTTTTTTTATTTCATCACTACCGGATCAATCAGATGATTCAGTAATCAGATGAATCCGTAAACCATAATGCAAATGACATTTTTTATTATTTAAAAATATGAATATATACACTGAAAATTTTTTTTAGTTTGAACTTTACTCACCAAAATTTCTTTTTAAAATGTATCAATTTCACATGAAACGTTTCATTTTCGATTATTTCTCGCACTCGCGTTACTCGACAACCAGAATACCACATTTCAAATGATGTAACAGCGACAACGACAAATGTCACATAAGTGACGCGACAACTGGAATAAGGCTCAATGTGTGTGTTAAAATTCGTTGAAATTGATTGGCTCTTTCTGGTGCAATATTGACGTTATGTGCTTAGAGCTAAATTTTATAGGTTAAGCTTGGTTGATGTTCTTACTAGTTTTAGTTCTATTATTTCATTCTATGGTATATTCTATGGTATATTTGGGGCCCAAAACCGCACTGTCACCTCCTAGTGGTGGGCCCCGGTAATGGCGGAGGATAAAGGGGTGATTGAAACGATCAAAGTTACGTTCGTGTCGTGGTCATGTCTCGCGGCGAGCCTCTTGCTTTGTGAGTTTCAGCCCTATATCTATACGTCAGCTGACGACAGGCGTCCCAAGTCAAGGTGGAACAGCATATGCCGATGACTGCGTGGCTAAGGGGGAGCTTAGTCGTTAGTATGCGGACTCTGGATACCAGGCGCCCTCCAGTTTAAATGAGCCTTCCCATGGTATGCCGGGCTCTGCCATGGGTGACTTTACTTTCCCGCGCTACTCGTGGGACCAGAAATGCAAAATAACAGCAACAACAACAAGACAAATAACAACAGTGACAACAACGACACTAAGGACAACATACAACCACTTAATGCTCAAGGGTCTTCGGAACCAGAGCTTCTCTTGACTGACGCAGAGGAGGAACTCCTTCTCACGCCAGTGGAGGGAAAGGCGGCGCCTCCGATGGAGACGGATAATCAGGATCCTCTTGGACCTATTATCCAAAAAACTGAGGAGGACCTGAAAAGGTTGGACATCAGGGGAAAAAACCAATATTTCTCTGGTGCATCCAAGCGGCGTATCGCGGCTTATATCAGGGATGGCATGTCCCCAGAGGAAGCTCGTAGATACGAGAAGGAAAGGCTGGAAAAGCTGAAGGCCTGCGGATCGGTTGTTGTGGCCGACCATCCCCAAAAGAGGGAAAGGTCGGAAAGCAACACCCCTGATGCAGGGCCCTCAAAGAAGAGGTCGATGAAGGGCAATGTTGAGGAAAAGGTCCCTGGGAACATTCCTCAACAAAACCCGAAAATGACTTCTTATCGGGATGCAGTAGCGCAGGTCAAGGTGGCCATCACTCATAGACTGCATCCAGAGGAAAGGCTATCCGAAGTCCAGATGGGGAAAATCAAAGTAGCCATCATGGATGAAATGGATAGGGTTGTGGACTCTCATCCACAATTCACTGCAGCGTTGCAAAGGGACGGATGGATATCCGTAACATGCAACAATCAAAACACCAGGGAGTGGATAACCAGTGTCTGCAGGAAGATAAAGCCTTGGGACGGTTGCGATGTCGTGGTACTGGATGGCGACAACATTCCCAAACGGCATGTCTGCGTCACCTACGTACCAAAGGACGAGACAACCGTCAGTCTCTCCAGGGACAAATTTCTAAGTAGGATAGGGAAGCAAAATCCCAGCCTCAAGATAAGTTCCTGGAGGGTGCTGAGGATGGATAAGGAAAAGGACGGGGGCTGCTCCATCACCTTTTCCGTGGATGATTCCGGATTGGAAGATCTACGGAAAGCGGAGTTCCGACTTTTCCTGAATTTCTTCCGTGTTACCGTTCGGGTTAAAGGAAGAAAATCCTCTCAAGGTGCTGGCGGCAGGGCAGGACAAAATAAAAAACCAGTGCCCACCGCGACAACGACGAGCACTTCAGGCCAACCAAAAGAGCCAAAACTCATTGGAAAGTCTGAAGTCGCTCCGAAAATGGCGGCAAGGGAAACGAAAGGACCATCGACCAGCACGCCAAATACAAGCGTCCCGGGGAAACCAAAAGGGCTCAAGCCCATTGGGAAGCCCGGAAATGCTTCGGTATTTGCTGTTGGAGGGGCTAGCGTGGCACCTGGGGCGGCAAAAGAGGCTGTGGCAGGGCAGGCGCCCACCAAGATGTGTAAAAAGGCGAAAATGGGAGGTAAGGCTCATGTAAAGCCTTTGTCTAAAGGGCCAAAGCCCATAGACAAGAGCCGGAGGAAATAATATGGCTGTGAGGTGCATCCAAATAAATCTACAGCATGCTAGGGCATCTACTGATGTTCTGGCTCATAGATTTATGAAGGATCACCTCGATATCGCCCTTATCCAAGAGCCTTACATAGTGAAGGATCAGGTTAAGGGCCTAACAGGTGAGCTATTGTATGATAATACAACTGGGGGCAGGCCTAGGGCTTGCATCTTGTTTAGTAAAAAGCTAACGTATTTTCCCATTCCAGATTACTGTTCTAAGGATCAGGTAGCTGCGTTGGTGAAGGTGAAGTCCTGCGGGGGCTGGACAGAGTTCATTGTGTGCTCATCCTACCTCCCGGGGGACTGTGCCCACCCGGACGAGCAACTGAAGGATCTAGTGGACTTTTGTAGAAGGAGGAACTTCCAACTTATAATAGGAAGTGATGCCAATGCCCACCACACCGTCTGGGGAAGCAGCAATATAAACAAAAGAGGTTAGTGCCTACTTGAATTTATATATAGCAATAAATTAATGATTATGAATGAAGGCAATAGGCCGACATTCATAAATGCAATTAGGGAAGAGGTCCTTGACATCACCCTTTGCACTGAATTTATCGGCAGTAGGGTTGGTAGATGGCATGTCTCAAATGAGACATCCATGTCCGATCATAGGCAGATTAGGTTTGATATCATGGTCTCCGGGGGCCTGGCAGAAGAAATTTATCGGGTGCCCCAATCCACAGATTGGAGTCAATTCGAAACGCTCCTCATAGATGGGATTAGATCCGTTCCTGCTTCTGTCAGAACGGTGATGGATATCGAACTGGCCAGCGAGGCCCTGACGGCGGCTATTACTAATGCCTATCACGGGAGCTGCCGTGCTAAGCCGAGGCGGAGCAATAGGAAGTGCCCATGGTGGAATGAGGAGCTTTCAAGGCTTAGACTAAAGACCAGAAAGCTATTCAATAAGGCCAAGGCGTCAGGTTCGTGGGAAGAGTATAAGGACTCACTCACAAAATACAATAAAGAAATTAGGAAAGCGAAGAGAATCTCGTGGAGGGCGTTCTGCAAGGGCATTGATGAACTCCCCAGCAGTGCGCGTCTTCACATGGTGCTTTCCAAAAAGTATGCTAGCAGGTTGGGCCTAATGGAACGTCCTGATGGCTCCATGACTGAGAACGGAAGGCAGACGTTGGAGCTTATGGCGTCAACGCACTTTCCTGACTCGGAGATTCTTCGGAATCACTCAAGTGCAGTCATCGAACCGGGGGCACCCTGGCCCAGGAGGGATGACTGGCAACGATCCCGTCTAGTCTTCACGATGGGCGGGATTAGATGGGCTGTTTTCTCTTTCAGGCCCTTCAAATCTCCAGGTGATGACGGGATATATCCTGCATTTTTGCAGAGGGGTTTCCAACATATCGCTAGAGCACTGTTGGGAATTTTTCGCGCCAGCTATGCGTGGGGTTACATCCCTCAGGCATGGAGGGTGGCTAAAGTGACGTATATTCCGAAGGTGGGTAAGCGACCAAGCAACCACCCAAGGTCTTTCCGTCCAATCAGCCTTACTTCTTTTCTATTGAAAGCAATGGAAAAGGTGATTGATAGATTTATACGGGACGGTGCACTGGGAAGCAATCCCTTGCATGAATCTCAATACGCCTATCAGTCGGGAAGGTCTACTGTACTCGCTCTGCAGAGTCTGGTGGGGGTCCTTGAAAACTCACTGGAAGTGCGGGAGGTAGCAGTTGGCTGCTTCCTTGATATAGAGGGAGCTTTTGACAACACCCCATATCATGTCATCTGTGAGTCGTTGCACAAACGAGGGATTGATGCGACGACTAGCAGATGGGTCAATCGGATGCTACAGGATAGGATTATTAAGTCCACAATAGTTGACGATATACTCTTCATCTCCGCTGCAAAAGGATGTCCGCAGGGCGGGGTTCTTTCGCCCCTCCTGTGGTCCATTGTAGTGGATGATCTAATAGCTGCTCTCAAGGGCTCCGGGGCGCGTGTCTGGGGATACGCTGACGATGTGGCCTTCGTCGTGCGGGGAAAATTTGAGAGCACTATTTCTGATCTTCTACAGCAAAATTTACGTGTTGTGGAAAGGTGGTGCAAAGGCGTTGAGTTAAATATAAATCCAAGCAAGAGCACTTTGGTCGCCTTCACCAGACGCAGAAGCAGGGACAGATTAACGAGCCCAATTCTGTTTGGTGAACGTATTAGTTACTCGAGGGAGGTGAACTATCTGGGGGTAACCCTGGATGATCGTCTCTCTTGGAATACCCATATCGATAGAGTTATCGGGAGAGCTACGGCGGCCTTGTGGACGTGTAGGAGCTTCATCGGGGGGACCTGGGGAATTAGTCCCAGAATAGCACTGTGGCTATATACGGCCCTTGCTAGGCCCATCGTCACCTATGCGTCGATTGTATGGTGCCGTAAGGCTCAGCAGGCGGGTGTGCGGGCCAAGCTGGAAAAGCTACAGAGGCTGGCCTGCCTGGGAGTGACCGGGGCTATGCGGACGGCTCCCACCGCTGCATTGGAGGTGATGATCGGATTGCCGCCACTGCACCTCCATATATTGAAGGAAGCTCGGCTGGTGACTTACCGACTTCTCTCTGGCGAGGATGGGGCAGGGCTAAAGTTGGCCCACAGAACTCACAGAGACTTCATTGAGGGCGATCCGATTCTAAGGATAACCATGTCAGATAACTGTCTGCCGCGGTACAACTTCGACCACAAGTACAGGGTTCTGTTTCCTGATCGATGGACGTGGGATCGGGGTGGTCCGGTACTTAGGTCGGGTTCGAGCGTGTGGTATGCGGACGGGTCCAAAACGGAGTCGGGTGTGGGCTCGGGCGTATACGGTGTCCGCCCGGACACGCGTGTATATGCAACCCTTGACCCGTATTGCACAGTGTTCCAGGCCGAAATACATGCAATAGAAATCTGTCTGAGAATCAATTTGGAAAGGGGGTATAGAAACCGCACCATCTATGTGTTCTCAGACAGCAGGGCTGCACTGCTGGCGCTCCGTTCAGCTCAGGTTACATCCAAGCTGGTCTGGAGCTGCCTTGCTGCACTTATGGAATTGGCATCGGAAAACAGAGTGATGCTAATTTGGGTGCCGGGCCATAGTGGACATGCGGGCAACGAAGTTGCCGATGAGTTGGCGCGGAGGGGATCTGGGGCTGCCTTTGTGCAGCCGCTGCCTTTCTGTGGTCTGCCTTCTTCCGCCGTGGGGGCCAGGCTTGCCTGCCTACTCGCGGCGGAATGCGGTCGTCACTGGCGGGACACGAAAGGGTGCCGTCATGCGAAAGTGTTTGTTCCGGCGTGCTCCGGCGGATTCGCTGCGGAGTTGCTGGGGATGAGCAGGAGCCGGGTTCGCACTATTGCGAATTTCTTCACGGGGCACTGCCCGGTGAAATACCACCTGCATAGGCTGGGGAAGTCGGGCTCCCCCCTGTGCAGATTTTGTGGGGGTGGCGATGAGACCGCCGTGCACATTCTCTGCGACTGTCCGGCACTGGCTGTTCGGCGCCGCAATTGTCTTGGACATGGGTCCCTAAGTGTTCGGGAACTATTGTCCAACTCCCTTAGGGATATCTCCGGCTTTGTGATTGGGACGGGGATATTATAGACGGGAGAGTGGGGTGGCTACAATAAGTCAAAAATGGCTGCGGTGGCTTGGGGGGATGCTCCTGTCCCACTCGGTTCCCTTAGAATCTACAATCTACAATCTACAATGGTATATTCAATAATTGCGAAAAACATTTGGAATACAATCCCAGTACTTCTTAAACTCTTTTTTATACCCGTACAAACGTATGTTCGAGTAGTAAATTTACCTTACCGTTTGTAACGCTTAGAAATAATGGTGTAGGATATATTATAAACTCAAGTATATGTTTTTGATCAACATCGAATTCTGAGTTGATTTAACCATGTCTGTCCGTCCCAACGATAACTCGAAAACTAATTTAGCCAAGTTTTCCAAATTTTCACAAATAATTTGTAATCGAAAAAGCCAGAACCCTATTGAAATTAAAAATGATCGTGGTTCTGGTTTAAGTAGCTGCTATACAACTTGAAAACTTATTTCGCTATATCTTAAAAGCTGTTTTACACACAGTACTGAAATTATTTTGTTTCACCACAGAAAACAAATATAGTAAAATGACAGCTATATGTGTTAACACGTTGACGGACAGTTGCGTCTATAGCCGTCAAGTTCAAGTTCACTATGTGACATGACGGCAATAGCCGTCCAATACGAAACGGTCGTTTTTAGACACTGCGGCTGTAGCAGCATAAATGTGCATTTACCAGCGTACAAGTAGAAGCCTAGTGTCATGTTTTCGAAAAAAAATTTAGTATGCAAGGTTATACATTGAGTATGCACGTGGTTGTGAACGGAGTAGTGCGATCTTGTTTTCTCCTCAATTTACAGTTGCTATTGATACATTTAACGATATTTTTTGTTTATACTGGTAAGTATTTGTTTATGATTGATTTTACACTTTAAATAGAAATAAAAAAATTTAAATTTATCATTTTTTCATTCATTTAGCGATATTTATAGTTATACTGTTTACTTTTTGTTTTTTATGATATTACATTTGAAATATAAAAACAATATGGGTCAATTTTCGAATTTCACTTGTTTCTACGGTCCGTCAACGTGTTAAAAGCTGTTGAAATCTCATCCGTACTTATGATAGATGCTATACATTTACAAGAGTAATTTGGCTATATCCTAAAAATTATTGAAAAAAAAGCATTATAACCACGCATAGTTTTGAAAATTTTCTCAAGCAAATATACTTTTAGGGCGGTTATGCTTGATGAGAGTCGTTGCAATACTGAATACTGAAATTGCAATACTGAATAAAGAAATTTGGTGATGTGGACATCATTTTCAGTAAAACTCTTTCAGATTGTATGGGTTTATATTGTAACTACCATATAATATATATAAAATAGCACTGGACATATAAAAAGCAAGAGATTGTATGAAACTGTATGTCAAAAATATCCGATATTTAAAGCCATTTATTCATATCATGGAGTTGACAGCGTCAACTATGTTTGTTATCGTTTTTATTATAATTACACTGCGCAATATTGCCCGGCCACTTTATAACAATAAATATTAAATTTTTTCTTTGTTTTTACCGACCGCATTGAATAAAATAAAGGAGGTTATGTGATGGCAACAAATATTGCATATCGAGTTTTCGGTGGGAATGCACTTCTAAACTATTTGTAGAGAGGTATCGGTTTGTCTTGTTGTGTGTGTACGCGTGAATCTTAAATTCGCTGAACCGATTTTCATGAAATTTTATATGTGATTTTGTTTTGGCTATGTCACGGATTGATCAACTTTTGGGAACTGGATTTTTTTGCTGGCTAATTTTAGATTTTGGCTCATACAAAGAGAAATAATTTTCTTGAAATTTAATATTTAATTTTGGAGTGTTAAAACAATGAAAAAATTAGTTTTTTGAGAACGATCGCGCCCCGGAAACCAAACTGGGAGCTGATTTTACATATCTACGGAACCAATTGGTGGAATTTCTTGAAATATGATATTTTAATTTTGGTTTATATCGAAACTAATTTAATTAATGAAAAAGTAGTCAAAATTCTGTAAAAAATTTCGAAGTTTCAAAAAATTTTGTACGAAATTACCGGGTTAGAAAAAATAAAAGAAGTGAAGATTTAGGTTTTTTTGCAAAGTTCGAATACTTGGTATTCCGAAAGTACATACACTACAAGGTCAAATAATATATTGTTTTACTAGCACTTTCTGTTTACTTTGAAGCTTGTTTACTTTGAATTAAAACTGTTTAATTGAAGCTTCTATTTTTTTCGGAAACGAAGTTATAAGCAAAAAACTTGGGCGTGAAAATTCTATAAAATCCCTGTATCTCGGAAATCGTTTAAATTTGGCACCTAGTTCTGAACAAAAATTTTACTCATTTTTGATGCTCTAAATCAGGGATGGGGAACCTTTTCTCTATATAAGGCCAAATTTTAGTCAATGCAAAGTCAATCAGGCCGCAAAGTTTAAAAAAAGTCCAAAGGTTATAAATTTTTGCTTTGTGTAGGTTGATGAAAATAAAATTATGTCAGAATATAAAAAATAACATAAAACAATTTAAAAAATGAGAATAATTTTTTTTTTTGTTTTTTGTTTTTTATAATAATTTTAAGTTTGAGCTTCTTTTAAATTTTTGATTTTGATAGGATTCAAATATCAATATGTGTTTGTTTTCAAACAATAAATAAATTTTGAACTCAAACAAATGTGTGAAAGCATTTTTTTTAAAATTATTGAAAAAGTTTACTAGCATGGCATACAATTATTCTGAAAGAAGCCCGGACATAGGATTCAAATATTAATATGGGTTTGTTTTCAAACAAATATGTATGTAAATTTTGAATTCAAACGTTGTTAGAAATTTCATGGCTTTGAATTTTCCAATTTTTAGTTTTCAAATTTGAAAGTTTATGTGCACGGTTTATTTTTCTAAATGTTTGATTTGTTTTCGAAAATTTGGCAGCAAAATTTTAATTTTTAAGAAATATAAGAAATAAATTTTTTTAAGGACAAAGGCCACTAAAAAACAGTTAAAAGGCCGCATGCGGCCTTAAGGCCGCAGGTTCCCCATGCCTGCTCTAAATGATGGTATATATTATGTCACTCATTACTGAATCACTCTATATTTGGGATGACGATAGTGTTAAATATCAATTATGGTTTTTTTTGCTGCTTATTGAAATACATACGTTTTTTTTTGGTAGCTCAAAATCGACATTGATTCGTTATTTTGCGTAAATATTTTCTGACTGCATGTAATAAAAGAATAATGCACAAAGTATTTTAAAAAGAAGAATTAGAAAAATTACAAATATTTCTTTTATGAAGGCCACAGTTCTTTATGTTAAAACTCACTCAAAGTTACCTGTCTAAACAATCGAAAAATATTGAGTGAACTCAAAAAATAGTTACTGTTTTATTGATCTGGCAAATGAAATGAAAATTAACTAAAGTTATGGAATATTAAAAATTTCAAATAGAAAACTTTTGTTTTTTTCGTTAAACATAATTTTTAATTCAATAAACTTTGGTCAGTTATATAAAGTAATTTCATATATTTACGGTTTGTAGATGTTTAGAGATATCAAATTGTGATCCTGGTTATGCTGTTGAAGAGTTCTGCTATTAAGTTTAGCCGAGCGACAAAAAAGTATCAAAAATTATGGCAAGAAGTAACTGAGGTTTTCGTGTCTAGGATGGCAGGATTTCGTCTAACGAAATGTACAAGCTACTTGTCTGATTACGGAAAGTTGCTGTGGAAGGAAAATATAGAAGAAAGAGTAAGAAGGGCCACGAGTACGTTATTTACCTCTAAAGGGGCGGCTGGTAGCCACGGAATAGGGAGAGGAAGACGCTGGAGAGGTTGCAGCGAATGTCATATGTGGAACTGACTGTAGCATTGCGTACTGTACCTACTTCGAATTTGGGAGGTTTCATTGGTTTGGACACGGTGAGTGCATTGAGGCCCCAAGCGATAGGTATACTGAGGAGCAGGGATTATACACAGTATACCCCAAGCGACAGGTATACTGAGGAGCAGGGATTAAAAACAGTAGAATGTGGAGGAATATGAAGTGCACGACGTTTGTGTTTGCATGTAGTTTGAGTTTGTTGCGCCATAATTATACCAGCTGGGAGGTTGATTACGGGATTGCGATTCCACAAAGAGAAGATTGGAGTACTGAAGGACTAAACGTACATAAGGGATTGTCCATTTATACAGTTCTACGACAATGGAAGGTCGCGAAAAGTTGGAAATGGAATTATCGATTGGGCTGCCTGATGGACTGCCTGTGAAGAGTTTCCAGAGTGAGGTAGTCTAGTTGGGATGAAAAGAAAACGAAGGTGTTGTTGGGATATAGTAGGGCTAATAGCCAGGGGGTTTGGAACCGCTGCGACGAATACAATATTGCGGACGTGGAGGAAACTCATTATAGAACTCATTTCAACCAAAAAGAATTCCTCACCGCTTTTATTCTGTCCAGATTAAAAAATTAATTTTTGTCTATCTTAGTTATTCTACTACACGCATTTTTGAAAGATATTACATATCTTTGTCACATTTAGTAACGTATATTTTGTTGTCGACAGAGATATAAAAGTTACTGTGAAATAAAAATTAAAAAAAATGAAGACAATGTAATAACAATTAGATATTTCAATAGAAATATTAATAAATTTTGTTAGTTAATATTGCTATTAACATATTTATTAGTGCTTTTGCTACTACTCTTCTTGTGGCATTAAATTTATTGAATATGTATATGAAAATTTCTTTATCCAATGAAAATTTTAAAAAAGTCTAAAAAATGTAAGTCGATTAAAATAAGTTCGTATATAATAGTAAAAACAAAGTTAAAACTTACTATATCTTATAACTCGTATGTACGGATTTATCAATATGGTTCAATCTATCCCTTATATTCCTATAATTTATTGGGTTTTTGGCTAATTTTCTTCATCATTTTCATTGAAGTCAACTCAAAGTCATCATTTTTTCTCTAATATACTAGTTGTTATTTATACTTTTGCATGCCACCAGTTTATTCAAAAACAATTTCCTAACTTCAATAAATTCTTCGAGTTTCGTTTCTTCTTTCATTTAAACAAAAAAATAGCAGAATACCAAAATAATGTCTTGGTTCTTTAATTAATTTGCTTTTTTGAAACATAAACATGAATATTTCAATATTATACATATTTATGTATAATGGTATATCAATATATTAATTAATTTACACATATTTTTATTATATAAGTTACAATTTTATAAATAGAAAATTCTGATATAGTAGAACTAATTTTCAATAGATTATTATTTAAAATACACAATATAGAAATTTCAAACCTTAATAGACAACTTAATTTAAAAACGTATGCATACATACTATATTGTAATTTGTAACCATATAATGTATCTGGTATAAAAATCTGTATATATATATTTTAATAAAAAACTTAATATTTCATTTAGCTGTATGATTCAATATTTATCTTAAAAAAGACACTTCCTTTAAAATTTACTATTAATTCATAAATTTTAAAATGCCATACTTTCTTCTCTAAAGAGAATTTTAATTATTACATCATTAACTTAATATTTAATTAAGTTGAAGTACTATTATTAGCTTACATGTTCTAATGTTGTTGAAAAAAGATACTTGAGTTTTTAAAATATAATTTTAATTATAATTAAAATGCCTTTATACCAATGCATTATTATATTTTGATAATTATGTATCACTTGTTTGTGTTAATTTCAATATTATGCAATATATTTTATTAATTAATTAGTACAGAAAAAACAAATCCGTTAATTAAAAGCCAGTTAATATATCGAATTATATAAATATTTTACTTAGGATTTTTAATTAAACATTAGGCTTTTGATCTGCCCGAATTACTACAGCAAGGTACATATTAAAAAATTGTTTGGTATCATTTCTTTTAATCGCATTTTTAACCTAAATTTGAAAATTATGTGCATTAAATATGTAAAAGCTTTTAAAGCCTTTTTACTACGTTCAGTCTATTTGAATCTTACAAAGAAAAAAATTCAAATTTATTTATATTTTTTGATTTTTTAAAATTGGAAACACCTGATACTAAGTATTAGTTGCTTTTTTTTTGTTTTATAAAATCATTCTGCTTAAATTTTTCGCACTGCTTAAAAAAACAAAATTAGTTTCAGTCGAAAATGATTACTTATAATAAAAAGTTTTAAATAACTTCATGCAATATTCTTAAGTAGGAATCATTATTACTTATGTGGTCACACTATTTATCTGAATATTTTATTAATATTGGTTTTTTTTTTTATTTTTCGAAAAAATCTAGAGTGATGTTAAAATCTACAATGATATTTAGATTAATAAGAGAAATTGCAGTTTGAAATTCAATGTCATAACATCGACTTATATTTTGGTTTAATTTTTCGCATGAAATTTATTTTTGAGTAATTTTATATACTTTTATCTTAAATTTAAAAGGATTTAAAACAATTTTGAACCTGGGCAACCTTTAATTGAACAAAATGAAGAAATAACGTATTAACGTATTGCTATGTATACATAATATGGTGTTTTGAAGTAACTTAATCTATTACTCATCAATATACTGACAAATAAAAAAAAATTAAAGTATCAATTTTTTTCGGATTTTGTTCTTCTTCGATTGCCAATAGATTTAAGACGTTGACATATTAAAAATTAATTCTTTTTATTTTATCAATATACAATAACGACTGAAAATTCGAGCAAACAAAATGTGAAAGTTGAATTAAAAAATTTTAATAAACCAATTCTTTTCTCGAATATCATTAATAAGGCGATCATGTCAATCACGTCAGTCACTTTCTTTACTAATGAAAGACAAATTATTATGCAATTAATTGTGATGAATTTTGTAAAATTTCTAGAAATTTCTAGGAATCCTAGGAATGTACCTTTTTTATATTTATTTAAAGGAAAATTAGTATCCCCAAATAGATTTAAAATAAAGTATTACTACAATGGAATTGGCGTTACATTTTAAGTTTAAATAAAGTTGGGTCAAACCAATGGTTTGTATTGTAGCACTTTTCCCTTCAACAAGGGAAAATTCTGCTTTTAAATACAGTCTATGTATACCTATCACACTATTAAAATTATTTTCATTCATTTACAAAAGTATTTCTAGGATTGCATATATTTAAGATGAACGATTTATGCAGTCTTTGAAATAAAGCAAAAATTAATATAAAGTGGGGTTAACATAATGCTTGATTTTAAGGTTTAATTGTGTGAGTTAAGAAAAATAATTATATTTCTTAATGTTATGGAATTTACCCTTAGCTTTTTGCGTTTATAGAAGTTGAAAAAGCTTGCGGTTTCGGAAATATAAGGTGTCAAAAACTCAAATTTTACAAATTTCAAGAAGCGATAACTTGAGAGGGGGTGGAGATGGAAAAAAATTTTCTTCTAACGAAACGAACTATTTGTTAAGGTCTAAAAGCCCCTAAAAAGCTTCAAGCTTCTACAGGCTGAGGTCTAGAAGAAAAACGACATCAAAAATTTGGTAAAAAAGGACTTTAGATAACTGTAAATTTGAACAAAATTTCAAAAATGCTTATGGTTTCATTGAAACAAATATTTAAAAAAGGCCATTTTTAGGGTTTTGGGAGGGTATAACTTCTAGAGGGGGGAGATAGGTAAAAATTTTGTTCTACAGAAATAAGTTTCTGGTAAAGATCTATGTACGTATTAAATTTCAGCTTTCTATCTTTAAGGGTGTAGAAGTTTTGTAAACAAAAAACGTGTCCATGGACGGACGGACGGACGGACAGAGTGAAACTAATAAGCACTTTTTTTTCAAAAATTTTTTGGAAAAGTGCTAAAAATAAAAAAAAATTTTTATTTTTCTCACTAACTCCACCAAAAAAATTAGGAACAGTTTATGAATACATATTTGCAAAAAATCGTTTCTCAAGTTATTTCTAATTAAACCAATTATCTCATTATTACAAAGAATTGCAAAGAATTGATCATTTTTATATACCTACGTACATATACACAATGTACTCTTATTTAATACGCATATTTTTATTGCTTTAAAAACCCAAATTATTTATATTTTATGTATATCTTATTTATTAAAATTGGAAATTTGCTGAAATACCCAACTTTTATTAGTTTTAATATCTTTTTTGCTATTATTGATTAAGTTTGAAATATTTCCGGGATTTGAACTCGATTTAGAAATTATTCGTTTTGGCTGTAGTGCCAATTGACAGTTACATTTACAATTGATATTATTTGGTGATTTCAAATTGACCATGTTACTATTATTTTTA
Organism: Condylostylus longicornis; assembly: GCF_029603195.1. Lineage (NCBI taxonomy): Eukaryota > Metazoa > Arthropoda > Insecta > Diptera > Dolichopodidae > Condylostylus > Condylostylus longicornis. Next base: position 424,079 of record NW_026578017.1, on the reverse strand, counting down.
TTATTGTTTTGCTTGCAACTAAGATTATTATGTAAAAATGAAGTCTTTTTTAATAAAGGTGTGTTGACTGTACTGTAAAATTCAAAATGATTTTCTTGACGTCTTTCAATATTATCATCACTGAATATAGCTGAATCTCGAAATTCATTTTCCAGGCAGTTTTCAACACAGTCTTCGTAAGTAAAATCTGTTGAAAACTGTTCTGTATGTGTTTTTAATTTTTGATCGTTATTGTCATGTATTGAATGTTTTTGTGCTGCTAAGGTTGTTTTAGCTCCAGTTGACACGCTATCACTTGATGAAGAAAGAGAAAACACCGAATCTCGTTGATGATTGCTTAAAGAAATTACAGAATTGATAATTGAACATGATTGAAATATAGTTTTGGGATCTGCATAGTCCAGATGAGCCATTCGTTCACCAACTCTATTATGAATATTTTGACGACGGCACATTTCGCTGACATCTGAAACTCTACGTTCCGGTGGCTTTTTTTTAAAAGCTTGATTAATATTATCCACACTTTTAATCATTCGCGGTAAGAATGACGAATCTGTTGCTGGTTTCAATTTTTGAATTAGTGACTTTTGATTTTCTGGTAATACCACATCAATTTGGTTTTTAATTGGAACACTACATATCGTTTCCATAAAATTTCCTTGCGAAACATTTTTTTTTTTTGTAGAGGTTGACGTATTTTCACATTTTGTTAAAGTTTGATAATTAATTCTTGAGTCACTATTTCGTAATGCATCACCAATTTTAATTTCATTAATTAGTGTGTTTTCTAAACTATTAGATTTGTCATATACCAAAGTGACATAATCAGATTCCGGTCTTTGGTTTAGCTTATTTTTGTTTTTGTTTGGTCTATAATATTGCTGAGACTTCGAACGGTTTAAAACTGGCGAAAATTTATAAGGAACGTGAACATTTCGCAATAAGGTCTCATAAACCGGTTCTTCAGCTGGTTCTGGATTAAAAATTTGTCTCTGCGTTAAATGTTTTTCAACTTCAAACGGTGGAGAAGAAGAGGTAGGGGGGGGTGGTGGTGGTGTCGTTAAAATTGATTTTCTCAAATCTGAACTTATTAAAGACCGACCATTATCTATTGATTTTTTGCGTGGCGATTTATTTAAAATTTTTTCGAAATCTTTGCTTCCTTTTATTAAAGCTACAATTATTTCAGCATCTTTTTTTACACTTATTTCACTAAGTATTTTTTCAGAATTCTCATTGTTATCATTATAATTTTGTACAGCTTGTGATTCCTGATATGGCACTAAAAATTCTTTGTTTTCAGATTCATTTGCTTTTTCATGAAGATCAGAACCTGTAATGTCTTTTGACACCTCAAATAAATTTTCTGATGACTCAGTTATTTTCAAAACAGTATTGTTAAATTCTGCAATATCCATGTAAAATGTTGCAGTTTCCTTTTTATTAGCACGATTTTTTTTTATTGTAGCGATACGTTTCGGAATAGTTTTTGTATTGTACATTTTAACTTCAACCTTTTTATTTGATTTCATAGGTTTTTCATGACAACTTATATTTTCGTTATCACTTTTAGCTAAATTTGATATATGCTTCGAACTCTTACTATCTTTGGTATAATTTAATTTTATTTTGATTCCATCATTATTACTATCCTTACAATCTACAACATTCCTGAAATTATTATCACTTTTATCAATATACTGATAATTGTTATTACATTCATCGTCATTATACATTATGTGCAAATTTTCTCCAGTCTCATTCAAATTAAGATTGAAAGCTCTATTTGATAAAGATATTATAAAATTATCATCAATACTTCTATTAGATTCTAATAATTTTGGCTTAATATTATTAAGGATATCAAATGAAGATGAGTTTGTAACAGTTTTACGTTTCATTTTCGATCTATTTCTTATTTCGCTGCGACGGTATTGATTACGACGTTCAAGGTATACTGGTGTAGGTGTTGAAGTATTGAGGGTCCATTTTCTAGCATTTTTATCTGGTGTTCGGTCTACAAAATATACAAAAATTAAATTTATCTCGTGTAGTAGTATGTAATAAAGATTTTTGATTTGCCTTCAAATGCACATGAAATGTAATATTTAGCATCTACTTAAAATATACATATGTATATCACATTTACATTATGTTAACAACTTTTACAGCATTAACATAATCCACATTATTACATTTGCACGGCATTTATGTTATGATTTAAAGTCTTATTTGTGATAGTTTGGTAAGTTTGCTATGAAAGTTAAAAAAAAACAAAACTTTTTTTAAGAAAAATTAATTAAGTTTACATAGTACATAAACATTTTAAACATGTTAAAGCAGCTCGTGTTAAAAAAAATCTAAATTTTAAGCCTTAAATACGAGTTATGGTGAAGTAGTTTTATTAGAGTTATTTAATTACTTTCAAATTGCTAGTAGTTGTGCTATATGAACAGAAGATTTGAAGTGCAATCAAAAAAGAAATCCATAAGTGCTGGCAATGTTATTAGAATTGCTTTCATTCGCTTTAAAATTGTATATGTCTTAAAAATCGATTAATATTTTTATTTAGTACGGGAATTTGTGAAATTTGTTTCGTTGCTAGATGTTAAATGGAACCATTACATACATTTATACATCCGCGTTAATAACACAATAAAAAAAATATTACACATTTTAATAATGTGCTGTATCAAATCTTTGCAAATACATAAAATATAATGTAAATTTTTTTGTTGAAAATTAGAAATAATGCAAAATATTTTCCTTTCAAATATTTAAAAATGTTCATTTTAGATAAAATTGTAGAAACTGTGTATAAATATTAAGAGGAACGTATTTACAGACATGTATAATTAATAATTACGCAACTTTGTTATTAGAAAAATAATTTTAATATTTTTATTTATAATTGCACATTAAATGCTAAAAATTCCAGGGTTACGAGGTCGTGGGAGGAAAACAAAAAATTGTAAACTGCTTTGAAACTGAACAAATAAAATATAAAATAATTTGCTAAACTTAATGAAAAAATTAAAATTTTTTTTTTTTAAGAAAAGAAGAATATTGTACTGTCATTTCACATTGCCCCGAAAGGAATTTTCTTTTAGGAAAGCGACAAAAACGTTTTTAAAAAAGGATAATTAATTATAATGTGAGAAATACAAAATATTTTTGATTACAGACTACAGTTCAAGAACAAAAGGTGTTTTTATTATAATTTGCATTTTAAAACTAAAAAATGTATTTATCTTACCAGAATAAAAACATTCTTTCTGGCAGTGAATCACAAGTTATTATGGTGATACATATTCATTAAGTATATATATATATATATTATACATATATATTGTTATACATATAAGATGATTACACATATATATTATTATACTGTACATATACATAATCAGAAGTGAAAATGTTATTATGAATAATAATAACATTTTCACTTCTGAATATGATATGTACATATGTATATGATTATGTATATTCTGATTATGTATATGAACGAATGTGATTATGAATACTTTGGGAACTTCGAATGCAATTATTATGAGTTTAGTTCTTTCTTTGTATTTAATAATAATGAACAAAAAAAATTATTTAACCGGAAAAAATTTGTAAAATTTACGGTTTATTTTATATTGTGCCATAGCTTCACTTTTTTTGAAAATTCACTTCTTTTGCATTATAGCTAATACAAATCAATCTTTAATGACGTAATTTCAAAAAGAATATGAGAAGTATAATTACGGAGTCGTAGAAAGAGAACAAAAATGAGGGGTGAAACTTTGAATGCTTTGTGTTTTTTGAAACATTATTTTAAAGTAAAAAAAAAAATCGTTTAAAATCATTATACTCGTACAAGTTGATTTAGCAAAAAGTTTGAAGCCACATATCGGGTAGACAGTCGAAAATTAGTATAGTTTTTCTTCAGAACCGTTTTGGAGCTACAGGGATTTTAAGAAAACTTAGCGAAATCCTTTTTTTTTAACTTTTAGCGAATTTTTTTTTAACTTTCTCTTTTGCCTATAATTTTCGTTCCAAAAAAGATAGAAGCTTTAAACAAACAGTTATTAAAAGGGCTGTTATCACAAAAAGATTTTTTAACGTTTTATGACTTAAATTAAAACTTAAGCAGTTGGCCAAAATTCTGTAACGAGCATTTTGGAAATTTAAAAAAATTTTATGAAAAATCGTTTAATAATGTGCTATCCTTTTTTTAAAGCTCTCTAATAGCCCTTTCAAAAACTGTAGCCCCGAAACGGTTCCGTTTGACACTATGCTGCGAACAAAAATTTTACTTAATCTCGACAGCTGTCTCCCCGATGGTATACGGCTCCTAACTTGATGCTGGATCACCCTGCATACCTGAAAAAAAAATGAAATTATCTTAGTTTTCAATAATTTTAAGTAGTTTTTGTTGATTCAATTCCAAATTAGCTCTTATTTGTAGCACGCTTGAAATAATAAACCGTAGTAAAGTGCGTGCGGAATTTTATTCTGAATTAAAGAAATGTAGCTTAAATTTTCTCGCTGCCGCATAAGATCAAAAATTTTAATATTTATAACAATATCATTTATGCCATTTTCGTAACTTAGCTGAAATTTTAGTGTACGGTTTAATTCCGCGGCTTAGAAATTTAAGTTTTATTGTAGAACTTTCAGCGCAGCGTGCATAAACGGTAATCTTAATCTTAATTGTTGAAATTAGTCTACTTATTTTTGTTTTTAGAATAAAAATATTGGATTTGATACATTAGCATTACATTTTATTTCAACTTTTATTTTTCTCAAGAATTCTCGAAAATCTTGATAAAATCTAGGGAAAGATCGGGAATACTTTTTCACTTCTGGAGAAATAAAGAAAGTGAGAAATGAGGACCCGTTTTTAATTTAGACTAATTTTCCAACGTTTGATGTTAATTTCTAATATTCATTTTGTGTTTTTATTGTGTAAAATATTTTAAATTTTATGATTTTATTATTTTAGAAAATTTCAATTCTTGAATATATATTAATTAATATGAACTTAATTTATTTTAAGAGTTGGTAAATTGATTACTATTGAATTATTTTGCTTTTTACATAAAATTTCTACAATTTCATCCTATTTAAACATTTAATTGCTATTTAAATATTATACTAACGTATACTACATACTTTATTAAGTTATTTTTAAACGTTATTAGTTAATATGTATAAATGACACAATATTTAAGTTTTTGTGCTCAAAATTAATTTAAGATTACAAATAAAAATTAATTTCTATAATTTACCTCCAGTAGCTTTCTATACTTTTTGCATTGTTAATCCCCAGACCCAATAATTTTAAATATGAGTTTATTTTTTATAACGTTATTTTTTTGTTTTTAAAAGACTAATTAGTAAAGAAAAATAAAATAATAATAGCAATAAGTTATTGAAATACAATGAATGATATTATAATAGTATTAAAATTAAAATCATTATTTTAAAGGAACAATAATTAACACAAGAAAATTTTTTTTGTTTTAGCCGTAATTTGATACAAAAATCTCATGTTGTTTTTTAGTAAACAAAAAAAAAATTCAAAAACAAAAATGTTAAGATTAATTTTATATTAAAACATACCTTCTTCATCCCCCAATTTAAAAACTAATTCTTTAGCTCTGTTTGGTATATCTAGATTTTCAATTATTACACTCTTAATGTTTTGTGCCCACAATTTTTTCTCATCACGATTTCTGGCAGTTAATTTTGTTAAATGTCTTGGTTCATCATATGGAATCACATTAAAGCTAGTAGGTTCACCTGGCAAATGTTCAGTCAACATTAAATTATTACGCTAAAAATTGAAGATATAATTTTCTTAAGTTAAAACTTCAACAAAACAATGATTTTTACTTACGTAAATGTAAGATTTAAATTGCAAGCGATTGTCTTCTTTAGGCTTAGTTATAATTAACATTGTTTCAAATAAAAAGATCATTCGACGTTTACCATTTTCCATCAATGAACCCTCCAAACGTAGTTCACCCAATACTGTTAGTTCTGTAATATTTTCCAAAAAATTTATTAAAAATTTAATTAATGTGTACGTACTCTTTTTACTTTTTTTAAAGTTAATTTTAATATTTTACAAAACTTTATTTATACAGTATTTTAATTTTTATTTTAATATAGATGGATATTGCTAAATCTACTCAGAACTGACGTGGAGAATGAATATAGATATACACAACATTTATGTTGGTATGGCTATATAATATAATATCTTTTCGTTAAAGAGAGTGTTTGAAACCATCTATATGGATTCTAACGAAACATATTTAGTAGGTACAATAACAAACCAAACCCCATACAATTGGAGAGAAGAATATAATTTTGAATCATAATTTTACAAGTACATTCACTTATTTGTGCACATTTATTTAATTATTTTTTCTTATAATACAATATCAACTCTTCTTAAATATTTTACATACACAAAATTATTTACATATGTAATTTAATTTATAATTTTAAATTGTTTATAAAATATTTGTTAACTTTAATAATTCAAGACATTTTTTTAAACAAACCTGGTCCTAACCAACCATCTAAAATCCCCGATAATTCTTTAACACGATTCTGTTGTTCTAGTTTTCTTTTAACTTGATCGATATTTCTTGCAACTTCTTTCATAATTTCATGTGCTTTTGTTGTTTCTGGATTGTCGCAATATTTCCGAACGTTCTATAAATGTATAAGGTTATTTTTCTGTTAATGCAACCAATTTATTTGTAAAAAATGTAATTACGCCTAAAAGTAAGTGATATTTTAAAATCCTTTGAACTGGTTTTAGTAAATATGACCCAAGCGGCAATGTATGTTGCAATTGCTTCTGTGTTGATGTTAATAAGGCATTTGTTTGCGATGCTTGTAAAAGACTTGTTAACAGTGATATTGCTGCAGGATAACTTGTGCTAAAACAAGGTTATTAACATTATTTACATTAAAATTGCAGTTCTGCAATATATTTTTTATAACAATTTTTCAAGCTTGAAACTGAATATTAAATTAGCTAGAGTTTTTTGAATGTATAAAATATGCTGATAAGAAGTCAAGCCAAGAAAAGAATATGTTCTTATCAATTATGCTCTTATCTTGGTTTGACTTTCAATTAGGCTTGGCTTCTTATGCAGTCGAAAAGTAGATATAAAATATTTCTGTTGGATAACAATTAGAAGACATAACAATCTTTTTTGAAAAATGTTAATTAGACGTTCAAAACTTATTGTATAAGTTTACATGGTATCATAGATAGTCATGCCCCAGCTTTATTTTGCCATAGAGTTTTTAATTAGGTAACTAGCCTACCGTAGTTTGTTTTCCTTTGTATTAAATTTTAAAGGTTATTAATATTTATTGCTTATTTTTCTTAGTTTAATATCGAGTATTATGGATATTTGAAAATTGTATACTAATTTTTTTGTTATTATAAGTATTGTGTGTATTAAGCTATAATAATTATACCCGTACGAACGTATGTTCGAAGGGTATACTAAATTTGCCTTACCGTTTGTAACGCTAAGAAATAACGGTGTTAGATATAGACTCAAGTGTATGATTTTGATCAGCATCAAATTCTGAGTTGATTTAGCTTTGTCTGTCCGTCCGTCCGTCCGTCCGTCCGTCCGTCCCAACGATAACTCAAAAACTAATTGAGCTAAGTTCACCAAATTTTCGCAAATGATTTATTGTAGTAAGTGCCAGAACCCTATTTAAATTGGACATGATCGGGGTACCGGTTCGGGTAGCTGCCATACAGCTTCAAAATTTATTTGGCTATATCTCAGAAACTATAAAAGCTATGGTATTGAAATTTCACACAAACGAATATATTAGTAGGGCCAATATGCCACATAAAAGTCGTTGAAATTACCTGGCTCCTTCTGGTACCTGCCATACAACTTCAAAAGTTATTTGGCTATATCTCAGGAGCTATAAAAGCTGTGATATTGAGATTTCACACAAGTGAATATATTAGTAGGGCCGATGTGCTTGATAAAATTCGCTAAAATTTCTTGGCTCTTTCTGGTAGCTGCCATACAACTTCAATAGTAGTTTGGCACAACCAGTATTTTGAAAAACACATAGTACTGAAATTTTGCATAAATTAATATGGTAATACGGCAACTTAAAGTCATAGTCTGCCCCATAGTTAAACGGCACATTAGATATTCGCACATAGGATAACAAATTCGTACGTAGAGTTGACAAGGTCAACTCTATTTTTTTTCTCGTATTCAATATAATTTTATAGTGGAGGTCAGAAATTTTACTAACATTTTATAATTTTGGTAATTTTTTATTGACATCTATATAACATAATTCAATAAATATTCAATAAAAGTATTACTTTATAATTATTATGATTTAGCTTGAGATATCTATATCAATTATTTTGCTATGCTATATGTCACGCTTTAAAAAAAATACTAATTGAATTTTTAGACCAATTTTTTACTTCTTAATAATAGAACTAGCGCTAAACACACAGCAAAATTATTTTTCTTGTACATATTTAAGAGTTTATGCAGAAGTCAATAATCTAGCCGCAAGTCGTAATATGCCATGAATCCTTCAGTAAATAAAACACTGAAAAAACGCATATCTAAGTGGTCATTAACCATTTTCAAGATCATATTTGTGCTTTGTACATAAAATATTTGATGATTACATAATGAAACATAAACATATTTCAATACTTCTTGTAGTAGAACATGTTAAAATTAGTGCTATAATTGGACAAAATAAAACTAAAAGGAAAATAATATAGGCAACTTCCTTGATAATTAAATTATGAAATATGAATATTGTAATAAAAATTCAGATGACGGTAAAAATGCTGCAGGCGTTTTTATTGATCTATAGAAGGCGTTCGACTGTGTCAACCGTGAAATACTTTTAAAAAAGCTTCAATTGCTAAATTGCTCTACCAATCAGGCGAAGTATTTCAAATCATATCTATCCAGTCGTTAACAGGCGGTTCGTATAGGTAATGTGTGTGATACTTTCAAAACCATACTGGGACCCGGCTAATTTAGACTTTATATTAATGATATGGCAAAACTACATCTCAAAGGATCAATGCAACTCTACGCAGACGATGCTGTTTTAAAATATGCAGAAAGTGATGATTGACAATTAAAATTTTCAATTGAGGAAGACTTAAAATTAATAAAAAAATGGCTAAAAGAATATCATTTTTCAATTAATATAAAAAAACTAAAGTCATGGTCTTTGAAAATTAAGAAAGGTTGTCTGGGTTAAAAATTGCAATTTTTTTTTAAAGCATTTCTCGGATGGAATTTACCAATTGATTTTTTTTTTAAATTTAAGTTTTAAATTAAAAAAACAGTAGAATCAGTAAAGCTAAAAGTATTAACGAATTTCCCTCACACAAATAATTTCCAACACCTCTTCCATTTAAACTCCATATAAATTAGGAATTTCTCTGAGCTTGGTGGCCTGATAGATATAATATGGAATTACTTCGATAACATTTTTATGTAATTTTTTTTAACGTTCTCCAAATGCAACATTTCGGAAAATAGCTTCAACTTATTGGCCTGATAAATATAATCACTAGTAAAACTAATTTGGAAACAGTATGTATATTTATAAAAATGTTTTGAATTATATTCAAAATTAAAATGAATTGGTGGGGAAAACTTTTAAGTGAAAATTGGAAATTCTTGAAATTAAAAATTTGAGTTTTCTTTGCTACTTTCAGAGAATTTGGTTAGCATAAAGCGAGCCTCTCATAAGAGCTAAATTCGCATTTCTAAATTTACCTAAAATTTGTGAGAAATATTTAAACGGCATTTTGGTAGTCTTATGTAACATATAAGCTAAACTAGACAATGTCTTGCGGTTGGTTATGCGTTGACCATATCAGTTTCTTTTTATGTTAATCAACATAATGTCTGCTAAGTATATTACAACATACGAGTATTACTAGAAGTTCTTAACGCGAATCACACTAATTTCAAATATTTTTGAAAACAGTAAGACAAAATTAGCACGTTGAGCTTCATGACACGTAATACATAGAGACTCAACGTGTCGAAAAATGAATGTATGTACGTTAGTAATTCATTTATTGAGGAAAGGAAAATTAAAAATTAGATAAGGGAAGCTGTTGACTCGCAAGATATCAAAAATTAGGTTCCATATAAACTGCACATAATAACTAACATATGTTAGTTATATCCTTTGCAAGCATTATGCTAATTTACATAAAAAAGAAAAAATTGATATGATCAACACATAACTGACTGCAAAGCATGCCTTTTAAATACTTCTTATAAATTTTAGGGAGGCTAGTATGCTTTAAGTTAACATACCTAGAAAAATATAAATTTAGCTCTTACCGGAGGCTCATTTTAGTCTAACCATTTGGTCCCCGAAAAATTCGGCAATTAGTTTGCTACAGAACTCAAACTTTTAGTTGAGTTTTGAGTTAACATCCCGAATGCAAACATTAAATTTCACGGAAATTGGGTGTTTTTTTCTCTTTATATGCGCAAAAAAGTAAACTTGGCCCGTATATTTTGTTTTATTTACTTTATATTTGCATTAACTCGGATGTGTCGATTACCACCACTGAAAACAAATTCAACCCTAATTATTATATACATATATACACATTTACATAATATACATTATTACCGAGCGTATTGTGTATATAATAAGTAGGTTATGTGATGGCAAAAAATTTTGCATATCGAATTTTCGGTGGGAACGCACTTTTTCATGGTAATTGGTAGGGAAATGTAAATAAGCTAATTTTGTCATCCTGTCGGTCTGTCTGTCTGTGTGTGTACGCGTGTATCTCAAGTTCGGCTGAACCGATTTTGATGAAATTTTATATTTAAGTTTATTTCGACTATGGGACAGATTGATCAACTTTTGGGATATGTCAGGCTCCGGAAACTGCAGGTTTTAGCGGGCCTGTTTTATCGAAAACAGGAACTGCACTGCTGTTACCGAAACAAACTATACCAAGTATTTCAAGGAATTCGGGTAGCACAAAGCGAAACTCTACTAAGAGCCAAATTTTCATTTTTCTAGGTGTGTTAACTAAAAGCTTACTAATTGGAAGGAATTATTAAATAGTCATTTTTATAATATTCTGTAACACTTTCACTTAACTAGACAGTACACATTGCTGTCGGTTATGTGCTGATCACGTCAGATTTTTTTTCTGTTACATTATAATATAAATGCATAAAAAACTTTTTCGGCTACTTACGTTTATGAGTAAAACCAAACATAAAAAAAACTTTTCTGAGTGTTACTTTATTTCATATGCGTTATTATGAACAGGAATGTCGTTTGACTTTTTGGACGGAGAGCGAAGATATTCAAAAAAGGGAGTCATTTTCAAAAAAGTGGAGATAATTCCCATATTAATAAAAAAACAATTTACAATACTTCAAAATTTCTTACCGTTGGTTAAATAAGATCACAACTTGGTTCCTAGCTTTTCGCATTAATATTTTTAAATAATTCTTTTGAATTTAAAATGCTGCTCACCATTTCAACATAAAACGAGTTTCTCAATTTGGTTTTAATCAAATTAACAGAAGAAAATACCCTTTCAGCTGTCGCACTACAGTAAAAAATTCTACAGCACTACAAAAAACTTCTATACAAACATTTCATCTGTTGACGTTCACGAATTGTCCTAAGTTTGGTTATTTAATACTTGAATTGACTAATTGATTAACTTAACTACAAAAAGATGGGTGGCGACTTCTGAATTAGCAGAAAAAGGTATGCGTTCATAATTTCGTTAACTAAGGTTTTGTGAGCAAATTTTTAAATATTTCAAAAAACGTTTCAACTGAAAAACTTTTCAAGAATAATTATCAATATTTTTTTTTAGGTCTGAGTGAGGGAAAAACAAAATCGGAGCCAAATGGATCCGTTGGGAGTCAAACAGCGGCCCTGATTATGGTTCATGAACGAATTATATTTCTTTGCTGATTATTTCTGTTTTCTTTTTTTATGTTATTCTCCCAAAGAGAAAGAATATAAGTGAAAATACTTGATAATTGCACCATCGGATTTGTCTTGTATAATATAATATAGATGTTAGTTTATATGTTTACAAGACAAATAACAACAGTGACAACAACAACAACGACACTAAGGACAACATACAACCACTTAGTGCTCAAGGGTCTTCGGAACCAGAGCTTCTCTCAACTGACGCAGAGGAGGAACTCCTTCTCACGCCAGTGGAGGAAAAGGCGTCGCCTCCGATGGAGACGGATAATCAGGATCCTCTTGGACCTATTATCCAAAAAACTGAGGAGGACCTGAAAAGGTTGGACATCAGGGGAAAAAAACAATATTTCTCTGGTGCATCCAAGCGGCGTATCGCGGCTTATATCAGGGATGGCATGTCCCCAGAGGAAGCTCGCAGATACGAGAAGGAAAGGCTGGAAAAGCTGAAGGCCTGCGGATCGGTTGTTGTGGCCGACCATCCCCAAAAGAGGGAAAGGTCGGAAAGCAACACCCCTGATGCAGGGCCCTCAAAGAAGAGGTCGATGAAGGGCAATGTTGAGGAAAAGGTCCCTGGGAACATTCCTCAACAAAACCCGAAAATGACTTCTTATCGGGATGCAGTAGCACAGGTCAAGGTGACCATCACTCATAGACTGCATCCAGAGGAAAGGCTATCCGAAGTCCAGATGGGGAAAATCAAAGTAGCCATCATGGATGAAATGGATAGGGTTGTGGACTCTCATCCACAATTCACTGCAGCGTTGCAAAGGGACGGATGGATATCCGTAACATGCACCAATCAAGACACCAGGGAGTGGATAACCAGTGTCTGCAGGAAGATAAAGCCTTGGGACGGTTGCGATGTCGTGGTACTGGATGGCGACAGCATGCCCAAACGGCATGTCTGCGTCACCTACGTACCAAAGGACGAGACAACCGTCAGTCTCTCCAGGGACAAATTTCTAAGTAGGATAGGGAAGCAAAATCCCAGCCTCAAGATAAGTTCCTGGAGGGTGCTGAGGATGGATAAGGAAAAGGACGGGGGCTGCTCCATCACCTTTTCCGTGGATGATTCCGGATTGGAAGATCTACGGAAAGCGGAGTTCCGACTTTTCCTGAATTTCTTCCGTGTTACCGTTCGGGTTAAAGGAAGAAAATCCTCTCAAGGTGCTGGCGGCAGGGCAGGACAAAATAAAAAACCAGTGCCCACCGCGACAACGACGAGCACTTCAGGCCAACCAAAAGAGCCAAAACTCATTGGAAAGTCTGAAGTCGCTCCGAAAATGGCGGCAAGGGAAACGGAAGGACCATCGACCAGCACGCCAAATACAAGCGTCCCGGGGAAACCAAAAGGGCTCAAGCCCATTGGGAAGCCCGGAAATGCTTCGGTATTTGCTGTTGGAGGGGCTACCGTGGCACCTGGGGCGGCAAAAGAGGCTGTGGCAGGGCAGGCGCCCACCAAGATGTGTAAAAAGGCGAAAATGGGAGGTAAGGCTCATGTAAAGCCTTTGTCTAAAGGGCCAAAGCCCATAGACAAGAGCCGGAGGAAATAATATGGCTGTGAGGTGCATCCAAATAAATCTACAGCATGCTAGGGCATCTACTGATGTTCTGGCTCATAGATTTATGAAGGATCACCTCGATATCGCCCTTATCCAAGAGCCTTACATAGTGAAGGATCAGGTTAAGGGCCTAACAGGTGAGCTATTGTATGATAATACAACTGGGGGCAGGCCTAGGGCTTGCATCTTGTTTAGTAAAAAGCTAACGTATTTTCCCATTCCAGATTACTGTTCTAAAGATCAGGTAGCTGCGTTGGTGAAGGTGAAGTCCTGCGGGGGCTGGACAGAGTTCATTGTGTGCTCATCCTACCTCCCGGGGGACTGTGCCCACCCGGACGAGCAACTGAAGGATCTAGTGGACTTTTGTGGAAGGAGGAACTTCCAACTTATAATAGGAAGTGATGCCAATGCCCACCACACCGTCTGGGGAAGCAGCAATATAAACAAAAGAGGTGAGTGCCTACTTGAATTTATATATAGCAATAAATTAATGATTATGAATGAAGGCAATAGGCCGACATTCATAAATGCAATTAGGGAAGAGGTCCTTGACATCACCCTTTGCACTGAATTTATCGGCAGTAGGGTTGGTGGATGGCATGTCTCAAATGAGACATCCATGTCCGATCATAGGCAGATTAGGTTTGATATCATGGTCTCCGGGGGCCTGGCAGAAGAAATATATCGGGTGCCCCAATCCACAGATTGGAGTCAATTCGAAACGCTCCTCATGGATGGGATTAGATCCGTTCCTGCTTCTGTCAGAACGGTGATGGATATCGAACTGGCCAGCGAGGCCCTGACGGCGGCTATTACTAATGCCTATCACGGGAGCTGCCGTGCTGAGCCGAGGCGGAGCAATAGGAAGTGCCCGTGGTGGAATGAGGAGCTTTCAAGGCTTAGACTAAAGACCAGGAAGCTATTCAATAGGGCCAAAGCGTCAGGTTCGTGGGAAGAGTATAAGGACTCACTCACAAAATACAATAAAGAAATTAGGAAAGCGAAGAGAATCTCGTGGAGGGCGTTCTGCAAGGGCATTGATGAACTCCCCAGCAGTGCGCGTCTTCACAGGGTGCTTTCCAAAAAGTATGCTAGTAGGTTGGGCCTAATGGAACGTCTTGATGGCTCCATGACTGAGAACGGAAGGCAGACGTTGGAGCTTATGGCGTCAACGCACTTTCCTGACTCGGAGATTCTTCGGAATCACTCAAATGCAGTCATCGAACCGGGGGCACCCTGGCCCAGGAGAGATGACTGGCAACGATCCCGTCTAGTCTTCGCGATGGGCAGGATTAGATGGGCTGTTTTCTCTTTCAGGCCCTTCAAATCTCCAGGTGATGACGGGATATATCCTGCATTTTTGCAGAGGGGTTTCCAACATATCGCTAGAGCACTGTTGGGAATTTTTCGCGCCAGCTATGCGTGGGGTTACATCCCTCAGGCATGGAGGGTGGCTAAAGTGACGTATATTCCGAAGGTGGGTAAGCGACCAAGCAACCACCCAAGGTCTTTCCGTCCAATCAGCCTTACTTCTTTTCTATTAAAAGCAATGGAAAAAGTGATTGATAGATTTATACGGGACGGTGCACTGGGAAGCAATCCCTTGCATGAATCTCAATACGCCTATCAGTCGGGAAGGTCTACTGTACTCGCTCTGCAGAGTCTGGTGGGGGTCCTTGAAAACTCACTGGAAGTGCGGGAGGTAGCAGTTGGCTGCTTCCTTGATATAGAGGGAGCTTTTGACAACACCCCATATTATGTCATCTGTGAGTCGTTGCACAAACGAGGGATTGATGCGACGACTAGCAGATGGGTCAATCGGATGCTACAGGATAGGATTATTAAGTCCACCATAGCTGACGATATACTCTTCATCTCCGCTGCAAAAGGATGTCCGCAGGGCGGGATTCTTTCGCCCCTCCTGTGGTCCATTGTAGTGGATGATCTAATAGCTGCTCTCAGGGGCTCCGGGGCGCGTGTCTGGGGATACGCTGACGATGTGGCCTTCGTCGTGCGGGGAAAATTTGAGAGCACTATTTCTGATCTTCTATAGCAAAATTTACGTGTTGTGGAAAGGTGGTGCAAAGGCGTTGAGTTAAATATAAATCCAAGCAAGAGCACTTTGGTCGCCTTCACCAGACGCAGAAGCAGGGACAGATTAACGAGCCCAATTCTGTTTGGTGAACGTATTAGTTACTTGAGGGAGGTGAAGTATCTGGGGGTAACCCTGGATGATCGTCTCTCTTGGAATACCCATATCGATAGAGTTATCGGGAGAGCTACGGCGGCCTTGTGGACGTGTAGGAGCTTCATCGGGGGGACCTGGGGAATTAGTCCCAGAATAGCACTGTGGCTATATACGGCCCTTGCTAGGCCCATCGTCACCTATGCGTCGATTGTATGGTGCCGTAAAGCTCAGCAGGCGGGTGTGCGGGCCAAGCTGGAAAAGCTACAGAGGCTGGCCTGCCTGGGAGTGACCGGGGCGATGCGGACGGCTCCCACCGCTGCATTGGAGGTGATGATCGGATTGCCGCCACTGCACCTCCATATATTGAAGGAAGCTCGGCTGGTGACTTACCGACTTCTCTCTGGCGAGGACGGGGCAGGGCTAAAGTTGGCCCACAGAACTCACAGAGACTTCATTGAGGGCGATCCGATTCTAAGGATAACCATGTCAGATAACTGTCTGCCGCGGTACAACTTCGACCACAAGTACAGGGTTCTGTTTCCTGATCGATGGACGTGGGATCGGGGTGGTCCGGTACTTAGGTCGGGTTCGAGCGTGTGGTATGCGGACGGATCCAAAACGGAGTCGGGTGTGGGCTCGGGCGTATACGGTGTCCGCCCGGACACGCGTGTATATGCAACCCTTGACCCGTATTGCACAGTGTTCCAGGCCGAAATACATGCAATAGAGATCTGTCTGAGAATCAATTTGGAAAGGGGGTATAGAAACCGCACCATCTATGTGTTCTCAGACAGCAGGGCTGCACTGCTGGCGCTCCGTTCAGCTCAGGTTACATCCAAGCTGGTCTGGAGCTGCCTTGCTGCACTTATGGAATTGGCATCGGAAAACAGAGTGATGCTCATTTGGGTGCCGGGCCATAGTGGCCATGCGGGCAACGAAGTTGCCGATGAGTTGGCGCGGAGAGGATCTGGGGCTGCCTTTGTGCAGCCGCTGCCTTTCTGTGGTCTGCCTTCTTCCGCCGTGGGGGCCAGGCTTGCCTGCCTACTCGCGGCGGAATGCAGTCGTCACTGGCGGGACACGAAAGGGTGCCGTCATGCGAAGGTGTTTGTTCCGGCGTGCTCCGGCGGATTCGCTGCCGAGTTGCTGGGGATGAGCAGGAGCCGGGTTCGCACTATTGCGAATTTCTTCACGGGGCACTGCCCGGTGAAATACCACCTGCACAGGCTGGGGAAGTCGGGCTCCCCCCTGTGCAGATTTTGTGGGGGTGGCGATGAGACCGCCGTGCACATTCTCTGCGACTGTCCGGCACTGGCTGTTCGGCGCCGCAATTGTCTTGGACATGGGTCCCTAAGTGTTCGGGAACTATTGTCCAACTCCCTTAGGGATATCTCCGGCTTTGTGATTGGGACGGGGATATTATAGACGGGAGAGTGGGGTGGCTACAATAAGTCAAAAATGGCTGCGGTGGCTTGGGGGGATGCTCCTGTCCCCACTCAGTTCCCTTAGAATCTACAATCTACAATCTACAATCTAGTTTATATGTTAAGTTTTTATAGAACCTAATGTGAATATGACATCAGTATGTTTAGCTCCAGTATACCCGTACGAACTTATATTCGATATACTAAGTTTTCCTTACCGCTTGTAACGCTAAGAAGTTCTGGTCTGAGATATAGACTCAAGTGTGTGTTTTTGATCATCGTCGAATTCTGAGTAGACTTAGCTTTGTCTGCCCGTCTGTCCGTTCGTTAGTCCCAACGATAACTCAAAAACTAATTCAGTAAAGTTCATCAAAAAATATCAAAGGATATTTTTTCTCGTTTCAATATGAATTGATTTTTGCAGGGCATTACTATATTCATACTAAACATGTGGTTCATGTATGTTGTACAGGTTGTATAGCAAACTAACTATGCGTAGAGAGGTGAACTTTGTATTTTTTATCTTGAAATTTAAGTTCATGTTCATTTAAAATCCTTACTCATTGATTGATTATAATGAGCAATGCGGCAATATGGATGTAATTTTTCGTATTTTGCGAGTCTACGGCTTACCATGTCTAAGTTTTAATTTTTCTTACTTCAAACCAAAAATAGTGAACGTAAGAAAACCTATATGCGTTGAATCATTGCTGAATATACGAGTAACTAAGTATAACGTGGAGATAAATTTGATTTCTACGGAGAAAAAATAATTTAAAATTATACTTATATTTAATTTCTCTAAATTGTATGATTGCACTTGTGATACAGGGACTTAAAATATTTCAGCGTCCTATCTAATATTCTAAAAATGCCATTTTTCAACTATTTATTTCAGTGATACCATCAGCATTTTTAAAATTATGCGAACGCAGAAAAGCAGTGGGTTGCTTCTTCTACTGCGGATCGTACGCTGATCTTGAAAACAAAAAAAAAAAAATGACCGTAAAAATTTACAGTTACCTAAACTACGTATTTTACAAATTTTTGATATTGTTTTACTTCTAAACCCTAGTTTGTGCGAGCCTGAAATTTTAATAACTTTTAGACACTAATAGATTCATTTTGTTTGAAAAGATTTTGTTTTTTTTTTCCATCTCAATTGTCGCCTATCGCCAAATTTGAATTTTGGCACTTTATACTTCCGAAACAAATTTCTATAAACGTAGAAAACTAATGATAAATTCCAATAATATTCCATGCTATTAAAAAATATAATTATTTTTCTCAATACACGCAATTAACCGTTAAAATCGAGCATTATTTTAACACCTCTTTAATTTTCTTTTCTTTATTTCAAAGACAGCACAAAGTGTTCATCCTTATTATATACAAGCCTCAAAATAGTTTCATATATGAGTGAAACTAAGGTAGTACATAGTTAAATTATTTTTAAAAGCAGTATTTTCACTTGCTTTCAATTTGACTTGTTTGACCCAACTTTATTTTTATTAATTTAATGCTATTTAATATATGGTGTAAGAATTTTATATCATCCGATTTACGCACCGTAAAATCTTCAAATTATAATTTGCCCATAATACTCGTAAATAGTAATGTTATAAACACAACAAAAATATCTGAAAACTAATAAAAACGTTTCAGTCGGTATAAATCGAGCGAATTAATACACGACTAGATTAATTGGACACTCGACTTCCAAGTTTCATGAATATGATATTATAATTTTTTTGAATATTTAAAATTAGTTTTTGGGATCGTATGGCAGGTACCAGAACCTATCAATCCATTTCACCAAAACTTCAGTGATATATGTGACCTATTATTGGACACACCACTGACAAGTTTAATGATTTTGACTTTTTCAACATGTAAAAGAATCAACTTTTGAAAGTTTGCTGTCGATTGCATTATTCGTTTTTGAATTATCGTGCAATTGGACGGAAGGACATGGCTAAATCAATGTATAGAATTTTACACTGAGCATGAACATAAATACATGTCCATACGGGAGACGACTCCTTCAAGTGGTTACAAACTCCATACCAAAGTAAATATACGCTTCACGAAGGTGCAGGGTATAGAAGAGCTTTTACAGAAATATAACAGCTCTTAAAAATTGTATAAATCAAATAGGATTCATTTAAATACTACCATTCTAGAAAAGGATTTTTTCATGATTTAAATGCTTGTGATATACGTATGTATTTAAAATCCTCAAAATAACAAAAATTGAATTCAATGATTATGAAGCAAAGTTAGGAAAACCATTCATAGTTTTGAATTTTGTGTAAAATTAATGATAAGAGTATCAGAAAGTTGTTTAGTTGTAACACATTTTGCACAATATGTGATAACCGCTAAAATGGCTTACCAATAAATTGTGTATACTTCAAATTTTTGATTTAAATCAATAAAACACTTTGAAATTTTTGTTTGATCCATTCCTGCATCGATAAGTCTATCTAAAAGTTCCGTATTGAATTCATAAATGCTCTCTATATTGCTGAATAATACTTGTATTTCTTCGGGATTTAGTCGTTCCTTTTCTCGCCAATTGAACAAATATCTAAAAATATAAAAAAATTCTTGGGTAAACCTGAAGTTCTCTTATTTGAAAAATTAATCTGGAAAACCTACAGATTTAGTGTCAAAACTTAAATGTTATTTATTTTTAAAATTTTTTTTGTAAAACTTTAAATCTTTCGTTGTGACATGTTGATGCATAAAAATTTATAGTCTAATTAAACATATTGTACTCATAATCGTATATATCGACGGTTCCGGATAACACTATTGAGCCTTATTCTAGTTGTCGAAGTAGAGCGACAATTGTCGTTACGACTTGAATTTGATATTCTAAGCGGCGATCGCAGTGACAATCGTCGGGGAATAGCGGGAAAATGTGTTTCAGACATATTTCAGTTGTCGTTCTGATGCGAGATATGTAGTAAAACGACGTTTTTTGTATTTACAAGTGACAAACAAGAAGAATACATCAAAAGTGCAAGTTAAAACAAAACAATTTAACAAAATCATAAAAAATTTTTGATTTTAGCGTGAAAGTATTTATATATTTGAAGAATTGGAAATTTCATGACAGGGCACGCCTTTTACGAGTACTCGTTTTTCCCTCGAATATATTCAATAAATATACAAAGGCCTACTTTGGAAGTCTGTAATAGTTTATAAATCTGTGAGTAAAATAAAATGTTTGCAACTAATTTACTAGAAAAAATTTGGCAAATTCAATGGAATAGAGCTGTCGCTAATCTTAAATCTTTCGATCCTTAGTTGTTGTTTTTTTTTAACTTCATCACTACCGGAATGAGAATGCAAATGACATTTTTTATTATTTAAAAATATAAATATATACATTAAAAATTTTTTTTAGTTTGTAATTTACTCGCCGAAATTTCTTTTTAAAATGTATCAATTTCACTTGAAACGTTTCATTGTCGATTATTTCTCGCACTCACGTCACTCGACAACCAGAATACCACATTCCAAAAGGTGTAACAGCGACAACGACAAATGTCACGTAAGTGACGCGACAACTAGAATAAGGCTCATTATATCTCAAAAATATAGGTTTTCACAAGAGCAAAAAAAATTTTCATTTTGCTAAAAATATTGATATAGCAATAAAATAAAAAGATTGAAATGAACGATAAAATATTGGAAATAATTTTCTTAATAGGTCCTGCTACAAATTTATTTTTTTTATTTTAATTAAACTATTTAAAATTCAACTTTTCTCTTTCCAATAAGAAGTGTATTTATACTTACAATAAAAAACATTCCACAAAGTGTGTGCGATATTAGTTTATGTCGATTTGCAACATTTATTATAAAATATTATAGTATGCTTATTATTGTATGTATAAATACAATACCATAAAAAGCAATATTTTCAAATGTAAGAAGAATCAAATGTAAATTTTGCGAAAATATTGTAATTCTTTTTACAAAAACTTTATGATTATTATTGCAATTTCAGTTGAAACTTATATTTTTTCAAGGAATATGTAAGTACATAAATAATAAAAGTTTTACGATATCTTATTAATGGAAATCACTTCAGAATAATATTCCAGAAACTTAGCTTCTGCAAATACAGTATTTGAAAGCCTCTTGAACAACTTACAACAGAAGTTTTTTATATATTATGTGTAATTTATATTAAAGCTAGGTTTACAAAAATTTGTAGGTGTATGCGCATGGTTACATTCACAGAAGCAGGGAAAGCTTTTATCTAAGTGTACTTAGAATAGTTCTATTTAGAGCCGTTGGTACACATATGTATGCATGTGGTTAATATTTTAGTGTCGATATGACAAAAAAAATGAGCTGTAGAGTCGTTTGTAGAGTCGTTTTGTAAAAAATTTTGAGAGGAGGAAAATCAGTAGAGTTTTTCAAGAATTTTTTTACAACATGCCGCAGCAATATTAAATATGATGACGCAATCCAATTTCGCGAGATGTAAATCGTTATATCTGCCTTAGCAAGATTAATTTTTTGAAGAGTCCTCAAACAAAAATTAAACAACTCTTCATCCCACCCGAAACTTTTATAGTCCGAAAATTGTTTTAACATCAAAAGTTATTTATCATTTTTGCATTTTTGCCACATGGGCACTTCAGTGTTTTAATAATCTTACCCTTGAATAACTTGTCGTAAATCTTCTACGTAACTGCGTTCCGAATCGATGACTTCCAAACATGATCTTTCTAATACACTTAATGTATTATTAGAACTTGCCAGAGATGAATTAAATTCACCTTCACTATGATCTGCTAGACTTTCAACACTAGCTAAATATGAAGTCACTTCAGATGATTTCTCAGTGATATGGTTTTCATTTGCTGATGTTGACGATCCTGTTGTTGAACTTGATGTGCTTGATGATGTTGAACATATTGAAACTGATGAAAGTGGGCGGCATTTTAAATTTTCAGTGTCTGCTAATAATTTATTAACTTTTGTTGAATCTCGACTTTTTTGTTTTGATTCTATTTGTTGTTGCGATTTAATTGGCAGTAAATTTGTTGACTTAATGTTATTTTTATCATTCGAATTATTTGTATTATAATTGCCATGTTTTATTAAAATTCCGGGATCTGCTAAATCATTAGAATTTTCAAATTGCACTGATGACTTGTTATCAAGCATTTTTACTTTTGCATAAGTTAATTTTGGCAAATTTTGTTTGATTGATCGTTGAAATTGAAGGGGACTTTTATTAATTTGTAAATTTTTATTATCGATTTCTGTAAAGGGCAACTGCATTGCATTGTCCATTTCATGTTTTAAATTTTCGTTTATATTATAATTACTTCTTATTGTTCGGGACACTTCAATTTTTGCGGTAGTGCTTTTATCTGAATCCAATATTAATGGTGTACTAATTAATATATCATTTGGTATATTTGCTTCATTTTCAAAAATATCTTTTGCTCTATCACATTGACTGTAGTTTGAAGTCTGAAAATCAAATTTATTATAGTTTGCATTGGTTGGCTTTTTATGGGAAATAGTGCTAAATTCATAGGAATTTATTAAGTCTCGAACTGAATTTGACAATGAGAGATCTGTGTCAAATGTTTGAGTCTGCAAATACTGTTGTGGAAAATTAGGGCTTGAATTTTTATCTAGATCCGTTCCAGCCTTGCTAAGTTTAGATGTTTTTTTTGTCAAAGGAATCCAAGAAACTTTTTGTTTACCTAAAATTCGTTTTGGTAATCGCATACAATTAGAATTCACTGGGGAGGATGTACGTTCCGTGTCGCTATTATTACTGTCGACTAAACTATTATCTGTTTCAATAACGGTATTTGAATGTGATATTATTCTTTGGACATTAGGCGATAAAGCTTTAAATGATCTATATTGTTTGTGTGAATGTATAAAAGTAGTATTTAATTTCAAGGCTGATGAATCCAATATATTAGTTTTAGAAGATTTTATACAACTAAATTCATCATTAAAAAATGCGTTTGGCGAGCTATTATGCAAATTACTTGTATTACTGATTGAATTTGTCGTTACAATAACTGCTTGTCGTGTTGTCGTTTCGTCTAGCTCTTTTGTCGAAGTTTTGGCGACGCAATTTTTTAATAGCTTTATATTTGATGTGGTTACGGGAGAATGTGACTGCAACTTTGTGGTAATTAATGATGAAGATGGTAGCGTATTGAAATCTGAACCTATATTTTTATTTAATGTGTCATAAAATCCAAGTATAGATGGCGTTAAATCAGTTGTGCTCCCTGAAATAAGAATGTTATAAGGTAGTTAATATTTTTGCAACTAGTAAGAATATTTGTATAGGTTTTTTTTAATAGACTAAAAATATTTTATTATAATATAAAACTTTTTCCACCTCAACTGAATTAGGCTAGGCAGACCAATAAAAAGTTTTATGTAAAATATAACTTATTTTATGTATAATGCAAAAATTTAAGTAAACACTATCGATAAATCAGAGATCGAAAATTTAATTTTTGAACATTCCAGAGGTAACAACGGGAAAAGAGTGATTTGAGTATATATTTTGTACATTATTAATATATACAAAATATATGTGTATTTTCAGAATTACTTAATTTTAAATCGAAATTTTTACAAGATTCGTTTTGATAACATTTTTCTAATTTCGCAGAATTGAACTGCGTCGGCGATAAGAATATTATAATATATGTACGTATATGCGAATATGAATTATTTCAAATTAAATTGTTAAGGTGAAGTTACCCCATCATCATCATGTCATTCTTATTTTACTTAATGTATGTAACATAATATATTATTTAAATTATGTAAATAAAAATAGTTTATTTACACTTCCCTACCATGGAGAATTACGTTCCCACCGAAAACTCGATATGCAAAATTTGTTGCCATCACATAACCTACCTATTGTATATACGATACGGTCGGTAAAAAGTAAATAATAAAAATTCAGAGCTTCATTAATCTGACTGCTAAATTTCGCCCTTATAAATTCGTATGTAAAAAATTATACATATTATATATGTACATTATACATATATATAATTATTCATATAATTCACATACATATTATATATATATGAAGCGACTTTATGATATGATAGCGACTTTATTTGTTTGAATGAAAAATTTTTAATAGGTATGCTGAATTTAATTGTACATACACCAAAAAATATTACTTACAGCAGAAAAACAAAAGAAAAATTGTATAGATCCATTAATGTAGCAAGGCATTTAGAATATGCCAAACAATTTGTCTGAAAGCTTGATTTTTTTTGGTAATCGGTTGTGTACATTGACGAGTCCAAATTTGATGTTTTTAAGTCTCATGGTCGATAATTATTTTGACGTAAAGTAAATGTTTGTTTGCCTGATACTCGTATATATGTACACAAACTTGTAGATTATTTGTCAAGAGTATAAAAATTAAGAAAACTGAAGAAGAAAAAAATTTTTATGAATCACTTGAAACTAAAATTAGACTAGAATATGAAACTAAAAAAGATGATATATTAAATTACAGTACCAGAGAATATTTGTTTTTATTATAATCAGAGGAATGATATTAATGTAATTAATGGTATTCACTACTTTCAAGGTAGAATAATAATTCCAGATTTAATGAATAATGAAATGTTATAACTTTGCTACACAAATGTCATATAGATGCTAAAAGGACTAGATCTATATTTTATTGGAAAAGTAAAAATACTTCCCGGACATTAAAAACAATTGGAATTGTCAATTGAGTAGATAAAATTTTGAGTTATTGGTTAAGTGGGAGAAAGTATTGAAAGTATTGAAATATGAAAAACATCGAAAAGGAAATTTAAATTAGTTAAAGTTTAATCAAAATTAACCATTTGAAAATGTAATTCCAAAATTATTATTTCTACGATTTTTTAAGTTTATAAATGAAATTTATTTTTTTAAAAATGTGTTTATATTCTTAAATAGTATTCTGTAATAAACACTATTTGATAATTTAGTATTTATGGCTGGCAATAATAGCAGTAAAAAATATTTAAGAGGTCAAAGTAAACAAAATCCAAATGTACATCTGAAAACACTTCAAACATGCGGCCCTTGGGCACTTACGGAACGCAGCCCCGTTACGATGTACATTTTGATCTTGTGCTACGATTTTTGAAAATTGTAAAATTTAATTCTTATAATTTTGTTACAAATATTGATTTAAATCAGTAAGAAAGTGTTGAAAACAGAGTGCATGTTCTGCGGGCGTATGTCACGCATCCAAAAACCAAACTTATGCATATGCGAAAAATACACAGTTTCGAGAAGTGGAAAGCGACTGTTTTATAAATCAAATACTTAAATATTTGAACCAGTTTAATTTTTTTATGCTTGTAAACAGTGTACCAGTTAAGTAAATTCGAAATTTTCCGGTTATTCTAAGTTGAATGACGAACCTCACATTCGCGATCTCAGATTGATAAGCGATCTTACTTAACGTTGATAAGCTAATCAGTTTAAGGCTATTTTCACATGGTGGGAGAATAACAGGGTCCTCCAAAGGAAAATGACGAAATGCAAATCTTAAGAAATGTTTTTGATTCGACTCAATCCTAATTATATGAATGTTGTAAAGAAGTGACCACACCTGTGAAGCGTATTCCAGATGATGACAAACAAGAGATGATTGAAGGAGCTTCAAAATGCAAGGTCGATTCAAGGATCTAAAGAGTTTAGACCAGCGTTTAACAAAACTTAACACCAACCCTACCTTGTGGGGTTGATGTTTAGTTTTGTTAAAAACTTAACCCAAAAATCTTTATATCACCAGCATAAATTAACAGTTCAGTGCAGCTCAAAACAGACGCAACATCATTAACAGCGAAGATGAAAACCAATGGTCCCAGATGACTGCTTTGGGGAATCACCGAATTCGCTAAAAAGGGCGATGACACTGACGAACGAAAGATAACTCTGTATTGCATATCGACAAGGAAGAAACCAACTCAATTTAAAATCCCAATGTTTTCGAGTTCAAAATGATTACTCGAAGGAATTGAGCTCTCTCTACTATGATAAGATCCTGACGCCCCTTATAAATAAATTATAATAGCATTATAATAATATTATAACTATCCACAAATAGTTGGGTTAAATCAAAACATCTACAGCAATCCCTCCTATAACGTAATTTTTAGGACCGAAAAATTTTTACGTTAAGTGAAATTACATTATAGGGGGTCCAACTAAACTAATATGACTAATATGTATGTACTTGATATTTGCCTAAACTAGTAAGTTGTCTGTTGGTAAAGAAAGAAATTTAAATTAAAAAAAAAATAGATTAAATTATTTTAAAATTACGTAAAACCAGGTAAAAATTACATTAAATGAAAATAGGTAGGAAAAATAAAATTTACATATATCGAAATTATATAGTAAGAGGTTACGATATAGAAGGGATTGCTGTACTTCAAAAAAGGCTTATATTAATTTAAGCACAAGCGCTATAGAATGTTGTTGGAAGAAACACTATCGAACAAACATGTGATGGCTAATTAGTTTAATATTTGTTTAAAAGAATTCATTAATGAAAAAAACCGATTAAAATAAATTAACCCTTAATTTTTTACTAAAATTAATAATTTAATAAAAATAATAATATAATAAAAATAAATAATATAATATAATATACAGGGTGTCCGGGACTCAATGGTATTCCAGAAGCAAGGTGATAGAATACATGCAGTGGAACAAAAAACACCTAGTGACATTTTTCTTACTGGGCCCTTGTTCTCGAGTTATGGGGCCTCAAAGTTGGAACAAGCAAAAACCGGTTTATTTTCACACTTTTATTTATAGCTCGGGAAATGTGACAGGTAAATCCAATCTTGTAGACACGTTTTATAGCCAATGAAATCCTCATTCTAACGGTATACCAGCGGCTGCAAAGACTTTTTTTAAAATTTTCCACATTAACTATACCTGAAGATCAATCATTGAATTTTTGAATTATATCAAAATACACAGAAGATCAGAGGGTGAACATTACTTGGATTATAACTAATTTATCGCGAAAAATCTACTTTTTTTTGGTTTTTTATAAATTTGATCCTCGTAGACACGATATTTCTGAAACTTTTGGAAATATTTTGTGGAGAAATAAAGGTAATGCAAATCTCTTTCATTTTGAAAAAGAAAAAGTACATGTTAATAATGCAAAACATTGCGTAATAAAGATTAACAAATTTGTTTTTGTTTGAAACATACTTTGTTTTAGTTAATTTTCTATGGTTTTGGCCTCAATTTTCGCCTGATAAACATGTTATTTCTAAAATTTTTTCCACATTATGTTATATCAAAATGAAGGTCAGAATATAGGGCTCGTCTTTCTGTAAAATGATAGGTTGATAACGTGGAATTATGAGTAAATGACGGTTAAACAAAAATTTAGGAAAAAAATTTTTAACAAATTTTGAGTTTTCACTTGAATATCTCTGAAACTAAAAAAAATCTTTGCAGCCGCTGGTATACCGTTAGAATGAGGATTTCATTAGCTATTAAACGAGTCTACAAGATTGGATTTACCTGTCACATTTCCCGAGCTATAAATAAAAGTGTGAAAATAAACCGGTTTTTGCATGTTCCAACTTTGAGGCCCCATAACTCGAGAACAAGGGTCCAGTAAGAAAAATGTCACTAGGTGTTTTTTGTTCGTCTGCACGTATTCTATCACCCTGCTTCGGGAATACCATTGAGTCGCCGACACTCTGTATAATGAAAATTAATAATATAATAAAAATATGAAAACAAAATTACTGAAAATAAGAAATAATGGAAATTATTATAGTGTATGCTAGGCTCAAGAGAAAATTACAAAATTAAAGAGCGAAAAAATTTTATATTATAACAATTAGTTTTAAATGAACCTTTTTCTACAGTACGAAAGTTTTGAGGTGATATTCCAGTTTCTGAGTATTTAAGACCAATAATTATGATATAATCTATGTTTCATAAAATAGTGAAAAAAGTTATGTGTACATATATGGGGACACAGCTTTTTTCAATATCAAAAATCATTAAAAAAACCCAGAGCCATATAAGAGCTATATACTCTCAATACTGAAAAAATGATTACTATACTCAATCGTGAACTGGAAGGAAAAATGTGTTTTTGAACAGAAATAAGTTAAGTTTTTGTATACCTATAAGAAATTTCTTTTAGTTGACATAAATTGAATTTTAATATTATATTGAAATATCTAAAAGAGGTTCGGCATCGATGTTGAGAAACGCGGTTTTAAATATATTATTTAGCATAACATAATAGCTTCGGAAATAGTGTTGACAAATTACACTTTCACAATTTGAATATGATAACTGATTTCATAATTTTATTTTATAATAAAAATTTTAAATGTTTAAAATTCTTAACTTCGAATTCGCCATTTTCTCAAAAAAAAATTTTGAAAAACAAACGAATTATGTTTATGTAATTGTTCGATAAATGGTTATGGAACATTTATTAAAGCAGCTTATGAATTTAAACTGCACCCAAAATTTCAACTTTAAGCGAATTTTTCTTAATTTTTACTTTACTTATTAACTATTTTGTTATGCTTAGGAAATCACATTTACAAAAAATCTGATGTGGTCAGCACATAACCGACCGCATTGTATATTGTCTAGTTAAGTGAAAGGGTTACAGAATATTGTAAAAATGTCTTTTAAATACTTGCTTTCAATTTTTAGGATATTATTAAGCTTATAGTTAACATACCTAGAAAAATGTAAATTTGGCTCTTAGGAGAGTTTGACTTTGTGCTACCCGAATTCCCTGAAATGATCGCCAGTTAACCAGAATTCAAATATTAGATTTCAAGAAATTCCATCAATTCATTCCGTAGATATGGTGAAAAATGTAAAATCGGTCCACAAATCAGTTTTGGAGCCCTGATCTTTCCAAAAAATTTATATGTTCATTGTTTTAATACGAAGAATTCAAATATTAAATTTCAATGAAATCGGTTGATTATTTCTCTTTATATACGCAAAAATGTATATTTGGCCCGTAATAAACGTATAGTTGCTGATGCCTGATTTCTTCCAAAAGTTAGCAATTTTCGCGGACGGTCAAGCAAAGCTCATATATGAAATTTCAAGTAAATCGGTTGAATATTTTCTTCAAAATGGTGAAAAATGTAAAATCGGCCCGCAAATCAGTTTTCGCGCCCTGATCTTTCCAAAAAATTTATATGTTCATTGTTTTAATACGAGGAATTCAAGTATTAGCAAAGCTCATATATGAAATTTCAAGTAAATCGGTTGAATACTTTCTTCAAAATGTTCAAAAATGTAAAACAGGTCCGCTAAAAAGTGCAGTTCCCGAGGCCTGATATATCCCAAAAGTTGATCAATCCGTGCCATGGTGGAAATAAACTTACATATAAAATTTCATCAAAATCGGTTCAGCAGAACTTGAGATACACGCGTGCGCACACAGACTGATAGACCGACAGACCGACAGACGGACACACCGACAGACCGACAGACCGACAGACCGACAGACCGACAGACTGACAGACCGACAGACCGACAGACCGACAGACCGACGAACCGACAGGTTGCTAAAAATAGTTTACTTACACCTCCCTACTATGGAGAAGTGCATTCCCACCGAAAACTCGATATGCAAAATTTGTTGCCATCACATAACCTACCTATTGTATACACAATACGGTCGGTAAAAACAAACAGTTCAAATTTAGAAATTCTAACATTCCTTATAATTAGATAAAGTACTTAATAATATTAATTTATTTATACACACCGGGCTTGTTATGGTGTTGTTTTCTTTTTTTATTGCAGATATTAAACTTTAGTAAAGCTTGAATTCAATTCAGTTTCTTGAGAGTTTCTAAACAAACAGCTGTAGCTATTTTCATTTGCAATTTTTTGTAGAATGTATATTTTATATATCTTATCTTGTCATAAAGATAAGATAAGATACTTTTGTACTCGTATATTCTCTGCCTTATCGATATCTTTTACTAAAATAAATTTAAAAACTTTTTAGCTTAAAAAGAAGTGGCTTGTGATCCATGCACATTTTTAATCAATTTGCTTTATTAAAAAAAATTAGAGAAAATTATGATGCTTTCATTTTCTCAACGTTTAAAGTTTTTTCAAGTTTTGTAAAATAAAACTTGGTGTTTTAAAAACATTTAAAATTTTATAACTGTTAAAACATATTTTTTCTGGGTTATATTAGAAGGTTTTATTTTCAAAAAAAATTTTTTTCATTAACACTAATTTTTTTTTTCATTTTTTGATTAAAAATATAACAAATAAAAAGGATTCCCAAATGATTTTTCTGAGTTTCACACTTTTATAATCCAAAATCAAATTTTAGGCTTTTTGTACTCGTATAACCAAAAAATATTTGTTTTTGTTTGATAAATATTTTAAACTGTGACGCTTATCGCCTATTTATAAAGTTTTTTAAAGTTTTTTCAATTTTGCCGTCTGATTTACTTTTTTTTTAAATGAGCATTGTTTTTGCTTTTGCGAGAAACTAGAAGTCATTGTTTTTTTTAAGTTTTTTCAAGTTTTATACCTTTTATAAGTAATATTATTTATCTGAGAATAAATCCTTATTTATTTATTTAGTCTGACAAAAGATTTGTATAAGATTGGGAAAATATTCGTTAACATCTTATATAAAATTTCTCTAAACCTAGTGTTTGTTTCTTGTAAACTTAAAAACTGTAAAAAGAGAACTCCCTGTTGAAGTTCATTTTCTGTGATTCGATTACTCTGAAATCTTCTCTGAAAATGTTGACAAACAAAATTCAAATATTAAATTTCAAGAAATACTTGTAATTAATTCTTGCTAGTGAAATTAATTCGCAAAAAGCAATTGCTTTATGAAACACAATTCAAAATATATTTCTCTTTATATTGAAAAAAGTTAAATAACGTATCTATTCACTACCGTACAAAAATGTTAATTTCGTAGTAATTGTTAATAAAATATATAAAAAAATTCTAGAAAATTCATTAATTATTTTCATAAAAATAGTCAGAATCGTAAAATAAAGCTAATTATTTTAAGAATAAGCCAGTAGTAAAGATCTGTTGAGGCTTGAAATACGCCAAGAGCCAATCAACCGAATGACGAAAGTCAACTCAGGCATATATTTTCATTAAAGTCAGTTAAGTCAAAATTGAGATACACAGATAAAACAAAAAAAGTTATAATTTTTTTATATAAAAGATTAGAAGTAGAACTTTTTGGTATTAATTATTTCTACACATAATACGAGAAAATTATACTTAATTTTAAATAAAAATTTAGTTGATCGTGTCAACTCTGTGATAATCGTGCGAATAATTGATTTCAAATGTCCGAGATAATTGGCATACAGATTCATACAACCTCTTGCTTTTTATGTATAGTGCTCTTTTATTCTTATATGATACATGAGTTACCATAAAAACCCATAAAAAATTTGTTTATTCAATATTTCAGCTTTGTAGCTTTAATAGATTTTAAGCTATGAACAAACAGCTTATGAGGTTGTATGGCAGTTACCACAAGCGGTCGAGAAATTTTAACGGCTTTTATTCAAACGAAACAACATGTTTTCTTGTGTAAAATTTTCAAAACTATACCCTAAATAATTTCTGAGGTATGATCAAAAAATTTTGGAGTTGAATAGCAGCTATCACAAACGTTCTTGACATCTCCACAACTTTTAACGAACATAGATACCCTTTTATCTTATCTGTTTTTGCCAAATTTCAATACTGTGGGTTGAACAGTTTTTAAAATATAACCAAATTACTTTTCAAAGTTCTATGGCAATTACCATAAGGAACCAAGCAATTTCAATGACTTTTATCTAACACAATGGAGAAAAGTTTCAATACTATAGCTTTTATAATTTCTAGGGTAAAGCGAAATAAATGTTGAAATTGTATGGCAGCTACCCGAACTAACACCTTGATTACATCCAATTTATATAGGATTCTGGAACTTATCACTTATTATAAATCACTTGTGAAAATTTGGTGAACTTAGCTCAATTAGTTTAACATACAAAGCACACAAAGCTTAGCTCGGACATACAAAGCTTAATCGGCTCAGAATGATCCGATTTGATCGATGCTGATCACAAACATACGCTTGAGTCTATATCTCAGACCATTATTTTTTAGCGTTACAAACGGTAAGGCAAATTTACTATACCCTTCGATTATACGTTCGTACGGGTGAAAAATTTAATACTTTCGCTACTTGTTCTAAATTACTTTTCGTTTCTTCTGAACTTCCTTGGGAATTTTCAATAGTAAATGCAAAAGAAAATATCCCTAAATCCATACTTATTTATTTATAAATTCTTAAAATCCCAGATTATTAGTCAATAGAGTTATTGTATGCAATGCTGATGCGGGCTGGTGTAAGATTATTAAAATCGCGGCCACATGTGGCACGCAGTTTAATTTTTATATTTTTGTTAATATTCATTTACCACCAAGAATTTGTTGAAACCAGAGTGAAGGTTCTGCGGAGGTTTGTCACACATTTAAAAACCAAAATTATGCATATGTGAAAAGTATACAACCGTATGTAAATGTAACTGCAATCGAATTTTTGCGTTAGTTTGTTTCGAGAAGTGGAAGGCGAATGTTCAATGTGTCTAAAAATCGAATATATACTTGAACCAGTTTAATTTTCTTTTTGTAAACAGTACGCCAGTTAAGTAAATTCATAATTTTTCGAATATTGTAATTAGAATAAATTATTAAAAGCGGAATTAGAAAGAAAATTTTTAGATTTTAATAGATGTCAGTAGTGCAAATATACAATTGAAATTGGAATGCTGTGCCATTCTGTATTAAAACAAAAATTTGGAGAAGTGGAAATTACTAAATTTTATAATTATTTACCTATAAAGCTGTTTCCCAGTATTTTACTATTGGCTAAGAGTGTGTTAGCCATGTTCGGAGGCACATACATACAGCAATCCCTCCTATAACGTAATTTTTGGGACCGAAAAATTTTTACGTTAAGTGAAATTACATTATAGGAGGTCCAACTAAACTAATATGACTAATATGTATGTACATACATATGTATGTATGTACTTGATATTTGCCTAAACTAGTAAGTTGTCTGTTGGTAAAGAAAGAAATTTAAATGAAAAAAAAAATAGATTGTTGCATATTAAATTATTTTAAAATTACGTAAAACGAGGTAAAAATTACATTAAGTGAAAATAGGTAGGAAAAATAAAGTTTACATATATCGAAATTATATAGTAAGAGGTTACGTTATAGGAGGGATTGCTGTATTTGTTTTGAGCAATTGTTTTCGAAATTAAAAAATTTATGTTATTTAAGTTTTATATTAATTTTTATGCTGATAATAAAAATCAAAATTTGTGTATAATTTTGTAGTTTTTTTAACGGTCAGAAGCAAAAACCCTAAAATGGTCTGTTCGTAAGGCATCAAAAATGAGTAAAATTTTTCTGTGAGCTTAAATTTCTACTTCCAAAGAAGAATTTCATCCATATCTGACGCTCTGAGCTAAAGGATGGGAAAAAACTTAGAAATTTCCTAGTGCAAGCCCATTTTAGGGATTCCGCACAGTACTTTGCACAATAAAACCTTAAGCTACTAATTATACTCAAATTTTGATTTTTATTATCAATATAAAAAAGTATAAAACATACGAGTACAAACAATACAGTCATACGAAAAAATGTAAAATTATTTTTTTAAAGGAATTTAGCCACGTTTTTCTGTTACTAAATCTTAGAAATTTGATTGAATTTAACTCCCAGTTGTAATTCTTAATATTTTTCATATTGATTGAATATGTTAATCTTGATCTTTAAGTCGTTTTATTACTTTTTAATATCGAAAACAATGGTTCACACAAATATGTGCTTCCGAACATGGCAAAAACACGCTTAATTGATTTATATGTAAATAATTATAAAATTTCTTAATTTCCACTTCTCTAAATTTTTGTTTAAATATAGAATTTTACATTTCGATTTAAATTGTAAATTTGAGTCAAGTTTTTCAATATCTACAGAAAATGTAAAAAGTAAATAGGTTTAAACCATTTTGACAATTATTAAAATCTAAAAATCTTCTTTCAAATTCGGTTTTTAATAACTTATTCTAATTAGAATATTCGGAAAATTTCGAATCTACTTAA
Source organism: Condylostylus longicornis (assembly GCF_029603195.1). NCBI lineage: Eukaryota > Metazoa > Arthropoda > Insecta > Diptera > Dolichopodidae > Condylostylus > Condylostylus longicornis. The sequence goes on along the minus strand of NW_026578017.1, from coordinate 389,629 downwards.
CTCATATACTGTTTACAAATATAATAAAAAACACCTTCTGGTTTCCACACTCTTACTGATTTAAATCAATATTTGTAACAAAATTATAAGAATTAAATTTCACAATTTTCAAAAATCGTAACGGGTCACAAGATCAAGAACTGCGGTCCGCATGCGGATACATACCTCTCCTAGTGTATTATACATATCCAAGTTGGAATTTTTAGAAAATAAATTATGCTTTAATATTTTATAAATTGTTAAAAGAATTTAAAGATTACTTTAAAATAATCTATTCTAAGGCCTTTCACATTTGAGTACAGAAATAACTCCATCGTAGAATATAATGAAACAAGCAATAATCAAAATTTTCTCAAATTAATGCAATAGATATGTGTGGATATATAAAATAATATTTATTAATTCGGAGAATTAAAAATATTACTTTTTGAAACAAAAGCAAATACTTCAAAAAATATTTTTGGTTGCAATTCGTTTTTTTTTTCTTTTCAGTTTTATAGGTATTTGTTTGACTGACTTGTGAATATATATGCATATTCTAATTGTTTGAACTCGAAATACATAATCAAGAAAATTTCAAATAAAAATTTATTGAATTTGACATTCATTAAAATATCACACTCCAATATATTTATATATATGTATGCACATAGAAATTATTTTCAGAATTATTTGAACCCATTTGACCCTATTTTAAATTGTTGTTAATGGCATACCCACAAACATATTATACGTATTTATTTACATACATTAGTGAATTTTACATCGCCAGGGGTAAATTGTGCATATTGTAAATGTATTTAACATAAATATAAAGATTTTTCAAATTTTAAATTTATTTTTAAGCGCGTTAATAAAACTTTGCCAATAGCTTCTATTCGAGAATTTCAATAAGATTATGACAAATTTTCTTTCATACTTATATTAAGTTAATAACAATCCCTGAAGTACTTGGAATAAAAATTAATTGTAGATACTGGTTATATTAAAAAACATTGTTATTTTATGCCGTGCTAATGTCTTACCGATAGTAATATATAACGGGAACTAACTTAACTGTAGTAGATACATTCCTAAAAACAATGTATCCAATGTGTATATAAAAATTGATTTCAAGGAGATGAAAACAAAATACATAAATACGTATGTAAATATCAATGAATTGTGTTTGCGTTATGTATGTCTTTTTATATATACAGAAAAAAAATCACCCCTGAGTTTCATTTTTGCAAGCTTCTTTGGTTGTTTTGTTTTATAATATTTGATTTCTCATATATTTTTATTATATTTATGAGTACATTGTATTTTAGAGCAATAAGTATTTTTGGAACAAGTACACATTGCACAATTTTAGTATACTTTTTTCATTTTATGTGAAAGAATTAAATATAATGTATGACAATAGTTGTAATAATGTTCTTATTCTTTGGAAAAGAATATTCGCACTTAAATTTATTTTAACATATAATTACATACCTACATAAAGTAATATTGTATAACATATAATAAATGTATATAATAATAATATATAATAATAAACCTACACAATATAAGTGCAGACATGCAGTTAATTTTGCATTTATAGAATTTTGTCGCAAATCAAATACATAAATGAAATATATAGCAGGGTGGTCACAGCTTGATGTACTTAATAGTGCAAAACAAAAAAGGTGATTTTCTTCCAACTAGTGAAAGGCCGATAGAAAGTTGTTTATCTAAAATTGCAATCATGTTAATTTTGAAATATTTGCGAAAGTTTATTTGTAAAATATTGGAAGGTTATTGAAAAAAAATTATACAAGAAATTGTAGTTAATTATTATTGTTACTACGATTATTTTATTTTTACGACTATATTTGAGATTTTCACAAAATATTTCCATTTTCTTTTTATTTTTTAGTCATCATTCAAAAATTAATAAATAAGCAAAACACAATAAATAAAAAAAAACAAATTATTTATATGTTGAATTTTATACAACAAAATAAGTTTTTTTTAAAATGTCTTTATTAAAATTTTGCTGGAAAAAAAAAATTCTTTACAATATGTACATACATATGTTTTTTTGAGTCTAATTTTCAATAGCTAAGGAAATTTTTTTCAAATTATATGTACATAAATTGTTGTTGTAGTAGTGCAAAATATTGCTCTGATACATCAGTAAACATATTGGTACACGGCATTCTGTATCAAGGTTCGAATAATGAGCACTTTTAATATGCGTATGTGTAATGTGTATGATATTATGTACTTGCACACTTATGTGCACACTTATGAATTAAAAACAAAATGCATGAATCGCTTTTCTTATAAGTACGCACATACAATTTTCCCTTTTTCTCATTATAAAAGAGCAAGTTACTCATTCATTAACACGTTAACACCGTTAAGCTAAATTTTTAAGTCATAGACTTTACAAAAGAATACTGATTTTGATTTGGTTTGTTTCGGTTTGCTTGTTAATATATGCATAGATGTACATATTTTTGTATGTATACATGGGTGTATGTATGTATTTATGTACGTATGTATGTACATTTAAATTTCATTTAAAGTTATTTTTACAACTATTTTTATTTGCTTGTCAAAGTAAAAAAAAGGTATTTTAAGGAGAAAATACTTGTCAAATAAATTGTGTGTTAAATAGGCTAATGCTCTACTAGGATTCTAATGTAGGACTCAAAATCGCACTGTCGCTGCATTGTTAAGGGGGAGCTAAGCCATTAAGCAACTCTGGATATTAGGCGTCCTCCAGTTTAAATAAGCCTTCACATGGTATGCCGGGTTCTGCCATGGATGACTTAATCTTCCCGCGCTACCTCAAAAAAGAGGTCAAGGAGTAATTGTAAGAAAAAGAGAACAACGAGTAATTGACCCTGGAACATTTCTCAGCTGTAACATCGCGGTACTTGACGGTGACAAAATGTCAAGACAGCATGTTTTCGTCATCTACGTACCGAAGTATAAAAAAACTATTAATCTCTCCAGTTTTCTCAACAGTATGGGAAAACATATTCCAAGCCTCAAGATGGATTCCTGGAAAGTACTGAGGGTGGATAGGGAAAAGAAGGTGGGTTTTCCGCAAATGATTCCGGTGCGAAAGATATAAGGAAAGGGGAGTTCCGGCTTTTCCTGAATATTTTCCATATCACCTTAAGTGCGAAAGGAAGGAAATCGATCCAAGACACTGGCGTCAGGGGCAAACAACATGAAAAATCAACGCCCATTGAAAAGCCTAAAGCTGAAGGACAGTGAAGAAGAGAGATGAGGGCTTACTTGAATTTATATATAGTAACAGACAATTGTAAACGTAATCAGGGAAGAAGTTTTTGATATCACTCTGTGCACTGATTTCATTAGCAATAGAGCAGATGGGTGGCGTATTTGCTCCTGATTCTCATGACGGACATCGAATTATTGATGAATTACAACGGCTATTATTGATGCCTATCATGGTAGTTGCACACTTATGTGCCTGGGAATGACTCGAGCAACGCGGACGGCTGATACGGAGGGATTTTTGGGCTGCCGCTATTGCACCTTTGCATTGTGCTTGAAACTCTGCTAGCAACTTACCGACTTCTTGCTGGTGATGATGCCGCGGGGAAAAATTTGCCCACTGTACTTATAAGGCTTTTGTTGTGAGCAACCCTGTTCTCGGAAAAGAATGAATAATTATAATTCTTTCCACACCAGACTGCTGGAGAATGGAAGAATTTTTAAACAGTGCTAGCCCTATAAGGAAGCGTAATTCTCTGATATACATAAATTACCTCGTTATTAAACTGAAAAACTGACACGACACTGATATAGAGCACGTTCGATAAATCCTCACTGAAAAATTTGCAAAAATAGCATGTTCGATAAAATTCTGCTACAAAAAACTAATGTTCGAGAAGGCAAATTTGTAAATATGTACATAACTTTTGTATGTTGTTTAGAGCTTCCAATGCATTACTGAGTGTTCGTTTTTATATATAATTGGGAACAATTAGAAGCGGCGTGTTTTAGGAATGCTTTGTGGTGTTCAACAATCATTAATGAAAACCCATTACTTTTTACTCTTTACTAGGTCTTCCCATTTTTTGACATATTCAGAATATTTCGAGTAGAGATGGAAAAAACTTCGAGTTTTAATCACAGTGATTGAAAAAGACCAGTGATTCACAATTTAATTATACTGATGAAACAAACCTATATGATCGATCAGAGAAATGTCATCAATCATTTTGATAACGAATATATTCAAGGCTCTGTAATGAAGCTCTGTATCTTGGGAACCAGACATGATTCAAAAAACATATTTATGGATTTTGACAGTCATGATTCAAAAAACATATTCCTGGATTATGAATTTTACTAATACAACATTATAGTTGCGGAATCAATAAGAATGTGCCTATTACACTACTAATTTATCTTAATGGAAATTTCTTCATGCAACTGCAGAACAGATGGATGACGTAATCAAAGGAACGAGTTAAAAGCAGAAAAATTATTCATTAAAAAAATTTTTCTCCTCGAACTGGACTCGAACCAGTGACCTACCGCTTTCTAGGCGGACGCTCTACCAACTGAGCTACAGAGGCATGAAGAAATTGCCGACGAAATGTTCTCTACATTGCTTTATACTGTAATTCACATGATTACTAAGTATTTGTTTTTTGTTTACATTGATTGCTACATACAATCCATTGAAACACACAATAACAAGAACATATATATTTATAGGATAGTGCCTATTCCACTAATTATATTATGAATTTTACTAATACAACATTATAGTTGCGGAATCAATAAGAATGTGCCTATTACACTACCAATTTATCTTAATGGAAATTTCTTCATGCAACTGCAGAACAGATGGATGACGTAATCAAAGGAACGAGTTAAAGGCAGAAAAATTATTCATTAAAAAAAATTTTTTCTCCTCGAACTGGACTCGAACCAGTGACCTACCGCTTTCTAGGCGGACGCTCTACCAACTGAGCTACAGAGGCATGAAGAAATTGCCGACGAAATGTTCTCTACATTGCTTTATACTGTAATTCACATGATTACTAAGTATTTGTTTTTTGTTTACATTGATTGCTACATACAATCCAATGAAACACACAATAACAAGAACATATATATTTATAGGATAGTGCCTATTCCACTAATTATATTATGAATTTTACTAATACAACATTATAGTTGCGGAATCAATAAGAATGTGCCTATTACACTACTAATTTATCTTAATGGAAATTTCTTCATGCAACTGCAGAACAGATGGATGACGTAATCAAAGGAACGAGTTAAAGGCAGAAAAATTATTCATTAAAAAAATTTTTCTCCTCGAACTGGACTCGAACCAGTGACCTACCGCTTTCTAGGCGGACGCTCTACCAACTGAGCTACAGAACTCTACCAACTGAAGCGGTAAAATAAATACATCAACTGGTTCTCGGTGGAACATTGTTTCAGTGCAAGACCTGTCATAAAGTCAGCTGGGTTTCAAACCACAGGCAAAGAACGTCGAGCCAGATCGACCATTTCATAATTAATCGTCGGTTTAGAAGCTGCCTTATGGATGTCCGAAGCCGTAGAGTTGTCGACAATGGTTTAATAAGGGATCACCATTTAATGATAGCGATAGTGCGGCTTCGTGTAGCATCATCTCGATATACGAACGACAACATAACAGCACGTGTACCCAAGTAAAATGTCGACAAACTGAAAACAACGTCTAATGTTTCAAAATTTAGGGACAAACTCCAGTATCAGCGAAAAAGAATTAGGAGTCTGGAAGAAACATGGCAGAATGGGAGACAGACATAAACCATGGATGTCCAATTGTACATGGCAAAGCATCCAAACCCGCAAGAAGTTTAAAGCGCAGATTCTCACGGCTGAAAACTGTAATAACGCTCCGAACACAGCTGGAAGGGAGATTAAGCGTTGGGTGCGCCGAGACAAGAAGTAACGGCAGAGCACGCAACGCATATTGGTGATAGCAGCTTACTTTACGAAATTACTAAGAAATTAGTTAAAGGTACTCTCTCGACTCAACATCCGGTAGGAGATGGTAATGTAAGCTTACTACGTTCGGATAAGGAGGAAATTTGGCGTTGAAAAGAGCACCTCTATACTGTATTAAGTATCTTGACGGTCGAAAATGAGGCACCATAGATATTTCCCTCCATAGAAACAAATTTCCGAATTAGATCCAGTATCACCGATTGGACGAAATAATTGCAGCTATCAAGGCAGTAATTGACGGTATATCTGCCGCATTTTACAAAGTCAGCCCAGGCGGAATTATTGCTTCCACTAATCACCTTCGGCGGCGTTACTGCTTCCACTAATCACCTACACTTTGGAGAAATGAGATCTTTCCAAATGAGTATAAAGATGGAATCATCGTCAAAATACCGAAGAAAGGTAACTTGATAGAGTGCAGCAATTAGAAGGGTATACAGAAGGGTATATGTGTTCTGCCAACGGTTACGAAAATAATAGCAAAAATAATTCTAAGTCGCCTACTGATCACAGAACAGGCTGGCTTTCGCTCAGGATACTTTTCCACAGACCACATTAATACTGCGCGTATCATCATTGCACAACGCACTGAATTTAGATCCCCGTTTCACATGATGTTTGTTGATTTTGAGAAGGCCTTTGACAGTATTCACAGAGTTTCGGATAAACTAACTGCTCTTATTAGGCTCAGTTACGATGGCGCAAGTTGTCGGGTGCTACACAAGGGAAAATTGAGTGAAAAATTCACTGTATGTAGTGGCGTTCGTCGTGCCTTCCGGCACTTCGATTTTCTGACCTTTATCAAATGGCTCAATCTCTTGAGCTTGGTGCTACTGAAGCTGGTTCAATGGTTGAAAAACGAAAATCGTTACCTTGCTCGAGAATAACAACAACTCTCGTTCACCACTTGCTATTTCCGGCTGCACAACTGACACCGTGGAAAAATTTACATACATGGGGGGCCAACTTTCTGCCTATATAACAACCAGAATGAATAAGGCCAAAATCATTTTTGGAATGATGTCCAATGTGTGGAGAAACAACAATATAAGCCTTTTTACAAAGCTGAAACAGTTTAGCTCGAACGCAAAGTCTGTGTTGCTATATGGGTGTACAACGTGAAAAGCGACCGCGGCACTACGCACGTAATCGATGCCTGCGGAGGATTCTCGGTATTTTTGGGTCAGCACCATCTCTAACGAGGACCTGTTTAGAAGAACTGGCCAAATGTATGTGGGCGTTTTGATCAGGTGTCGTAAGTGAGTGGATTGGTCACACCTTGCGAAAGACTAATGAAAACGTTGCAAAGAGGGCCTTGAAATGGAATCCACTCACCCAATCTGGCAGAGGTGTGGGTCGGCAATCTTGGAGAAGAACAGTGAAAGCTGAAATGTCGGAGCTTGGTTACAGTTGGACGGAGCTAAATAACATCCCCGAAATCCGTATTCGTTTGAAAGGAATTGTAGATGCGTTTTGGCATGCTATTGGATCTGGACACCAGTACGTAAGTAAGCTATAATTAGATAACGTTACCTATCTAGTTTTTGCATTTTGAAAATCGAATACCTGAAGAGATGTCTTGTTTTGTCAATTTATCTCATTACTTTTGTTTTAATACTGTTATTTAACTTGAACGGTTTTCTCTTAGTTATTGTACCTATTCAATGTTCGAAAATTGAAATTTTCAAAAGCCAAGAAGCTAATAGGTTCTCAAATAATTACCAAGTAATTTTGTTTTACTACTTTATGTTTTCTTTAAATTAAATGAGTACTTTTTTTTATATAATATGAATACATTATTGAAAGGAAAACATCAAGCACACAAACACGATAACAATTATACATTCTGGCTTTTGTGAACTTTTATATTTTTATTCATTAAATTATTAATTATGTACAAAAAGTGTCTGAAATTCGATCGTATTCCAGAAAAAGGTATAAGTGCAGTTCCTTAAAATCTAATAGGAGGCATGTCTTTTTTACGAAATTCTTGCTAAATTATTGGCCTTCAAAGTTGACCTTTTTGAAAAGAGTCCGATTTGTACATTTTAATCATTATCAAGCACACCCAGTCACGGCAACACGCACGTATTGCAATGTTTAATATTTTAAAGATGTCGATGAATATTTTGTTTTATTAAAACAAAACTCTACGATTACTTTAAGATATGCTAATTTATCTGTTAATTAGAGAATTATTTCAAGAAACCGTTTCCATTACTCAGAGATTAAGGTATATACGTTAAGTACAGGCTCCGGTCTGCAATTGTTAAAGAAAATATTCCATTCACAATAAGATTTCACATATTGCTATTAAAACTGTATTTAAATTCGAAATATTTTGAAATAACTTGATTTTACAAAGCATTTTAAAGTAACTTAAAAGACAACTTAAAGACAATCTTCGACATTGAGGATGAATATTGAGCAAAAATTGAAATTTTTGACAGTTAATAATAAATATTTTTTGAATATTTTTTTTTTGAAACGAGTATAGTAGAATCAAAAACCTACACATTAACAGGAATGCAATATTTTGGTATTTACAAAAAATGTTTTAAATTATATTAAATTCGTGTGTTCTAAAATATATAAAATATTAACAAATATAAACGTAAATTAAAAATGCAAATATTGGGTTTTGAAAAAATTTTGTACAAATACAGGTTTTTGTAACAACACTTAATATGTTCAATAAGTAATACTTATTGTATTTGCTTTTTTAACTTTTTGTTACAAGTAATTTAATGTTAATAATAATTGAAACCTTCAGTTTTTTAAATAAAATTTTAATTCATATTTTTAAAATAATGTATCAAATTAAAAAAAAAAAACAAAATAATTTTAATTAGTTAATTCAATAAAATTCGACAATAAAATAACAAAGAAAATTAAGAAATTCATAATTTAAATTAAACGAAACAAAACAAAAATTAAAATTAAATAAAAGCTAAATCCTTAAACATTTTCCACATAAATGTCACAGCATGTTGCGTCAAACAAAAATGCACAAAAACGTAATTTAATTTTTAAGAACAATACAGTTCAGCTTCACAAAAGTTCTTAAATTAATTTTCAAAAACAGTCTTTTGAAGCAATTGTTATTGTCTGTCTTTACTATTATAAACCAAAGTAGGTTGTTGTTGCAAAAACTATTGTTTTGCATAAAATAGATTTTGATGCAATCAAAACTGCTCAAATGTGGGATTTTTAAGCAATCATCGTTTTTTAAATAAGTTTTTTTAAGCGAATACAAGCATTTTGAAGCGATTTCATTATAAAAAAATGTAAAGCTTGACGTGCACAACAACACCTAATCATTAGTTAAATTTTTGTAAAAATGCAAATGTATGGGCTTTGATACTACTATACACTTTTTTGCTGTGCAATTGCTTGGATAAAGTATTTCAGTCCCAACTAAGCTGCATAATTTTTATTATAAGAATTTATTAAAATTATTTAATTAAAAGTGTAGTATGTGTAAAAAAAACATTTTAGTTATATTATTCAAACTTGACTTTTTACTAAATTTTGTATCTTTAAAATTCAATATCAGTAAACCAATAATTGCGACTTATCTAGTTGTAAAATTAATATTTGTTGAACTCTCTCCTTACACCTTCCTCATAGAGTGTTACGTTATATTTGAACAACCTCAAAAATGTAAACTTATTCTTTTGCAATCTTATTCATTTGGAATAAACTTAATCCTTTGATTAAAATTTGTAGATTTTTTAGAGATAGTTATTGTTTTATATTTTATATGTTTTTCATTCATAGTTATTATAGAGACATATATACAAAATAGCAGAAAATAATCCAAAAATTTTCCCTAAATTTTACGACGGCTGAAGTTTAGTTATAATTTTTTAATAAATTCCAAAATTTTTTTATACAACGTTATATTTTATATAGTATCTGTGTATTTTCTAAATAGTATTTTGCATTAGTCATTTTAAAATTATTGATACACATTTGTTTAACTATTATTCTAAGTTTAGACTTAGATCATAATTCAAAACAAAAAAAAAATAAGAAATTGCTTATTATGAAAGGAGTTACGCTTCAAAATATGATACACTTTAAGGTTTGGAGTCCCTAAAAAATTTCGCATAAGATAAATTTCATGCCAAAGTCAAATCTTAACGGTTCCGGAATACAGGATTTGAAAATGTTTGGAAAACTCTTAGTTGCCAAAGTATTTTACTTTTAACTCCCGTTTCAAGAAAGATAGCAGCTTCAAATAAATAGTTTTTTAGAGGAAAACGAGTTTGAAAGTGAGTTTTATTACTTATACGTATTTTCAAAAACACAAGCACTCGTACTTTAGAAAAATTCTAATTTTTCTCATCTTTTAATTATGATTCCGTCGATTTCATAGGAAATTTTTCGAAACTTGAAAAACTTTTTTTACAGAATTTTACCCCTCACAAAAGTAAAATTATTTCGAAATCGAAGGGTCGCAGTTTTAAGCAGTACTGGGGCTGAATATATCAGTCTGGAATTGTCTGGCATCATCTGATTGATTGCTCTTTACTTTCATTTTTACAATTTCATTTTAATATAATAAAGCACGTGAAAATCAGAATTTTTTTTTTATTTAAAATTTTTGTGTTATTATTTTTTTTTTTCGATACGGTAGAATAAGAAGTAAAAGTTAACCCATATAACATTTTCCTCTATCTCTCAAAGTTTTACCAGTAAAAAGTGTTAAATGCATACTTCATACATTTCATGCAAACATTACATAGACTAAATATTTCTTTAATTTGTAGGTTTGTAGATTGCAGAATGGGGCGATGATGCACTGTGACCTAAAACATCTAGTGTGTCCTCCATCACAAGCGCCCGGTGTCCTGCTGGGTACATTTTGGATGAATCCGAACAACTTTTCTATTTTCCAAATTTTTCTTGGAAATATCCCACAACGGCGTGCCCACTAACAAGGACCCGCCTAAGCTGTCTCTTCTCTTATAGATTCGCGCTCCACACACATTGAGAATGTGCGTCAGACTCCTCTCCCCTTTTTTAACAGTATTTGCTCTCAATTCCTAAGTACGATTTGCTTATTCTCAAATGATATCTCGGCATCCTTATGATTACCTTAAAGCGCTTCCGGCCATAATTCCTTAACCTTCCAAAACCCCGGACGTGGCTCCATAGTTTGATCCACAATAGGTCCAATGCCCTGGTATCCAGCACAACATAACTTGATTATCCTGACCCAACCGGTTGAGCTTGCCAAAACAATCCCACATCGATTGGGATGAAATCTAGAATGATCCAGAGGTCCAGAGGCTAAATGTCGGAAATTATTACTGTATCGCAGCCGCAGTAACGTTTATTCAGAACAAGTTGAATTGGGCGCGTCTATCTATAGTGTTTATTTCTGCCTGAAAGATACTTGGGTAAATCCCCATGGGCTCGATGTATTTGGTCCTTGGCCCAGCACCCTTATCCGAAGATAATTTCGATCCGTCGGTACATCACCTGATGGTAAGCCGATTCCCGTCTCCAACAATTTTTTTCGTCCAGCTTTAAGGTGAAATTTTTCTTAAAGCTTTACTTCGTAGTCATATCATCCCTCGGCAGGCGCAATAGTGGGATGCTCCTGGAGAGGGTGTCTCGGTTTTTTGACCAAATTGTAGCTTTCTCGTCTCTCGACCTCCCACCAAACTATAGGTTGATTACCCTTGCTGCACTTTCGACGATCAGATTAGCGACAACAAGTTCATAATGACCTCCATTACTGCAGTTGGCCAGATCCTCATAGCGCTCGTAACGCACATGCGTGCGACCTTTCTCCAAGTTCCTCTTTGTACTTTCAAGCGTGATCTTTCTCCCCACGTTATCTCGTATGTTAGAAGCGGCATTACTATCATGGGATACATCCACCTTATGACAAAGGATCTATAACCTCAAGAACGCCGCGCTGCAGTCCTGTACATCATGATGGCCATGATGTAATGTTATTGCACGCAGACGTGCCAGACTTCGTTTTCTAGTGAAAGGCACCACCGTGGTCTTAATCGAGTTCAATCTGGCCCCACCGTGGAGTACCAACTGTGTTATTTGGACCGCCCTTTGGAACATAGGCCTGGCACCCAATGCTTTGCGAAAGCATCCCCGTGAGAAGTCCGTCTAGAATCAAATTCCACATCAGAAGTGAATATACCCAGAAATTCCAAGATCAAGGACTTTACATAAGAAATCGCGATCAACTTTCTGAACAAATCTAGAAAACACACGGCCTAAACAAGTCTGAGAAGATGGACGAGTAAATTCCGAAACAGCAGACAACAACCCAAAAGAATAAAACATTAAAAGATAATTGTCCACAGTTTCACTACTAGACAATATATCAACATTGACATTTCCCAACACAATTTATACTCAGTTTTTATTTTTTTCCAACAACATAAAATTTGAAAATTCTTCCATAAAATAATCTTTACTACAAAAATTTACACATACAAATGAATAATCAAAACCACTAATATTTATTTTAAATTTTAATAAAGCAGCACAATTTAAATTATACTTACGGGCATTAATAATTGCCAAAAATATTACAAATATAAACAAGAATTCCACCAGCAGAATAGAAATCGTTACAATACGAAAAAAAATCAAAATTCGGTATCCTTTCATTATCATACATCCATAACATATTTCATACAAAAAGATTAAATCAGGCAACGAATCCAAAGAATTAATATATGTGATTGTTATATTGATAATTGCTATTGAAAATTATAGAATTACTAATTTTATAATTTTCAATACCAACTGCATTTATTGGTGGACGTCTTCTTTCACTAGCATCTTGTGCGTTATTTTGTTTAAGCTTTTGTTCAGCAGCAGTAATTATATCAAAGTTAGAATTGTCTGTTGTTACCACAACGGGTTTATGTTGTTATCAACGGGTTACCACAATCGGTTTATTTCAGAAGTAATTTTAGGAGAAGATTTAGCTTTTCCCTTAAATGGCCCTCTGCTTTCCATTGAAATTTTTCCAGAATCTATTTCAAAATCTGTAAGCACACTGCTACCGGAATCAGTTGTGCCACAGTTATCTCTTGTAGTGGTTAAATATTGCTAACTGGATGGTTTATATTTTTTTCATTCATATTCGGGAGTGATTTTAAAGACAGATTTTCTGCCTTTAGAACATTAATTTTATCCTGCAATTTACAGGTGACTGCCTCAATTTCTATTAACATTTTCCTCAGAAGCTCATTTTCTGACATAATCTGGATGCTACACTGAGTAAATTTAACAGGTGATCTGCCAATCTTATTGCTTTTCTGAAAGGCACTAAAGTTGCTTTCATAATCTCTGTCTTTTATGTCCACAGTAGCATTATCTAGCATCATAGCCTGTGATTTCACTTTCAAAGTTGATCGAATCACCTCAATCGGCCACCTCAAAGACGTGGATCAACATATTATTTCTTTGAAGTCAGCAATGCAAAAGTGTTAGTGGTTTCGGGAAAAGGTAATACTTCTAATTTAATTTTGTCAGGTCGCGGTCGATCACTCAAGCTCTGTCGGAGCTCTCAATTTATGGCCCCCTGACTGCCCTGATAGAGAATATGCTGTCAGGCAGATCCATCAGAGCCAGCTTTGGCGGGTCATGCGTTGAGCGCTCTGTTGGAAGAGGCACCCCGCAGGGGGGTGTGCTTTCTCCTCTTCTCTGGAACATGGTAATCAATCGGTTACTGATACTCCTGGGGGGGAAGGACTATAAGGTGGTCGCATATGCAGATGTGGCCGTATCTGACAAGCACCTCCATGCACTAAATGGGCTGATACAGAGGGCTCTTAGCCTAGTTTCGAACTGGGCGACCGGCTGTGGGCTATCTACCCTCAAAAGACGGAGTTAGTAATTTTCAGTAGGAGATATAAGATTCCGGGCGTGGTTCCTCCGAAACTTGGCGGAATCGGCCTATCCTTCAGCAGGAAAGCTAGATTCCTGGTTCTAGTTCTGGATTCAAAGCTGAACTGGAGACTTAACATCATGGAGAGAGTAAAGAAAGCAACTATTGCGCTTTATTCGTGCAAGAGGGCCCTCGGGAAGAAGTGGGGCCTGAAACCAAGCATGGTTTATTGGCTATGCGCCGCGGTGGTGAGACCGGTTCTGATGTACGGAGTTCTGGCGTGCTGGCCGGCGCTCCGTTTTTCCTTAAACCTAAGATTAATCAGCAGGGTTCAGAGGATGGCAATGGTGTGTTGGTGGGGCTCTGCGCTCCACACCTCTTGCATCTGCTGCCATTGGGGCCGCATCACAGTGGTCGTGTGGCTCCACAGGTCACGCTTCGATTCTTGCGGACTGGAGGCACGAGGTGGGGTCAATTGATTTGGTTCCTCCCGTGCTTTTATTCGTGAAGAATTTCGGAGCATCGGTCCTGCCGAGGCAGAGCTGGCGGGACGCGGTCAGGGATGGCTCGCTCCATTTCTACACGGATGGATCCAAACTTGATGGAAAGGTGGGTGGGGGTGTTTTCTCCGAGCAATTGGAAGTTGAGCTCTCCTTCCGCCTGCCGGACCACTTCAGTGTCTTTTAGGCAGAGGTGGTCGCAATTGGGGAGGCTCTGCGCTGGTATGGCGAGCATGTGGTGTCCGTGGGTAGTGTTAGAATCTTCACGGACAGCCAGGCCGCAATAAGGGCGCTGGAGTCGGACACCTCTATGTCCAGAACGGTCCTAACGAGACGGCGAGGCAGTTCGAGTTAGACTTGGTTTAAGTTCCCGGACACAGTGAAGTCTCAGGGAATTGCAAGGCGAATGAGTTGCGAGACATGGAACGACCCTTGGAATTCTATCTGAAAAGGAGAACCTGGGGATGCCTCTAAGCACTCACAGGCTGCTGCTGCGCAGTGCAGCGGTGGAACGCACCAATCTCACATGGGCGAATGGAACTACGTGTAACGCGCCAAGGAAGTTGTGGCCAAAGCTAGACTTGCGTCGCACAAGGGATCTAGTATCTCTCCGACGGGAGGATATTAGTGTAATAAGGGTTTTAACTGGACACTGTCTAATAGGCGATAATGCCAGGAGGATGGGCCGCCCTGCAAACGATCTCTGTAGGAGCTGCTGTGACGAAGAGGAGGAGGAAACGGTGACCCAACTCGTGTCCGGCGTTGGAGAACTCCAGGCGGAGGTTTCTTGGGTCCCACTTTTCTGGGCGGGCTACGGACCTAGTGAATGTAAATGATAGGGATCTTGGCCGGTTTCTGAGGAACTCGGGCTGGTTCTAATGAGGGAGAAAGGGAAATAATTGAATTTGAATTAATTTTCCTTGAGTATTATTGCTCGTATAGAGTTTAGTACAAAATTTAAATGTAATAAAATATATACATGCAAACTACATTAGTACAGAAGCTCAGCACAAAAAATAAAAGAAGTACAAAGTTAAGAAAAAAGAAAAATAATAAGAAATCGAAAAGAAAATTTAATAAAATCAGTTAACATTACTAAGCTACACTGCACTCAACAGAAATTTTTTAAGTTCACCAGATAATCCATTATAGTAATTATATGCAAGATTGTATATCGTATCTCGGTAATTAAATCAGCTATCTGAAACTTCCAGTTGAGATCATTATCAAAAAATATTATTCCAAAATATTTTTAAGACTCAACATTTTTAATGCTAAAATTGTTGTAATTTCCTTGTATATTAGTTTTTAACTTTCCTGTAAATATAATTTTCGGATTATTTATGCGTTTCTATCCATTGTTGTATTATTTTCATATCATAATTTGTTGCTGTTTCTACATTCTCAAAAGAGGAGTTACTATAAACTATTGTAAAATCATCAGCACACATAAAAGGTCTTCCTAATAATTGCAGGTTAAAGAAGTCACTTACATAACATGACCTAGCAAGCTGTCTTGTATAACTCCATATGTTATGCTTTTAGTTTTACATTTGATGTTTTTACAAATTGTAAATTGACGTCTGTTAGACGAATAACTTTTGATCCCCTCTTATTCTGCATTCGCATAAAATTCGCAATAAGATGTTTCTATCAATTAAACCGAACGCGTTACTTATGTCTTAGGTCAAAAAATACGGTAATAAAGTTTTTGTCAATCAATTAATCAGTTTACTAAAAACATTAGAAATCGATATAGGCCTGAAGTTGTTCATGTCGTTTGTGTTCGGTAGACCGATTATAAAGTGTAGTAAATATAGTAGCGTTCAGTAAACCGCTACTTTATAATTGTTATTATAATATTTAATTAAATATATTATTATATTGTTTTAATAACGTTGAATAATACTTCAATTTATTAACAAAATAATCGAGATAATAAAACCAAAACTGGTGCTGTGTTGCTCAACTATTGCATAATGCACTGTGACGTCTTTGCTCTGACGGAAACACAGTTTTCTTTTTGTTAACAACCTAGAGTTATTTGGTTCAGCTTTTTCAGTATTTAGAAGGAGCCGTTATAGTAACGTGCTTCCCAGGGAGGTAGGGTACTTGTTGCAGTTAAAATCTCATTATCCGATAATTGGGAGGTTGCGGTTAAAATCGAATTAACTTCTAATAAACTTGAGTTGGTGAATTGTCATATACCACCAGATTCTAATCCAGAGGAATTTTTCCTTAAATTTGGAAGGAAGGCTTCTTTATACCGATTCATAAGAAGGGTAAAAAGACTTGGTAAACTACCGTCTTGTTGTTAGCCTTTCGGCAATTTCAAAAGTTTTTGAACTAATGATATATGATGGAATTTACTACCATTGTATTCGGTTTATCAGTAGTTGTCAGTACGGTTTCTGAAAAAGAAACCAACAGTGACTAATCTGGTGAAAACTGACCCTGTTTTTTTAAATAATATGGAGACGAGTGTTATTTATACTGATTTGCAAAGCCTTTGATATTTTACCCCACAATAATTTTGTAAGTTAGGTTGGCTTATCTTTCTGGACGCTTGTAACAAGTTGTAGAGTTTCCAGGGCAACCACCTGGTAATGCTTGAAAACATTATTACTATTAATACTATTATCATCGCTCTTAATGAATTGAAAATATCAAGAAAATTCGTGATCGCTCTACAGCAGAGCTTCCCAAACTTTTTTCTCTGGCAGACCCCTTGTCGTGTTTTTCAATTTTTGATCCCTCTGTTACTTTCTTTCATAGATCTTACCAGGAGCAAGGTACACCCATGATGTGAAAACTTATTTAATTATTCATATTTTTTTATTAAATTTATTAAATTTAAATAATTTAGTTACTAAATTCAAATAATTTAATTATAAAATTTAAATAAAAGTAAAGTAATTCTTATATCAGCCAAACTAAACAAAAAATAAATTCAATCTTATACATGTCACTTGTCTTTTCAGTCAATATTATCACATATTTATTTTTCATTTCGTAGACCACCATTTTCATTTGATAGACCTACAATTTTTTTCCCTTATCTTGATAACCTTTACAGATGGTGCACTAGTAACAACTTGAAAATCAACATTTGTAAGTGTGCGTTAATGTGTGATTCCAAACTGACAAAGCCAATAATTTCAGATTATACATTAAATGGTCAAATTGCGTTGTTTCAATTAATTACCTGGGGGTTTGCTTTGAAAGCAAGCTGTCATTCGCCAATCACTACAAATATGTGACTCGCAAGGCAAGCTCTTAGTTGGGATTTCTTAAACGCCGGTCAAAGGAGTTAACTGACCCCTATATTTTGAAGTCTCTGTATTCGTCTTTGGTTAATCTCCAATATGCCTCACAACTGTGATAGCTTTTTACAATATTCATATTAATAAGTCGATTCAAAAGAATTTTTTAAGATTTGCGCATGTATTGCGTATTCTTGCATGAATATCTATTATGAAAAAAAAATACAAAAAACTAAACTTAATAACTATATAAAATGAACTGATAATTTACTTGGCATCAGATTTTCAGTGTCAGATGCTCGCAGCACTCTGGTTTCGGAAAACGGGGTTACAGAGTTCAAGTGGTGTATGCAAAGATAAATATGCTCTTTTAATATTAATATTTCGTTAAGAATGTACATAGCAAAATGAAATAAGCCGTACATTCGTCATAACATTCATAGACAATGCCAGATTTTAAGTTTTATTCTAATATGTTACAAATTAATTTTATTTTTATTTCACACCACGAAAAATTTTATTAATTTTATTGTTTATAAGAATCCGACAATTATTTGCTCATGAAACAAATCATTCTTAAAATGACCATATATAAAAAGAGATGGATATAAATTTATACCAATTTCCATTATCACAAATTAAAATAATATATTTAAAATTAAAAATAAATCAGTTTTTTTCAAAGTTATGATAATGGAATTTGACTAGTTAGAAACATCTCAAAATTTTCATCTGCTATTAAATATTATAGACAATCGCTATTAAATATGCTATTAAGTATGGTTTAGATTTAAGAAACCAAAGATCGGAAAAACCTTCTAGTGCTTACTGAATATAGAAATTACCGAGTACTTATAGTTATTAAAACTAATTACTATTTACAGAAAACTTCAGGTAGAAATGTTTGAAATAGAACTTTTCGTTTCAAGCCTATGTAAATATTGTAATAATTATAAAAACATACCGTGTAAAGTCTTTTCGAGATCTACAAACCTTAGCAGAAACCTTTTTGGGAGTTTAAAATTCCCAAAACCTGTTCCATGAAGAACAGTAAAAGCAGATATGAAATATAAAAAACTCTATAGCCTCCATTTTCAATTTAAAAACTCTATAGGCTCTTGAAAAATCGCAATATAGAGAAATAGTATAGGTAATTATTTAATATATGTAGTTATCGCATATTATAACGTATATTACTTACATAAATATCAAAGTAGAAACTAAATTTTTATTTTTACTCAAACATTCAATTTCAAAATTTTTTGCAGCCAGTGGATATCTGTGACACAGAATTGGACACACGACTGTTTCATGAATTTCACTTAATTATTTTCCAAATATTTAAAATTTGTTTTTAGAGTCGTATGGCAAACTCGAACCAGTGGAGCCATTCCATTAAAATTCAGAGTATATTTAAAATGTAATTGGACACACCCATATAGAAATTTATGATAATATCTCTATTAGTTTTTGAAATATTTAAAGTTCAAGAAGATATAATATATTAAATTTAGCTTCAAAATGAAAACTTGGAATATGAAAACTTTTTAAAATATAAAACCGGGAGCTTCGAAATGGTCGGTATTAAGAGGTTCACATATGCATATGTAGACAATAAATACTACTTAGTAGTTCTAATGCTAATTTAAATGCAGAATACAGTAATATTTGCACTTTTTAACGAATTCAACTACAAAACAACAGTGGATGTAGTATGTTGAATAATTTTTCTTTTATGATAGTAATCAAATATACCAACACTCATGGAGTTTTTTAAAAATGCAGAGAATTTGAAAGTGAAGGTGTTTGAAAGAAAGATACTGTAAAGATGTAAAGGATTTGATAATCCTATAAACTACTTCAAAGTTTTTCTTTTGTTAAATATCATCCTTAAGTACTATTTATTACAAAAAAATATTATTTCGAAACGTACCAAAGAAATCTTCCCATCTTTCCGAATCATCCGAGTCTGTATCCATTGCAGCAAAAGTTTTATAAATTATTTTGAAAAATTATCGTGTGTTTTTAAAGTAAACGTTTGTTTTAGTTGACCTTAAAAAAATCTGGTACTTGATTACTTATCATCTTTTAAAAAGTCGATAAATTTAATATCCAATTGCATCGTTTAAAAGCAAAAAAACTTATTATATGTACATACAAGTATATATGAGTGGTGAATTGAGAAGTGTTATGTTTTCCATATAAAATAAATTCCAAGTAAAATAAATTGCGTTCATTATTTATTCTACACTTTAAATGTAAAAACTTAATTCCTTATTTTTGATTTGTAAGTGTAAATGACAAAATAGTTACATTATAATTGAGTATAACTGTTATTGTTGTCATTACCTTTAATTTTTTTGTCTATCTATGTGGTCTATAGCATTGTAATCTATGTGGTCGCATAGCATTACAGGTTATGTTGATCTAAATAATATCTTTGAAGTTCTGAAACGCTTTTTTGTATTTTTTTACGTTCTGTGCATTGTATATACGTTATAACGAATACATACATACAATTATAAGTGTGAATTATTTGTATATTTTATATGTATGAACTTCAAAAAAGAAACTCTCTGATAATTTTGTGCAAATATAATATATCAAATAAAAAAAAATTAATAGCCAACACACTACACACTTTATTATTTGCTGCAAAAAATTGGTTTTTCGAACTTAAACATTCCTGATATTTTGCTATTACAAAACTACTTTATATTTTGCTGTAGGATATTTTTATCCATACACTTGTAGCAAAGAAAGTAGCATGTTATGATACGTAGCAAATTACGTGAGTAATGTTTAATTGCTGTATATACTTATGAATGTGCATATTTATATAATTATAGCTGCACGCTGACATAATTTTTATAATTATTTTAAAATCAAAATGCAAACTTTTCTTTTATACCAACAATTTTCGTATATGTATGTATTTTATTAAGAAAATTACACTCAAAACTTAAAAGAACATTTTCGTAAAATTTATTAAACATCAACCTATATTTCAAAAAATTTAAACAAATTTTGAAAACTTTAATATCAAATATTAAACAATTATAATTACAAAATATGTTTTCATTATTTTTTCATTTCATTTGATTAAGTTTGCACAATTTTCAATTTCAAAACAATCTTGAATTTTAATATTCAAAACATCACAATATTTTTCTCAATTTACATTTCTTAATATGACTCATAAATTGTAGCTCTCTCCACTTCAAATAAAAAAAAAATTTTTTTAACTCAACCATATTTTAATTTATTTTAAATAAATTTTAATGTTTCTTTCAAATACATTTCTTTTTCTTTTTAATGCTTTTAAAAACACATTGCAAGCAAAATTAACTTAATGCATTTCAAATATGTATGTATTATAAATTATCAAAATTTTTCATTGACAAAAATTATAAAGTACTTTTGTACGTAGTAGGAGCAAATGACCTATTTGCGCATACAAGAAAATAAAACACAAAAAAAAACCTTTATAAATCCAAAATACTTTTTATGATCGCTACAAACCGCAACTAAATAGCTTACATCTAAAAACCAACTAATATGCTCAACACCTTATTTAAGTATATATGTATCTTAAAATATTTTATCTATCATGCATCTGCAACAATTTTATTATTTTTTTAGTTGCCGTTGTTAGCTTCAACAGTTCAACTTACATTCGCAAGATACCTAATACTACAAAAAACTACAAAAAATCTTTTGGTTTAATAAATGAATTATATGGTTAAAATACATATGTATACATTGTAGTTTTTATCAGAATATTTAACAATTATATAGTGCTGCCAGAATTAACAACTTCAGCCCATAACAGAATTTAACAGAATTTTGTTCTAAATTTTTCAAATATTAAAGTATTAGTATGTACATAATATGTAGAATTACAAAATAACATTAATACTTTTTGAGAGTATAATTTTGTCATTACTTTTAGCTATACATTCTGAGCAATATTAAAATAATTGTCTTGTTCTTGGATTTTTAAATTGTTTAGTTGTTTTTCTTATTTGTATTTCATTTAGTATTTATGCTTTGCTGTGAAAGCTTGAAAAATACTACCTTATGACAGTATGCTAAATTAAATTCATTTTAAACTGTTGGCAAAATTTTCCAATTTTTCTAGCTATGCTTTACATTAAATTTTGATAAGAGTTTGATGCCGCATAAAAGACGAACTTGTCAAAAGCTTTAAACCTTTTTGCTGCAGAATACATTTTATTTTAAAAAGTTTTACTTTAGAAAGTTTGGCTTTCATTCAATTTAATTGAATTGGCTGGTATCATATATGTTGGATCGTTGATACAATTTTTCTTTTAGAGCCTGCATCTCAAGTGCGTTCTTTGCTAATTCCATGGCTCTTTAGAATTGCGCTTGGGTCCATTGTTGTTTATTATAGTGGAAAATAAAGTTGTTCCTATGAGCGAAATTATGAATTATCATAATATGAAAACTTTTAAAATAATTCGTTAGCCCGAGGTTCTCATTAAAGATGACCATTTCTTTTTCTAACCTGGTATAACTATAAAACTTGCTTCTTAATATTACAAAATGTGCATGTGTTAGTTACAAGAACCAATCTGTTACTTTCATTGCTTGTTATTTTATTAACAAGAAATTCATAAACAAAGTTAATTATTTTCCAGATTTGAATTCCATCTTCGAAGAAAAATCGACTTTTAGATCTCATTATAGTTGAATTTAACAAGCCAATTCAACGCTTGGTTTTTTCAAAAATTCAAACGCTTACCAAGTTTAGCTGCGCAGCTATTTATTATACATATATAAGAAGAATTGAAATGGTCATTTATGCAAACGTATATTAATGCAAAATACAAGCACAAATCCAAATATTTTTGTTAGAAAAATACATCACCACATACTTATAACAAATGTGTTGTAATTCAAAAATTTTGAAAGCATAATAGCTATTCAGTTCATAATGATTTGATTTTCAAAATATTTTTTTGTCAACAGAACACTAGCTATGTTTTTTTTAGAGTACTGCGTTAATATTTACACATTTTATAATAGTATGCACACAATTACACATAAAAGATAACCTTTTTTTATGACCAAAATAAATTTTTTAAAAATCGAAAAGATTTCTCATTAAAAATATGTAACTAACAAAATAATTAAAGTTGGCTGACAGAAATTCAAGCATGTACCCTAAGAGATAGTGACAGTTCACAGCTGACGAATTTACACCTGCTTTTATATGATATATAGAGGGCCCTTTTTAACATCATAAATCTCCCACAAGATCAACTTTTTTTAAAATTTTAATTGGGAAAAGTTAAAATTTAAACTTCTTCTACTTCACTAGTGTTTACATTTTTAAAGTGTAGCGTTAAGAAACAATTAAAAATTGAACATTAAAACATTCCAGACGCTGTTCATTTTTTTAAGATTTCAATAAATGCTACACTGCAAGAAAAACAAAATTGTGTAAATTTTTTTCTCGAAGTATTAAAATGTTTTGTGTGTACTTTTTTAAATTTGAGAAAATTTACATTTGATATCAACAAGTTTGCTAATTATGTATGATATGTCTCACACAATGCAAACTTTTTATATAATCACATACTGTTTTAAACATAATGTTCGAATTCAAGGGTTGATTGAGTCATTTATTGTTAACTTTCATTCATAGAAATTTGAAAAAACTTTCAGTTTCGGAAATATGTGCTGCCAAAAATTCGACTTTTACAAATTTGAAGAAGCGAAAACTTGTAAGCGGGTGGCGTTGGAAAAAAATTTTTATTAGTATCTAAAAGCTACAAAAGTTTCAAACTTCTACAAACCTGTTTTATAGAAGAAAATTAAATTAAAAACTTGAAAAGGAACTGGCTTTAGGTAACGGTTAATTATAGCAGATATTTCTTTTGAATATTAAGTTCTGCCAGCCGCAAACTTTTTTGCATTTGAATGTTTATGGTTTCTTTGAAATGGCTCTTTGAGGATTTATAACTCTTAAAGGAAGAGGGGAGATAGCTAAAACTTTTCAACGGAAGTAAGTTTCTAATAAAGACCCATTTATTTATTACGAATTTTCAGCTTTTTTTGTTCAAAGGTGAAGAAGTTTTGCAAACGGGTACACGGACAGAGGGAATCTATAAGCACTTTTTTTCAAAATTTTTGAAGAGTCCTAAAAAAAAGAAATAGAAATAATTGAAAGACAAAATGATCAACATCATTAGCATCAAATTCATCAACATCATTTTTAAAATTACAGTAAAACCTGTCATAGGCGGAATCGTTAGGGTACTTTTTCAAATTTGAGAAAATTTACATTTGATATTAACAAATCGTTAGGGTTATACAGGTTATGTGGAAAAATGAAAATATTCTCTTATTACCGACTTTCACAGCACACTGGTACTGTTTCTGTAAAATATTGCAAAATAAAATAATAAAATAATACATATTTGAAATATTTACGTACATTTTGTATGGTATATGTTTACACATTCATTTTGAACTAAAATAAAACTAAAATACGTATATCTATAATACGTATCTAAAATATAAAACGTACACTACTGTAATTAAAAATTTTCCGTGACTTCAATAATGTTGCAAAAAAGATATAAGTACGGTATTAATACGGTTGTAGTACCTTCTCAGAATTTTCAATACCTTTACATTGTAAAAAAAACAACTAAAGCTTTTCGTAAATTTTGGAATACAATTTTTACAATATTTTTACGTACTTTGACGTTTGTTTGAAAAGTTCAATTTAAAGTTCTGGGCAAATGTTAATTTTTAACAAACATTACCAAGTCATTAAAAACATTGCATTTTTATGCTGCATTTTAGAAAAGAAACTTAATAGCTAGCAAAATGCTAATTTATTTAATTGGTTATTTATGGCAACATTTATATGACAAGGTATAACAAAAGTGTGTTCTTAATTTTACGTTTCCACTACGTATAAAACGCGTTCACGAAAAGTATACAATGTCAAGAGCTTTTACTAAACTTTTTGGAATTTGATACTTTGTAAAATTTACATCGTAAGCGCATTATTGAAGTAACGGTGTAATTTTAAAATATGTTACAAAAAAATATTAATTTCGGCATAGCCAGTTTAAAAGTATATAAATAATACCTTAAATTTTGCGTTAAATTATTACGGCTTCCGTGTTTGACAGTTTTTCCGCCCTTTCAGTATTAAAATTTTTTACAGGGCCTTTAGTTTTTAGAATTCTTTCGGCAATAACAGGTTTTCGCCATTGACAGTTTTCGTCTTTCACAGTTTTTAATGTATTTAAATATTTTTTTTAAATCCTCAAAATATTAAAATTTCATTTTTTTTTACGATTTGTTTTTATTGTTTTTATGTGTATTTTGTGCTCAAAAGAAAAAGTCCATTTTTAATTTTCAGTTTCTAAAAAATTGGATTTTGGTGTACATAGCGACATCTAACCAAAAAATGTTTCAATTCAGAATTTTACCTATTTCTGGTAGCAACATCTAACAGAAAAATTGTTTCAATTTAGTATCTCTTTCTTAGTGTACGCGCAATTCATTCGATTATCATTCATTTTCTCAAAAATTGATCAACATTGTTGTTTAGAATTTTGATTCAGGATTTGTTTTATTAATCAAAGACACGAGCCAATAATTATTTGTACTCTTCACGCAATACGAATATGTCCGCCAAGATATATGCAATTATATATAGATAATTCAAACAATTTCTTTAGTTTATCAGAATACCGAACCAGAAAATATTTTATTGACTTAGAAATTTATACAAAAAAACGTGAACATTTTATTTTTCTACTTTTCAGGTTGGCAATCATAGAAATGCCTTTTATTAAATGTTTTTTAGGGGAAATTTCTATTTTCTAGCTTTTTAAAAAGAATATTGGTTCAAGTCAGAAATTATATTTTTGATATTTGGTTTTTGTACCTACTTGAATATTTCCATATACTTTATAATTTTCAGTATTTTTTTTTTCAAATTTCGCATTCAAAAAACTGAAAAGTAGAATTTAAAAAGCTGAAAAGTAGAAAAATAAAATGTTCACGTTTTTTTGTATTAACTTCTAAGTCTATAAAATAAAAACACAAATTCTGATCTTGACGAGCTGTATCTAGAAAACTATGACGTACATCAAATCGATTGCAAGATCAAAAATAAAGAGCAATCAATTGCCTGTAAAACAAGTTTCCGATAGTATAGCACTCCCTCTCCCCCGCCCATACAAATTGTTGATGGAAATTGAACAAAGAATCATCCTTGAAATAATTTGCCACCCTGTATTTTTATTTCTGATTATGCTAAAATTTTTTAAAATGATATTGATGATTTATATTTTGATGATATTAATAATTTCTATATGTTATAATTTGTACAATTTGATGAGGTCGTTCGGCAAGAGCTTATGATTATAATATATCATCGGATGGGGGATGTTGAAAATAAAGCCGTAGATGGCTTTAAAAAAGAAGTTCTGAAGACAATAAAAACAAAACTTCTGAATGTAATTATGCAAAGGGATTCAAATGAGTAAATATGATGAACAAAATTGAGAAAAAGAAATAACGTAAATTTTGTAAAGAAGCTTTTTCATGTTATCTAACGAAAAACATAAATAAAATATGTACATAAATAGAATATATTTAGGACATGAAAGTAAATGTGCAAAATGTGTCGGTATTCATATGACCTAATAGTGTAATAAGAATATAATCTTCAACTCAAATGTGGAAAATACAACGGTCTACATTTACGATGTCTCTTATACATTGCAACGATGTCAAGTTTGAAGATTGAACATTTACGTGGCAAGCGTGCCAAGATTGGCACGCGCGATAAGTGTATGAAAATAAATTTTTTTTTTTAAAAAGTTTTTTTATTTATTTTGTTACTTTCCAAAACACAATTTTCTTATTTTTAATTTTTTTTTCAACAAAAATATAATTGCGCTTAAACTCAGTACAAAAAATATTATTAAAAACATAATTTATATTTTGGTTTCAAATTTGAATTTGAATTTTCACTGTTATCCCAATTTTTTAAACCAAGGTTTATAAACTGTTACTAGGTTATCTCTTCAATTTTTTGTCAAAAGAGCATGACGTCGTTGTGGCTGTCAATGTTTATATCTACATTGAAGATTTATAAATTTGCAAAAAATTAGTTCACTTTTTTATTTTCAAACAAAAAGCCAAAAACTTTCTTTAAATAATTTTATTATTTTAAAAAAATAAACACAAAAAATTAGTTAAAAAAAATATTTACAGAGCTTACCGATACTAGATGGTTACTAAAGTTAATGTTTTTAGCTGATTTTATTATGAATTTGAATGATTTAAACAAGAGACTGCAGGGTTTTGGAAAATTATTGGATATTTTATTTGGAAACATTACAGCTTTTGAATTGAAACTAAAATTAATTTAAAATGACCTTAAAAATCTAGAAACAAATTATGAAGAAATGAAATATTTTCCAAATTTAAAATTTTTTTTTGGAAAATACTGACATAGAAGGAAATCTACATGATATTTTTGATGAATTTCATAAAATTATATTGAGCACACAAGAATCATTTGAAGATCGATTCCGACATATTAAAAAAATCGAACCTTTAATTAAATTTATCCGATATCCTGAAAAGTTTAATACGGACAATAATTTCGGCGAATTTGAATGGCTAGGCTTTGACGATTTCGATAGTGAACTGCTAGAACTGCAAGCCAGTTTGATTTGGCGTGAAAAATTTGTCGATTTAAGAATTATGGTCGAAAATAAATTAAAAGAAAATGGTGTAACATTTAACATGGACGATGAAGTTCTAAAGTTGTGGCAAAGTCTTCCAAATCAGTTCTCATCATTAAAAAAGCTGGCAGTTGCTGTACTAACAGTACTTCCTTCAACTTACTTCTGTGAATTTTTACTTTCTCAAATGAATGTAATTTTAAGCAAAACCAGAAACAGAATGGCTAGTGATACTTCCGAGGCGCGTGTTGCTTTAAAAGTAACCAATTGTAAACCAAATATAGACCACTTATCGTCGCAGTTGGTACAAAAGAGATGTCATACTGAACAACAGTAAAAAAAATAATGTGTTCCTTACTAATTTAAGTAAACTTTTATTTATTATTTTTTTTGATATTTATTATTTAAATCTTACTGTGTTTTGTTAATTTTTGATATTGAAGAATATATCTGATATTTTTGTTTTTATTTTTGTTGATTGAATATATTTAAGTTTTTTTTTATATAAATTTATGTTTAAATATAAATAAAAATAAAATAATAAATAAAATAAATAAAAATTAATATAAAAACGAATATAAGTATTCTGTTTTTCAATACTACTTAATTTTATGGAATAGATTCAACACGCCGAAATATTGGTTTGAGAAAACACATCTTTTTTGGCACGATACATAAAATCTTATTGCGACCACTGGTTAAAACCTTAATATGCATATTTGCCCGTAGGTTAATATCAAAATTAAAAGCTGCGCATAAGAAAAAAAACAATGAATTCAGGTCAAAATATATGATATCATCAAAAATAAATCCTTTTTAACTGATCATACCAAAATTACATTGTTTTCCAATACATGTTTATGATCTTCAATTTTCTGCTTTTTTGTTAACAGTTATAGTGTTTCAACTTTGCGATATGACTCTAAAGAGCTTTGAGTTTTTAAAAAATTTTTTTTTTTTTTTTTAATATATACAGTGGATTTTGCTAAAATTTTATAAACAGGGTGTGCGAGACTCTGTTCACATTAGAATTTTTACCGACCGTATTGTGTAAACAATAGGTAGGTTATGTGATGGCAACAAATTTTGCATATCGAGTTTTCTGTGGGAATGCACTTCTCCCTAGTAGGGAAGTGTAAGTAAACTACTTTTAGCAACCTGTCGGTCCGTCGGTCTGTCGGTCTGTCGGTCTGTCAGTCTGTCGGTCTTTCGGTCTGTCGGTCTGTGTGTGCACGCGTGTATCTCAAGTTCTGCTGAACCGATTTTGATGAAATTTTATATGTAAGTTTATTTCCACCATGGCACGGATTGATCAACTTTTGGGATATATCAGGCCTCGGGAACTGCACTTTTTAGCGGACCTGTTTTACATTTTTGAACATTTTGAAGAAAGGATTCAACCGATTTACTTGAAATTTCATATATAAGCTTTTCACGACCGTCCGCAAAAATTCCTAACTTTTGGAAGAAATCAGGCATTAGCAACTAGACGTTTACTACGGGCCGAATATACATTTTTGCGTATATAAAGGGAAATAATTGACCGATTTCATTGAAACTTAATACTTGAATTCCTCGTAACAACATTCCTTAAAACAATAAACATATAAATTTTTTGGAAAGATCAGAGCTCGAAAACTGATTTGCGGGCCGATTTTACATTTTTCACCATCTACGGAACGAATTGATGGAATTTCTTGAAATTTAATATTTGAGTTCTGGTTAACTGGCGAGCATTTCAGGGAATTCGGGTAGCACAAAGCGAAACTCTACTAAGAGCCAAATTTACATTTTTCTAGGTATGTTAACTATAAGCTTACTAATGTCCTAAAAATTGGAAAGAAGTATTTAAAAGACATTTTTATAATATTCTGTAACCCTTTCACTTAACTAGACAATACACAATGCGGTCCGTTATGTGCTGACCACATCAGATTTTTTTTATATAACACATAGACTATGATTCATTTGCACACTCTAAGATAATTTTATTTATACGCGCTCTGAGATATTTTATTCATATTGTCATAAATTAAACATATATACATATTTTGTGTTTTGTGTATGAATATCATATTTTAAAATAAGTTTGTCTTTCATTCATTAGAATTTTACCAGAAATAATCATATAGATTTAGAAATACATGCAAAAAGATGTGAACATTTTATTTTTCTCCTTTTAAAATTGTACTTTTCAATTTTTTAACAAAATATACTGAAAATGAAAAAATATATGAAAATATTTAATTAACAAAAATTAAAGTTATAATTTCTGACTAGAACCAACATCCTTTTTAAAAAACTGAAAAACAGAAATTTTGTTTAAAAAAATTAATAGAAAGCATTTTTGTGTGTGTGTTTATTTTATTTATGTAAAATACAAGCACAAATACAAATATTTTTATTAGAAATACGCATTATCACCACCACATACTTCTTTTTCTCCTCGGGGACTAAGGCCTTTAAGCCACTCTCACGTCTACCCTTATGATCTTTTGTAATTTCTATCCCCACCTACATCAGCACCATATCCAGGGCCTTGAAAAACCGCAGTATAAGTACTATCCTGCCAATCCTTTTTAGATGGACCATCGAGAGGCAGTGTCCAGTGAGAACAGCCACCAATACCCTTAAATCTGAACGACCAAGCATAGCCAGCTTTTCCAATGTTCAACTATGTTCCTCTCCCTCAGACCAAAGTCTAAAGGCATTTTCAGCTCGTGTATACCGTTGGTTTCCTCAATAATGCTTAGGTGACCTTTAAGGTCAACAGGCTTAGGCTCCCTGTATCGGCCTATCCGTAGTACCAAGGCACGCGAGGCACTGTAGTCGCGTCAGAGCGGCACGCGACGTCGCCTGCTCAGCCTTTTGACACCATACGACAGAAGAATAAGTCACAACTGATCGAGCACATACTCACATACATATATATAATAAATATGTTATAATTCAAAAATTTTCCATAAATTTAAAACTTTTTGAAATCTTGAAATTATATTATTCAGCTCATATGTCAGTGTTAAAAAAGATAATCACATTTTTTGATGGTATGGCATTTGCCGATAGCTTCTGTATTTATAGAAATTTGAATAAGCTTACAGTTTCGGAAACATACAAGATATATTACCGAAAATTCGATTTTTTTCTCGAATAAACGAGAAAAAATAGGGTTGGTTCATTTGAGAATATTTGGTGAACTTAGCTCAATTATTTTTTGAGTTATTGTTGGGACGAATGGACAGAGAAGCTAAATCGACTTAGAATTCGAAACTGATCAAAACATATACTTGAATCTATACCTGAGACCATTATTTCTTAGCATTACAAACCTTTAAGGTAAATTTAGTATACCCTTCGAACATACGTTCATCGGGGTATAAAAATTTAGTATACGAAATAAAATATTTATTAGTATCTAAAAGTTGGTAAAATTTCATTCACTATCTCTATGTTATTTCTGATATAACTCTATTTAATGTGCATTTCAGTTGAAAAATAAAATAAAGTAAATTATAAAAACACGCCAAAACTTAAGCCCACTACGTTTGTTTTTTCCTCTACAGTAAAAATAAACTTTATAAAGAATTGAAATACAATTATTAACATCATAAATACAATACATATAAATACATAATATATACATCATATTCGATATTATAATTTTTCTAATTACAGTATGTTGTGGATTATATTAGTATTAAAGTAATATGTGCTGACCAAACATGATTGTTTGAAAAACGAATTGCGAAGCATGACACCAAAGAAGAAAATAAGTACAAACCAGATAAAGATTTTGAAAAAAATATTTAGAAGCAAAATATGAAAGTAAATTCTGAACTAAAAATAATAACTGTTACTTTATTTTTAACTGTATGATAAAAAGTTTACCTTTTTTGCTGGAAATGATCGTAATACATATTTACATTGAGATTTAACAAGTTAACAACACATATACTTAAGAAGAAGGCCTGCATTCTCACTTTTTAAGACCTACTATAGAGGAAATTCGATATGTCATAACATCACTTCGTGTTAACTTTGCTATTCTGTAAGACACGTACGAGTATTATAATTTGGATATGTTTTGTTGTTGCAAATGCAAAATGTTATCTACCAAAAGTATGCAATAAGACTAAAATTATGAAATCCAAACATGACACATAGCGTTTCTAAAACTAAAGTCATGTAAAATAACTAACGTCTGCCGTATCTTGTGTAAACTCTTACATTATAACAAAACGTAACTCGAATGATACTTATAACGATTTAATTAAAGCAAGTATATTTTGGTGTAATTCGATCCACATGACCCTAGGTATTCAATGAGGCTATTCGGTGCTACTTCCACAATAGGGTGATTGAATGGGTCCATGGGTCCATGGTTCTTACTCTTCTTTAGAGTTATAAAGTCTCCAAATTGGGTACTTTTCATAACTGTCAACCATTTGATCGACATGTGGTGATGATTTTTGTCACAGATGTCAGAAATGTTGATCGACGCTTTTTGATATAAACATTATAAGGCAACATATAATTAATTAAATACAATAATTCTCCTCATAATTGAAGGAACACAATGGGTAGATCTTTATATTTTAATATGAACATATTTAGATATTTATACGTTTATTTGTAGTTAGAAAATTCACAATTTTTTGGGTTTTACTGTATTAAATATATGTAAATAAAAGATTAAGAATTAAAAATATCTATGATAAAAACTATCATCGTTCTAAAAATTACCCATCAATAAATTTTTATTTTATTTTTTAAAAAATTCCAAAAATAGTGATATTCAGAAAAGAAAACAAAGTTCATAATTTGATTTAATCTTCAAATATGTAATGTGTATGAAAATATATGTAAAATCCTATTATGATCAAATTGATCCTTATGCATAGACGCTGATTTTAAATGCACAGTATGAAGGTTACTCGTAATAGCCAAATCTCATTGCGTCATTGAAAACTCTGCAGAAAATCTCATTAACATCGCTTTGGATAAAATCTGTTTTTTAAATATTTTAGATATTTTAGATAAGAAGCATATATAAATCTACTTATTCTTTTAATTTTAATGAATCAAACTCAATCAAAAATAAGTTTGGTATGAATGTCATCTTGGAAATGTCAAAAGAAATATTTAGGAAATTCGGACTTTCATTTTGAAATATAATAAGAGATAATCGAAGTTAATACTCACAAAATTTTTGAGAAGGTAATCACATAAATTTTTAATAAGGTATGTACATATGTGCATGAATATGTAAAAATTTTGAAAAGATGGCTACTCTTATTTTGGCATACCATCAAGGTAAAAACAAGCCAAAACAAAATTCTTTCTGTTTGTACAATATTCTTAAATTTATTTTTTTATTTGATTTTGCATTTTTACTTTTTTGTTAGGTTATTACGCTTAATACTACAAAAAGATGAAAAATAACAAGAAAATGTTTAATTAAAACAATCAGATTTTGGAACAGTTTTTAAAGTTTTTTTAACGAAAGTAATAAAAAAAATATATCTAAGAAAAAAAGAAAACAAATAATGAAAAACTTTTTACAGTAGTAAAATAACGTTAAATTTTGCGAAACTTTATGTTACGCCATTATCAGTTCAGTTTCAAACGTCGAAGAGAACGAAGTAGCTTTCTTTGTTTTTAAAATAAAAAATAAAGTTTAAATAAGTAAATAAAAAGAATTTATAATTTGTAATTTTTACTGAACAAAAGTTTATATGAAACAGAGCAAATAATTATTATTATAAACAATTTTCTTTTAATAAAAGTGGTTAAAGCAAAAGAAGCTAACAAATTAAAGTGATAATTTTGCAAAAAAAAAAAGAACAGCATCTTTTTTATATATACATACATATATACTTTTTTAAATAAAATAATTGATATAAAAAACAAGGTAATAGTAAACCGTTATGCTGTTCAGTATAAATAACTAGAAAATAGTATAAAATTTCCAGCTTATTTTCAGTTAATTGTTTTGAAATACATGCATACATAGATGCACATGTAAACATAAAGTATACTCATTCAAATATATACAGGGTGATTCAGAAAGGTATACAACAACATATACCATTGGTTACAGGGTCGAAAATGAGTGAAACTTTTGTTCCGGAGTAGGTGCGAAATCTCAAGGGTTTTCGAGATACAGGGATTTTAACGAATTTTCACAAAATTTCTAGTTATCTAAGCTTTTTTGATTATAACTTCCGTTCCGAAAAAGAGAGGGGCTTAAAACAAACAGTTTCTGAAAGGCCTAGTGGAGGGCTTAAAATAAACTTCTTGCTTGATTATGTATTTTGTGTACTTTCGGAATACCAATCGTTCGAACTTTAGGAAAATCAAATTTTTCCCCTTTTTTATTTTTTCAGTTTTTTCTAACCAGGTAATTTCGTTCGAAAATTTTTTGAAACTTTGAATATTTTTACAGAATTTTGGCCACTTTCCCCAGCTTTAATTTAAGCCACTAAGTGTTGGAAAATTTTTTATGGTACAGAAGATATAGCACGATAACCATTTCTATGTCAAGACTTTAAGGGCCCTAATAAAATGTAAAAAACCAAAAAATTGTCATTATTTTTATTTTTATTGATTTTAAAAGCTATATTTATCATCTACTATCAATTTCTTAACAGACTATCATCCAAAAAATCCGTTAACACTTTTAAGTATCGTTATTTTGATAAAAAATCTGAATTTTATTATTTTTATTGAAATACAATAAATTATAGAGAAAAATCACTATTTTTTATTTTTTTGGAACTTTTCAAGAGCTAACCTCTTGGTCAACAAGCTTCGTATATTTAATTTACTTCAGTTTATTTCTCTTCTGGAATCCCCGAACAGCTTGAGCAATTGAGTATTTGCAGGAAAAAATTGTAAAACAATAAAACCATGGCGAATTTTTTCTAAAATTTACGTATTTAAATAAAAATATTAAAATTCAGTTTTTTATCAAAATAACAGTTCTTAAGAATGTTATTGGAGTGATATTGCAAAAAAAAGTCAATAATAGGTGATAAATACAGCTTTTAAAATCAATAAAATCAAAAATAGTGAAATTTTTTGGCTTTTAGGTTTTATTGGGGCCTTTAAAATCTTGACGTAGGAAAGGTTTTCGTGCTATATCTTCTTTACCATAAAAATTTTTTCAACACTTAGTGGCTTAAATTAAAGCTGGGGAATGTGGCCAAAATTCTGTAAAAAGAAATTCAAAGTTTCAAAAAATTTTCGAACGAAATTACCTGGTTATAAAAAACTAAAAAAATAAAAAAGGGGAAAAATTTGATTTTTCCTAAAGTTCGAACGATTGGTATTCCGAAAGTACACAAAATACATTACCAAGCAAAACGTTTATTTTAAGCCCTCCACTAGGCCTTTCAGAAACTGTTTGTTTGAAGCCCCTATCTTTTTCGGAACGGAAGTTATAATTAAAAAAGCTTAAATAACTAGAAATTTCGCAAAAATTCGTTAAAATCCTGATCTCGAAAACCCTTGAGATTTCGCACCTACTCCGGAACAAAAGTTTTACTTATTTTCGACCCTCTAACCAATGGTGTATGTTTTTGTATACCTTTCTGAATCACCCTGTATACACTTGGTCATATGTGATAAAACTTCTGTTTTTAATAATAAAATAAAAACTAAACAAAAATATTATTATTGTAAATATTTTGCAAGTTGATCCAAATATTCTTTTTGATAGCACATAAAGTTTTGTAAATCAAAATACAAAGAAAAAGGTAAAATATCATATTTTTTTTCTTATTTTATTCATAATTTTTGTTACTTAATTTTTTCCGCATTGAAATTTATGATAAAATAACTATGCTGAAAAAAATATTCTGTCTTATAAAAAAAAGATACTTGTTTAGTGGCAGACTGGGATCATAGTATTTATGAGTGGGTTTTGTTTACATTATATTAAAATCAAATCTACTTGAAGTGGGTTCATACATATACACTTAGATAAAAATGAATATAAGGTTCAACATCTTTCAATAAAGTTTGTTAAGAAAATATAAGCAAAACAAAAAAAATCTGATGTGGTCAGCACATAACCGACCGCAATGTGTATTGTCTAGTTAAGTGAAAGTGTTACAGAATATTATAAAAACGTCTGCTAAATACTTCTTTCCAATTTTTAGGACATTAGTAAGCTTATAGTTAACATACCTAGAAAAATGTAAATTTGGCTCTTAGTAGAGTTTCGCTTTGTGCTACCCGAATTCCTTGAAATACTCGCCAGTTAGTTTCGGTAACAACCAGAACTCAAATTTCAAGAAATTCCATCAATTCGTTCCGTAGATAGGGTGAAAAATGTAAAATCGGCCCGCAGATCAGTTCTCGAGCCCTAATCTTTCCAAAAAATTTGTATGTTCATTGCTCTAGTACGAAGAATTTAAATATTAAATTTCAATGAAATCGGTCAATTATTTCTCTATATATACGCAAAAATGTATATTTGGCCCGTAATAAACGTCCAGTTGCTGACACTTGATTTCTTCCAAAAGTTAGGAGGTTTCGCGGACGGTCGAGCTGAGCTTGTATATTAAATGTCAAGTAAATCGGTTTAATATTTTCTTCAAAATGATCAAAAATGTAAAACAGGCCCGCTAAAAAGTGCAGTTCTCGAGGCCTGATATATTCCAAAAGTTGATCAATCCGTGCCATGGTGGAATAAAATTTCATTAGAATCGGTTCAGCAGTGCTTGAGATACACGCGTGCACACACAGACCAACAGACCGACATGGTTGCTAAAAATACCGAAAACATTCCCACCGAAAACTCGATATGCAAAATTTGTTGCCATCACATAAACTACCTATTGTATACACAATACGGTCGGTAAAAATGTTAAATAGTTTTTAAGGTTCCGGAGCCGTTTGGCAGTAAACGATGCCTCCATAAAAAAAACTTTACCTACTAATAAGGATTTATGGAACGGTATATGCATAATATGTATATAAAAATTCATTTACGATTATTTGACATTGTGATATACCAATTATTTGATATTGTGTATACTGTTTGGCAACATAGATGGCGTTGTAAATATACATATACAGTTTTTGTTAGAAATTTTCATTATTTTCTTGTTTTTTCATCTTTATTTATTTTTATTTCAGTTTTATTATTTTATTAATTATAAATAAAGTTTAAAATTTTTTTATGATTTTATTTTGTGTGCTAATAATTTTTAAAATACATTCGAATAGTATTTTTCTATTACATGTAGATGTAAATTTAAATACCGACATTCTCATATTAAATAACATATTGTGTTTATATTATTATTTTCATACTTAAATTTAACATTCTCATGTGTAAAAGATATTGCGTTTTCCGGGAGAGGAATGTCAAATTATGTAATCTTTCATTTTTCCTACACAAAAACTTAAATTGCATAATCCAATCGTTGAAGTCGTTTTTCTAATGTGCAGAGACAAGAGATAAAATTTATGAGTAGCTGAAAGTATGTAGATGGTGAGCTTTAAATGTCTGGATCCTTAAAGAATAAAAGAAGGACTACTGGTTCGTCCCCAAAAAAATTATATAGAATTTTATTTTTTTTATGTATCGTTTCTTTAGTATTTGGAATTATGTACCAACTTTTAACAGAAAATAAAAATATCTGATATGTCTATCGTGTATTGTCTAGTTAAGTGAAAGTGTTACAGAATATTACAAAAATGCCTGTTAAATACTTTTTTCGTATTTTTAAGGCATTAGTAAGCTTATAGTTAACATACCTAGAAAAATTGTAAATTTTGCTCTTAATAGAGTTTCGTTATGTGCTGTCCGAGTTCCCTGAAATGCTCGCCAGTTAATTTCGGGAACAACCAGAACTCAAATATCAAATTTCAAGAAATTGCATCAATTCGTTCCGTATAGATATGGTAAAAAATGTAAAATCGGCCCTCCGATCAGTTTTCGAGCCCTGATCTTTCCAAAAAATTTATAGATTCATTATTTTAATACGAAGAACTTAAATATTAAAAGTAGAAATAAATATTTCTCCTTAAATACGCAAAAATGTATATTTGGCCCATAGTAAACGTCCAATTCCTGACGCCTGATTTCTTCCAAAAGTTAAGAGGTTTCGGGTCGAGCGAATCTTTTATAGGAATTTTCAAGGTTGAATATTTTCTTCATAATGATCAAAAATGTAAAACAGGGCCGCCAAAAAGGCGGTTCCCGAGGCCTGACATATCCAAAAAGTTGATCAATCCATGCCATAGTTGAAATAAACTTACATATAAAATTTCATCGAAATCGGTTCAGTCGACATGAGATACACGCGTGCACACACAGACCCCACAGGTTGCTAAAATAGTTTATTTACACTTCTATACCATGGAGAAGTGCGTTTCCACCGAAAACTCGATATGCAAAATTTGTTGCCATCTAATAATATAATCTACCTATTAGATACACAATACGGTAGGTAAAAAAAAGATAAAGAATTTAGATTGTAATAATGCTTCACAACTTTATCATGTGTAAATATGAATTTTTAGCAAATAAAATTTTTATTTAGATTTAGTTTGAAAAAACTTTTGTATATCTAGACTTCTCTGTCAGAACATGATATCTACATATTTGCCATTTCGAGTAAAACACCATTGAAATTTTTTGTGTTATTTTTGTTTTACTAAAACATTAACTAGTGAAAATTTAGTGAAGATGGTATAAAAAGTTTGTATTTTAAGATATTGCTACTAAATATTACATAATATTAAAATTTTAACATATTTTTCTATATCAAATAACCGAAGCAGAACCGAATAATTTCACTTATTAAGTTCTAAGTGTTTTTAAACGTGCGTTTTACTAATATGAAAATAATAACACGAACATTTAAATATGAAATGTAAAAAAAGAATATGTGCAAATGTTTCTTTTTCAACTTGGAACGAAACGGTATAGAAACCAGAATACATTTTCATTTCAAAAATGTATAATACGAGTATGACATATTTATATTTCAATACGAGTACCTCAAAAAATTTTATGATCTCGAGAAGTGAATAAATGTTGATATTTAATTTTGTCAAAAAAATTTTTAAAAATTGGTTGGTTATAATGTTCTACAATTATTTTTTTTAAAACTACTGGAAAAATTAAACTTTTTCCTTGCATTAGAAAGCGCTTAAAACTTTAAGTAATACTGCATTCATAACTTTTTTTGTAAAAAATGTAGATATCATGTTCTGAAAGACCCTAGATATAACCCTAGATATAACCTCAGAGTTTATTGTGGTAATTTATATACATACATAAATGTACACATCGTAAATCACGAAATGTGATCTGTACTAATAAACTCGTTTGTTGCAGTTTTTGTTTATACCTCACATTTAAAAGCCCTATTGTTTTTTGGTGAAGTGTGTAGGCTACCATTACATTGTGTATTTTTTTTTTTTTTTTTTCCTTTGTTCACTCCTAGAAGGAGCATAGGGCTAGTGCATGATTTCTCATGCATTAGTTTCATAGCGTCATAGGGTTTAACTAGGTAGGTGACTAGCCTGCCGTAGTTTTTATTTATATATTAATTATTTGAGGTTATTAATATTTACTATTTATTTTTCTTAGTTTTTTTTTTTTAATATCGAATATTAGGAATATTTGAAAATTACTTGTATAATATTTTTATTAGTATTGTATATTAAGTTATAATAATATTGAATATAATTTTTATAGTGACCTGACCGGGGTTTGAACCCGAGACCCTTCGGTTAAAGGACCGGTGCCATAACCACTGCACCAATGGTCAGATACATTGTGTATTACTTCAACATAATATATTAATTATTATTCCGAATTAAAAAAACTACAAAACCAAAAAATTTTAAGAATAGCTTCATATGTATACATATATATATGTACATATGTATAAAAAAGTTAATTGTTTTCTAAACAATTAATTCGTTAATTGTTTTATAAACATACATATGCTATGAAATATTTCAGTTGTATGAAATTACCATGACACGTTTGTATACTGTGAAACTTTTTAACAATTTTCTTATATGAACCGAGACCCTTCGTTTAAAGGGCCGGTGCCAT
Organism: Condylostylus longicornis; assembly: GCF_029603195.1. NCBI lineage: Eukaryota > Metazoa > Arthropoda > Insecta > Diptera > Dolichopodidae > Condylostylus > Condylostylus longicornis. Next base: position 350,129 of record NW_026578017.1, on the reverse strand, counting down.
AACCACTGCACCAATGGTCAGATAAAAACTTTTACTTAAGAAACTTTAAAATAACTTGCTAATTCTTATTTTAGTATTAATAAAGCAGCACTGCGAACAAAAACAGTGGTGTAATCTTAATCCCTCTACACTCTCTATAATGAGTTTTTTACTAATTGAAGTTATGAATATAAAAGCAGAAAAAAATGTTGTACTGTCGATCGGACAGAAATTTTTTGCAGTTCTGCCAACAAAAGACAATACTTTATGTAGCTAAATGTTGAAACGCACTGCTATTGCGGATCTTTGTTAAAACTGCAAACGCGAATTCAGCTTTCGACAATATCAGCCGGTTCATTATCATTATTTATTAGAAATCTACATTCATTTTATTAGAAGCTCAAATTTCTCATATTTGATATTCCTTTTATTCTGTAAAATATAAAAAATCCCGAATGTGGGTGAATATTACAACAGTAGTTGTTTAAGTTAGAATAAAATTACGATTAAAGTTACACATTTAGCAAAAATGTTTTCTTGAGAACAAAGTGCGCTTTTATTAATTTGTGGCGCCGAAACTACAAAGCAAATTAATGACTCTTTTATAACAATTTTTAGCCAGGTCAGCTCTGTTGATTTTTGTTATGACTGTACAAAGCTATACATAAGGATGTATTTTTGGATTCGAATTTAAATTATGTTACTCCTGCGGCAATTAATCATGGTTTTCCTATAGAAAACCTAAAAAAAATTAGTGGAGCTCAGTTAAAATAAAAAAACTGTAGTCAATCGTATTTTAATTTTTGCTTATTAAACATTATATAATATATCTAAATGTTTTGTTAAATTTTATAAATATCAAAATTACATTATAAGATTTAAATTATTTAAAGCTATTTTAATAAATTATGAATATAGTTCAAAATACAAGAATCTAAAATGAAATTGGCGATAAGTTATTTTTGAAGTGCTTTATTCCGTTTTTTGAAGAAAACTTTTGTAAAGACATCCGTTCTCTAACCCTAAATTACAATAATTAAAAAATTCCAAAAACATGTCGTAGAAGAAGCAATAAAAAAGGAAAACTATTTAATTTTTTATTTATTAATTTTTTATTTCCGAAGTGATAAACTAAAATTAATAAGTAAAAACGTTTCAGTCGGTATAAACCGATTGAATTATACCCTGCACCTTTCGTTGTTGTATAGCAATTACTCAAACATGTGAAACCATTCTATAACCTGTGAAACCATTCTATAGAAACTTCACGGATATGTCTGACCTATTCTGAACTTCAGAAATATCTTTGACCTATAATTGGACACACAACTGCCATGTTTCATGAATCTGTCTTTATTATTTTTCCAAATATTTAAAATTAGCTTTTGGAGTTGTATGGCAGGTACCCGAACCTGCCAAGCAATTCGAGTAGAACTTCGCAAATATATCTGATCTATAATTGGACACACAACTGCCAAGTTTCATGAATTTGACTTTATTATTTTTCCAAATATTTAAAATTAGCTTTTGGAGTTGTATGGCAGGTACCCGAACCTGTCAAGCAATTCCACTAAAACTTCGCAAATATATCTGATCTATAATTGAACACACAACTGCCAAGTTTCATGAATCTATTTAACTTTTTTATTTTTCCAAATATTTAAAGTAAGCTTTTGGACTTGTATGGGAGCTGCTCGAACCTGTCAAGCAATTTCACCAAAACTTCAGAAATATCTTTGACCTATAATTGGACACACAACTGCCAAGTTTCATGAATCTGACTTTATTATTTTTCCAAATATATAAAATAAGCTTTTGGAGTTGTATGGCAGCCATCCGAACCGGAGCAGCTATCTCATTAAAATTTTTAGAGCATATGTATAATATAATTGGACATATGTATACAAAATTTTATATTTGTACCTTTATTAGTTTTTGAAATAATTAAAACAAACTCTTTGAGTTGTATGGCAGCTACCCGAACCCGTTGCCCGAATGGGTCCAATAACAATAGGGTTCGCTCTTGGCACAAAAGAAACAACTTGTGAAAGTTTGGTCTCGATTTCGTTATTCGTTTTTGAGTTATCGTGCTATCGGACGACGGACGGACGGACATGTCTAAATCGACGCAGAATTTTACGCTGAGCAAGAATATATATATATGTCCATACCGCAGATGACTCCTTCAAGTAGTTACAAACTCCATACCAAAGTTAATATACCCTTCACGAAAACTAAATAGTTAAAAGAATACATTAATTCTTAAAAGAGCTTTTTTAGTAACACAAATATTATAGTGTTATTTGGTTCAGTGTTTTAAATATGTATTTGTAGAACATAATTAAAATAATTGTTAAATTAATTTTAAAATTAGATTTTTGAATAAAATTTTGAAGTTTTTTAAACTTGGTGTTTAACGTCAGAGTTCGTTGAAATTTCTTTACTTCTTTTGCTAGTTGCCGTACAACTTCAATAGTAGCTAGGCAAAATATCTTAGAAAATATTGAAAACACAGTAACGAAATTTTGCATAAATTAATATTGTAATACGGCAACTTATAAACAATATAATAACAAGTCATTACTAATAATAATATTAATAATAACCCACCACCAGTATACAATTTTTTTGCTGGAAATTCATTAAAGAATCATCCCTGAAATTATTTGCCACCTTATGCGAAACATCCTTTATATTCAATAATATAACCTCTAGACGAAAGTAACTAAAATTTTTTAAAATCTTCCCAAAATATTTTCTGAGACGTAACGTATGTGTATGTTCTTGCGGAAATGAGAGTTATGGAAATTTATGAAACCATTTTTACAATAATTTGCTTTATCATTTTTGTCAATTTAAGGCTGCACTGAAAAAAAAACGCATATCTAAAGTGGTTACAAACTTTTCCGAAGGTTATATCTCTGCTTGAGAATCAAAGTAGAAATAATTTTTATCTTTATATAATATAAGCAAATTTCAATGCTTCTTATAGTCAAACGGGCTATAATTAAAAGCTAAAAGGAAAAGCATATAACAATTTCATAGGTAATTTTGATATATAAATGTTTTAATAAAGGTATAATAATAGCTCTTTTGGCAATAGTGCTTTTGTTTTTCAAAAGAAAATGTAGCTGAATAAGAAATGTTTTGATGAACACAAGTTTATCGGTATTCAAATAAAAACATTAGCAAAAGAGAACGAATGTATTGGTAATGCACCATGGCAATAATGCTAAACTTGTTGCAATATACCAATACCTATACATATATGTAATTATTAGCAATAAAATAGTTTTCGCAGGTTCCTCCAAATAGTAAATATATGTATATGTACGTATACATATGTTATAAATTTATAATATATAAAAATGCAAATGAAGTACAGCTACAAAATAAATATTAATTATTTCAAATAGGTATCTATAAATAAAAAAAAAAATATATAAAAGATATATTACATTAATGTTATAAAGTTTTATTAAAGTGGAGATATAACGTATATAAAGTAATATTAAAATATAAAATAAAGTGTACACTTTGAGATACACTTTTATATTTAAAACGACATTATTGTAGCCCCTTCAGATATATATTTTATTTTAACTAGATAATTAATTTTCATAAACAGCTCAAAAGTATAACTAATTTGAAAACATCATATTTCCAAAATTGCTTTGAATTATATTCAAAATAATAAAGTTGGGTCAAACCAATAGTTTGTATTGTAGCATTTTTCCCTTCAACAAGTGAAAATATAGTCTATGTATACCTACCTCACTATTAAAATTATTTTCATTTACAAATTTCAAGAGGCGATAACTTGAGAGGAAGTGGAGCTGGAAAAAAATTTTCTTCTAACGAAATGAACTATTTTTTAATGTCTAAAAGCCTCTAAAATTTCATGCTGCTACAGGTTGGGGTCTAGAAGAAAAACGAAATCAAAAATTTGGAAAAAAAGACCGTTATTTAAATAATAAATAAATTTGAACGGCCATTTTGCTTTTCTAAAGTTTAACTATAGTATACCGCGCTAGAGAAAGAAAGCCTCTAACTTTCTGCGTTTGCAAAATTTGAAAAATGCTTATGGTTTCACTGCAATAAATAGTTAAAAAATGGCATTTTTAGGGTTTTGGAGGGGGATGTCCACGGGCGGACGGACGGACAGAGTGAAGCTTTATTAGCAATTTTTTTCAAAAATTTTTTGGAAAAGTGCTAAAAATAGTGTCGTAGGAAATACATTTATTTCAAAATTAGCTATAAATGAAAGACCTACATATCTTACAATGAAATTATTGAACCTAACCAAAAAAAGCACAGTTGCGTCGATTACTCTCCCTGCACAAATCTACTGAATACTGAAAATTTATAGCAAGTTTAGTAACACTATAATTTGATTATAGGAACCATTAAATTAAATTTTACATTGTGTCACATCAAATTACTTTGAAAAGTGAACCATTAAATTAAATTTTACATTGTGTCACATCAAATTTTTCAAGAGTCCCCACCCCTGAAATAAAATAAATGTTAATGTATGTTGAAACAGAACAATAAAACAATAATCCTTTTAGATGCTTTTAAAAAAATAGCATGAAAGTTATTTTTCGAATATGTTTGAATGTAGTATGTATTTATGTACTCAATTATGTAGTTAATTTCGTACTTGATAGAACTTTTTACTTGCCTTGGCGTTTCTTGTCGCAAGTAATTGACAAGGTCGTCATTTTATGTATTTTTTTTTTGTTAAAAAGTTCCAAATTCCATATTTAAATAAGTAAATGGATCATAAAATTCCAATTTTCGTATCTAGTGTCTTCTTTATATGTACATATGTATGTATATTGCCATTTAAAAATAGTTTTGTTTTTCAATTTTTTACTTTTAGTATTATCACATGTTCGAATTGTTTTTATTGATGGTTAATTTAAGATGACTTATTGTCGGGACCGACAATATACAAATACATACCTAAAAATATATTGTACATATATTGTATGTGTATATTGTATCATTAATAAATTGAGCCTGTTCTGGACATTAAACAATAATATTACTTTTCTACTAATTTAAATTTAAATGTGGTTTTATTTTTTAGCTTTAGAGAATTCTTAGAAAAAATTATGTAACTTTAAAAAGGAGAACAAAATTAAATTTCAATTTTTGCCATTTCAGTTTCTGTTTTTGCTAATTAAAGAATTTTATATGCAAAAATTAATGATATTTTTTTATTAATTTTGCTTTCCTTCTGTTTGTAATAAAAATTTTCTTGATATTTTAATTGAATAATGAAAATTTTTAACCAAACTTAAAATTTTCTGATTATAAAAATAACTCTGAAAAATTTCTTTGGATAATGGATGTACAATAAAATGTGGAATGGCTACGCGTAAAAATGAAGTCAAAATGAAAAGAGTCACAGAGTGCCTTCAATAATGCTTTATAAAAAGTTTAAGTACGGTATTAATACGATTGTAGTACCATCTCAAAGCTTTCAATACCTCTAAAATGTAAAATGTTAATTTTCAACAAACGCTACCACATCATTAAAAACATAGAATTTTTATGCTGCGTTTTAGGAAAAAAACTTAATAACTAGCACTTTATTGCTGAAAATATATGCTAGTTTATTTAATTGATTATATCTGGCAACATTTATATGACAAGTGTAAGAAATGCGTGCTCGATTTATCTCCACACCCCCCCCCCCCCCCCCACCAATATACAATTTTTTGCTGAAATTGATTAAAGAATCATCCCCGAAAATATCCAAAATTTTTTAAGATCTCCTCAAAATATTTTCTGAAACATAACGTATGTGTATGTTCTTGCAGAAATGAGAGTTGTAGAAATTTTATGAAACCATTTTTACAATAATTTGCTGTATAATTTTTGTTAATTTAAGGCTGTTCTCTGAACCTTTTTTGAAATTTACTATTTCGTAAAATGAAAGACCCACAGATCTTACAGTGAAATTGTTAAACCCAACCAAAAAAGCACAGTTCCGTCGGTTGTATCCACTACGTAGTGGAATTAGGAAAAGTGTACAATGTCAAGAACTTTTAATAAACTTTTTGGAGTGTGATACTTTGTAAATTTCACATCGTAAGTGCATTATTGAAGCCTCGTCGTAATTATAATAGGGAAAACAACGTTGTGGGAAATTAAAAAAAAAAACTAGTTCAATTTAAAATATCTAATTTTAATTATGCGCATTATTAAAAAAAAAAAGTTATGTGGTCAGTACATAACCAACCATCTAGTTAAGTGGAAGTTTTACAGAATATTATAAAAATGCCTGTTGAATACTTCTTTCCAATTTTTTAGTATGTTAGTAGGCTTTTAGTTAACATATCTAGAAAAATGTAAATTTGGCTCTTGGTAGATTTTCTTTTTGTGCTCTAAAATTCTCGTCAGTTAGTTTGGGTAGTAACCAAAACTCAAATATCAAATTTCATGAAATTCCATCAATTCCAAAAAATTTATATGCTTTATTTTAACACTCTAAATTTAAATATTAAATTTTAATGAAATTGTTTGACTATTTCTCTTTATATGGGCAAAAATGTGAAATTGGCCCGAAAAAAAGTGCAGATATATCTGAAAAAGATTTTATATATCCCAAAAGTTGACCAATCCGTGACATAGCCAAAACAAACTCACACATAAAATTTCATGAAAGTCGGTTCAGCCGAACTTGAGATAAACGATGCACACACAGACAGACAGACCGACAGGTTGCTAAAAATAGTATATGTACACTTCCCTACCATGGAGAATTACGTTCCCACCGAAAACTCAATATGCAAAATTTATTGTCCTTCTCAACAATCCTTCTTGTATACTCATTGTTTGTCGGTAATAATTGCGTATACTTATAACTGATTTTCTTAACACGGTCAAATACAGAGCGAGACTCCAAAAAGAAAATGGCAGTTTATAAAAGAGAAAACATGCAAAAACGGATAAATTTTATCTTGAACTTATAAGTAGAAGTTATTGCGTTAACCAAAATTTCAAAAAAAAATTTGGTTATATCTCCGAAATTGGGAGAAGCTAAGGTCGTACAAATCGTTGTGGTAACTGTGATACAACATCCACAGTTATTTGCCAAATTTATCGTGAAACTAATTTAAAGTTTTTGAAATTTAGCATAAACGAATATGATAATATGGTGATTATTATTGATGAAAATCTTTGAAATTGTTTTATGGCCCTATACAACTTCAAAAATTAAATATAAAACGCTTAAAAAATATATTAAACAACGTTTGCCTATGAATTTTTCAAATTGAAGAAAGAAACCGTTACCTTTTTCAATTTTCGGAATTTAGAATTTGTTACATATTTTGGACATGGTAGGTTTTTGAAATCCCGCAATTTCATGATTTTGAAGAAATATAACATATGTATATCACTGAAGGGAATTTGTATTTTCTTCAAATCCTAAAAAGGAATAAACTTATACAAATACAGTTTTTAAATTTTTTTTTGGGATATTTATCAATATCAAAAAAAAAATTTATTTTGACAATTGCAATTATAATTTCACTAATCCATTTAAAATAAAAGTATTTTCCACGCCGGAACCTGTTGCACCAAATATTTTGCTCTAATAAACTTATATTAAAAACAGTAATTATTTTATTAGTAGAATTGGTTTTATAGCACAGAAACTTTGAAAATTCTTGTTGAGGCAATAGAATATTTTAGTTCAATAATGTTCAAATCAATATGATATATATAAGTATGTAATAATAACATATAAACATATAATATGGATATAAAATTTCTTTTTTTATCATTGCATTTTTAAGTAAAACATGAAGGCGCACAATAGATCCTTATACGTGGTCGCGGTGTACTATTACCTCCGCTCTACAGATCAACAAGTAAAACATGAAAACAGATCATTATAAATATAAAAATGGTAATGAAACAATTAATTTGTATTTTGCTTCCATGCTATAGTCATTTATCTTATTTAATTAAACGCTTTGACATTTTTATTTTTCTTTTTCAAACTTGCTGACGTATGGAATAAAACATTTTACCAAAAGAAATTCAATAACAAAGTAATTTTTTGAACGAAATTGTGTGCACATACAAAAGTAAAGTCCATGACCTATTACAATTTTAAAAACATAACTATAATTTAAATATAGCGACACGAAAATTTTAATAGCAAACGCGGATAGAAATTTTTCTTCAATATCAGTTTCATATAGGATAATTTGAACTGTTTTTAGTATTACTCCCAAAAATTTATAAAAAAGTATCATTTACTTGATTTCGGTTAGTTTAATAATTTTTTAAATTTCAAAATTTTATACAAGTATGTACTTAAACAATTCGACACATTATATAGACATGAATTACTAAACTTTTTCAATAACAAGTACATGTATGTCTCATATGTGTACACTGTGAGTTGACAAATTTCATATCGAAATACACGTCATGTCAAAATAAGAATTTAAAGGCTTTTTCTAATAGATTAATATCAATTAATAAAACAAACGAACTACCTTCAATTATTGATTTCAATAAAATTATCGAAAGTTAAATTCATAAAATATGAGGTAATAAAGTATAATATTAAAAAGTTTAAAGAATCAAGTTTATTCAGTGGGTATATAAAAATGAAATTTTTATAATATGTATTTATAGAATAATACTAATGTGTTTATATATTTGTGCGTATATAAATAAAAGTACGTGCATTTATTTCAACAATAATTTTAATTTTTCTGCTTTATTGGAAATAATTTAAATTCAATAACTTATTTGTACATACCAAAGTAATCAAAAGTTACTTGTCTCCGCTACTATTTTACCATTTTTATATAACCATATAATTAAAAATATGTAAATAATAAGTTTCGGAGATTTAAAGCATAAAAAATTTCTATGTAAATATGGAAAACTTTTCATGTACATTTTCATAGACAAAGGATGAATTCATTTCAGCCACCTGCAGTTAATCTGTCATTGTGAATACTAAAGAATGATGACTAAATACATTTTATATACAGCATACTACTATGCATGTAAATGTATTCATAAATGAAAAATGAAATGATTTTCTAATTTGTTTTGTAAGCTATGTAGTTTATTTTGATAGTACATATTATTAGGTATGGTTGGTTGCTGAGCAATAAAAATAATATGAGTAGTTTAATAGCTTTTTGTGTTTTTGAAAATTTGAATATGGAAGATTATAAAATACAATGGTCTATAATATTTATTATTTCATGTATTAGTCATTTCGGCAGAGAACGATTTTGGTTGGATACGTTTAAAATTACCAATATCATCGACGCCGGAAATGGAGCAAAGTTTTAAAAAAGAATAAAGTTTGGTTTTAGAACAAAGCATGCAATAACTGGCCAAGTACACAGAACAACATAAATGGTGGAAAAGGCGTTAGAAAAAAGGAAAATATGTTCGACAATATTTCTGGATGTAGCCCAGGGGTTTGAAACTTGAAGGTATTTAAACTTGAAAAATTGATACCTTCCAATTCGTTGATTTGGATATTTATCTGAAAAACTTTTTCGAATCAAACTGGACGGCGAGTAGTCCTTAAGGAAGTTAGGGCTGGTGGGCTGCAAGGTAGTATTCTGGCTCCTATCTTATACGTGCTTTATACAAGCGATTTGCCAGATTAAGAGGGTGTAACTATGCCTACCTTGCCGACGATACAGCAAGGTAGGATCCAATGTTGAAGAATCGACTAAAAAATTACAGGAGGCAAATAAGTGGAGAAATAATACGAAAATAAAGCAAAATAAGAGTAAATTTTTACAAGAAAATTTCCCAAACAAAAATTTAGTAAGCCGACCATAATTAAATATGAATGATGCTGGAGTATTCGTTTCTAGGTCGTAAGTCTAAAATCACAGCGAACAACAAAGCGTTGATCTATAACTAAATAACAAGACACGTACAGATTTGGAGTTGTGCCAAGCAAACACATTTTAAATAATTACGAACTTTCCAGAACAAAGCCCTTCGTTACGTGGTGGGTGCATTGACTTTCATAGATATTTTAGGTGTATCTGATGTAAACAATGAAAAATGAATTGTTCCATGAAACAGTGGACGCATTCAGAGTAGTACGCAAATTTTGAAGCCTCTTGACCTTTAAAAAGAGATAGAACAGAAACCCTCTTAGCATTGCTAATGCTTCCTACTATTAATGGGTCTAAAGTAAACTAAAGGATATTAAAAAAATGAAGGGGAAAAAAATTTGGTTGGTACTAGTACTGATGTCAGTGAACAATCATTAACCATTGCGCATTAGAAACAATGTGATAAACAAATAATATAATAAATCATCAAAGTAACAACAATGCACTACCTCGAAAGTTATAAATAAAACATATGTAACCGGTTGCATTGGAATTAACATATTTGTTTAGAAGTTTTTTATATTACTACATTAGAATTATTAAAGTTTAATTTAAAATCTTTCAAAAGTGAATTTTTAGCAATAACTTTTATTGTCAAGAATATAGTACGTGCAAACTCGTCAACATATAAAGAAATTTTTTCTTAAGTTTTACTTAAATTTATTTTAAAACTTTGTGCCATAATCCAGTTTTCTCGTATTTTCAAAACGAACTTTCCATTTCCGGCGCCGATGAGCCTGATGATTTTAAACGTATCCGATCAAAATCGTTCTCCGCTTATGTAAATATATAGATTATTTAATTTTTAATCTTCCATATTCAAATTTTCAATTCAATTAAATCATTAAATTAAAACTTTATTGCCCAGCAACCAATCACACCTACTTACTAACACAATAACCTGCGAAGCTTTTTCGAGACATAAAACTAAAAAAAAAAAGTGTTTAAAGATAAAATAAAGTTTGGTCAAACCAATGGTTTGTATTGTAGCACTTTTCCCTTCAACAAATGAAAATTCTGCTTTTAAAGCAGTCTATGTATACCTATCACACTATTAAAATTATTTTCATTCATATACAAAACTATTTCTAGGATTGCATATATTTAGGATGACCGATTTATGCAGCCTTTGAAATAAAGCAAAAATTAATATAAAGTGAGGTTAACATAATGCTCGATTTTAAGGGTTAATTGTGTGAGTTAAGAAAAATAATTATATTTTTTAATGTCATGGATTACAGTCAATTTACCGTTAGCTTTTTGTGTTTATAGAAATTTGAAAAAGCTTGTGGTTTCGGAAATATAAGGTGTCAAAAATTCAAATTTTACAAATTTCAAGAGGCGATAACTTGAGAGGGGGTGGAGATGGAAAAAAAATTCTTCTAACGAAATGAACTATTTCTTAATGTCTAAAAACCCCTAAAATTTCATCCTTCTACAGGTTGGGGTCTAGAAGAAAAACGAAATCAAAAATTTGGAAAAAAAAACTTTAGATAACGGTAAATTTGAACGGCCATTTTGTTTTTCTAAAGTTTAACTATAGTATACCGTGCTAGGGAAAGCAAGCCTCTACCTTTCTGCGTTTGCAAAATTTCAAAAATGCTTATATTAACAAATAGTTAAAAAATGGCATTTTCAGGGTTTTGGGGGGGTATAACTTCTAGAGGGGGAGATAGGTAAAAATTTTGTTCTACAGAAATAAGTTTCTAGTAAAGATCTATGTACGTATTAAATTTCAGCTTTCTATTTTCAAGGGTGTAGAAGTTTTGTAAACAAAAAAGTGTCCACGGACGAACGGACCAACGAACAGAGTGAAACTAATAAGCACTTTTTTTAAAAATTTTTAGGTCTGAATATTCCTTAAATTTCATAGTTTTATATAATTGTCTTTTTAGCACTTTTCAAAAAAAAATTTTGATAAAAGTGCTTATAATTTTCACTCTGTGATGTCACGGACGCGTCCGTAGACATGTTTACAAACCTTCTAAACCCTTTAAGATTGAAAGACCTAGAAGGTTGCAATTTTATATATACATAGATCTTTACTAGAAACTTACTTTTGTAAAAAAAATTTTCATCTGTCAAAAAAATTTTTTTACTCTAAAAATATATGGTATTTTTTCCCTGATATTTTTTTATAGTACTCGTATCCAATACGGAGAACGCAAACTCATACGGGAATGTTGAATTTATGTAGCAAATACAAGAATACATTGAGTGTAATATGAGGTGAGCTAATAATAAATGATAAATCGTAAAACAACCAGTGCAATTTAAATAAAAGTGTTGGTATTTCAATAACTTTTAAATGTATTTTTTTAATATCTAAAGATTCTTCCCAACTTGATTAAAAATTGTTCAAAAATGTTCAAAAAATAATGTACCAAGGTTTTATAGTTAAAGAAGTAGTTGTTAATTTTTATTTACATTATTTATATCGTCGACTGAGTTCTATTTGCTTTATACACTATACGAAAATTTATAGTTTTATAGGTTTTGACGGGTGCTTTTTCTCGTGACGCAAACCGTTTTTTTCTATCTTTCATAGTTTGTAAGATATTCGGCATCGTTTTTGCTCCATAAACCACATTTTACAGATTTCATAGATATATAGTAATCGTATATATCTATGAAATCTGTAAAATATATAGATATCATTAGATACCATATAGATATCATTTCATAGATATAGTAAAATTGCTTAAAATTGTGTTTCGTATATATATATTTTTTTAAAATGGAGCAAAACTTAAATTAAAAGGTTAAATTTTTTTGTTTGATTTAAGTGCATTCAAAATGTAATAAAAATTAAGATCAAAAATTTTTATTATAGTTTTTGTCTAATCATCGTGTTTTAAAATTCCGCTGCACGTTTAAAATTCGCCGCTTTGGATAATTATATTTCTCATATTCGTTTTTTTACGAGTAGCTTATTCTTCCAAAATGACAAAATGCATTATTTTCCTTCAGATTTCTTAAATCATTTGCTCCACCGTTACACGATTTCAATATAATTTTACCGGAATTAAATTTCACTTCTAATGTGCTCCATTTGCAAAATTACTTGCTCCATGTGAAAAGAGGTCAGTAACTATTACAGGCTCATTGGATATAGAGCAAAGGCAAAAATGGCCAATTTACAGAAAATTGAATTTCTACGAAAAATCTAGACTTGGATAGATCAAATTTAACCTCGTTGTACATAAATAATTAATAAATTAAACTGCAAAATTTAAATAAAATCGTTCGATATATTTTTTGTACCCGTACCAATGTATGTTCGAAGGGTATACTAAATTTGCCTTACCGTTTGTTTATACCCGTACGAACGTATGTTCGAAGAGTACACTAAATTTGCCTTACTGTTTGTAACGCTAAGAAATAATGCTCTGAGATATAGACCAAGTGTATATTTTTGATCAGCGTCGACTTCTGAGTTGATTTACCTTTGTCTGTCCGTCCGTCCGTCCCAGCGATAACTCAAAAACTAATTGAGCTAAATTCACCAAATTTTAACAAATATTTTATTATAGTAAGTGCCAAAACTCTGTTTAAATTGGACATGATCGGGGTACTGGTTCGGGTAGCTGCCATACAACTTCAAAAGTTATTTGGCTTTATATCAGAAACTATAAAAGCTGTAATATTGATATTTCACACAAGAGAATATATTAGTAGGGCTGATGTGTTGATGGCTCTTTCTGGTAGCTGTTATACAACTTCAATAGTATATTGGCACACACAGTATTTTGAAAAACACAGTACTGAAATTTTGCATAAATTAATATGGTAATACGGCAACTTAAAGTCATAGTCTATCCCATAGATAGTTATGGCATATTTATTCGCACATAGGTTTACAAATTCATACGGGTATCACAGAGTTGACGAAGTCAACTTTATTTTTTCTCGTTTTAAAATGAGGTTCAGACTTTCTTCTTCAAATTTCTTAAATTTGTGTTGGTGGTGAAAGGAAAACTCGGCCAACGATATGTTATTGCTACAAAAAATTATTAAAGGTGGTTGATTATTATTACTAAGTCTCCTTGATAACGACAGGCGTTATAGATAATCTTTTTGAATGATTCAGCACACAAACCATCCAAATATCTTACTCTACTAAATATAACGTACGGAGAGTATGCAATGATTTTCCAATGGTTGCTGAAAATTTAACTTGAAAATAATAATACTTTAAAACCAATTAAAAAATAGTTTTACTAGTTCTTGCCTGAGTTCAGATATAGTCGAATTGTTTTTTGTAGCGATCAAATAGTTTTGGATAGTGACTTCATACTATATGATGAAACAAGAAACTTATGTTCCACCACTTCTGGTCAAAATTGGTCAAATCTTGGTATCGTCCCCTAGATCGTTTTTTTGAAATTTTTTCAGAGACTTATTATTTTAAAAAAAATTATTTTAGTAAAAATCCTTTGATTGTTTTATTTCATGTATTTTTAAGTTTAATTTCAAATATAATTAAAAATTAAAGACCTTAAAATAACACAAATTCCGTTTGAAAGATACTATTTAACCAAATGTTATATTTTCCTTAACAAAAACACCAAGCAAAAGTACATAAGTATATAAAAATAAAAATATATGATTCCAATTTATTGCCGATAGATGACTTTTTCTTATATTATACACATATTGTATTTTATTTATACATATATGCTTATATGTGTATATTGCCCATAGTAACTTCAAACTGCGACTTGTGACAGAAATAAGGATACTGATGAAAATAACTTATTTTATCTTATGTGCTGTTTTTTTTCCTCAGGACGTTTAAAATCCTGAATTAATTTAACACATTTAAGTTCGGTTTGAAACATTTTTATCAATTTCAAATAAAATTTCTGCGAATTCTACATACTAAATTTGTAATTAAAGCTATATGTATGCATATCGCTAAAAATAATAAATACAATTTTTTATTATAAAAGTAAAAATCTAAAGTACAAATTTTTTAAAACGTTAACACTTCAATTCGCCTTTAAAATATACCTTTGCCTCAAATAGTTTTTGGAAGATGGGCTAACTCATATTGAAATTTTCTTTCTGTTTTGATTAAATTTGTTGTTATTTTGCATTCTGATATGACCATTTCAATAAATTTTTTCAATAAGTTTTTAAAAAATGAATGGTTAGAGCATAATATGAACAACAAAATTTCCAACTACAATTCAATAAAAAAAATTATAAATATTTATTATAAAATATCGAATAATCTATTTTAATCGTATAATTTATATTTGAATCACATTAAAAAAAATCGGATCTAAAGTAGTCGCAAATTACATGAAGATCATGATTTGTAAATAAAATATTTGATAACTCGTAATATTTTTACTCAAAATAAAGCAACTATTTTTACCTTTATATATAACATAAACATATTTCAATGCTTCTTATAATAAAACGCGATAAAATTATTTCAATTATATGGATAAAATAAAACTAAAAAGAATATAACGTTGATAATACATAATATGGTTTGTTTTTTTTTAAAGTTAAAAATTTTGTATTTTTTATATTTTACTATATATTCGTGATTTCTGTGATTATTGAACTTAAACACTTTACAATAAAAAAATTAAGTTCACCACTGCTTAAGTTACCATTACATTGAAACATAAATACTTAACAAACTATTCCGCCAATAAATCAAATAAATTGTACAGTGCATGTATATCTACATTATACTTAAGTACATACAAGGAAAAAAAAGTTTCCATTTCAAAAACTTTTCATTTCAACAAGAATCGAATTTGTCTAAATGAAAATAATTTTTCATATTTACTTAGATTTAAATTAAAATAATCGTTTGTTTATTAGGTTTCCGTATTGAAATACTTCATTCTGGATTAATTCTTACATTATATATATATAGCTACTTCTCAGGTGGTAAAAAGTACGGGTACTTCTAGAAGGGCTAGAGACATGGGACAAAAGGCATTAGGTAGAATTTTGCCTCTAGGGTACCAGAAAAATCTGACATTGGAACTTTTTAGCCCCGAAATAGCTCTATTTTAAGATTTTCTGAAAAAATTTTTGTATAACAAAAGCACGTTTTTCTTTTATACTTTTTATAATTAGAAACACAAACCAAGAAATAAATGATACGTTTTACGTTATTTTTATTATTAGAAACACAAACCGAGAAATAAATAATATTTGAAAATGCAATGATCTCACATATATTTTAATTTCGAAAAATCGAAATAAACTTAAATAAATGTCAGATTTTATAAAAGACATCAGATGTTTTGTGGCAACTGAATATTAATGCTTCGTTTGTTATTGTTTTGAATATTATGTTTCGTCAGCAAGCTTTAAAAAAATATACATACACAATTTATGTACGTATGTATCTACCTAAAATTTTATTTTTATTGTTCGAGCGAAAACCTGTAAAAAATGCTAAATTCCAATACATTCATATATACATACATACACACATATATTCATATATACATTCATACACATATTTTTACATACATAAATTATTATTTTGTTTTTGACTAAACCTTTTCTTTATGTTTAAAATTCAATCCTATATGTTTACCCACAGTTTAAAAAAAACAGGTATCTATTCATAATTATGTATATTTGCATTTATAATTTTATTTATAATTTTTCCAACAGCAAAATTTCAAAATTTTCGATTCTAATACATTCATATGTACATACGTTCATATGTTGGAACGAAAAATTTTAAAATCTTCAATTCTAATCCATTCATATATACATACATACACACATATATTCATATATACATTCATACACATATTTTTACATACATAAATTATTATTTTGTTTTTGACTAAACCTTTTCTTTATGTTTAAAATTCAATCCTATATGTTTACCCACAGTTTAAAAAAAACAGGTATCTATTCATAATTATGTATATTTGCATTTATAATTTTATTTATAATTTTTCCAACAGCAAAATTTCAAAATTTTCGATTCTAATACATTCATATGTACATACGTTCATATGTTGGAACGAAAAATTTTAAAATCTTCAATTCTAATCCATTCATATATACATACATACACACATATATTCATATATACATTCATGCACATATTTTTACATACATAAATTATTATTTTGTTTTTGACTAAACCTTTTCTTTATTTGAGAAATTAATTTTTGTAAGTTTACCCCCATGATATAATAATTATGCGTTTAAAATTTATTTCTATTTATTCTACAGTTTTGAATATTATTAAATTCATATAGAAAGCTTAAAAAAATTACTCAGTAAGCTTTAAAAAAAATATACATACTACATACATATTTATGTACTTAAAATTTTTGCGAATTTTTCCAAACTATTATAAGAATATTTTTTTGGAAATTTTCTTTAAACTTTTATATAACATTTATCAGTTATATATTAAAAAAAAATAAAACACAAAATTTAAACAAAATAAAAAAAAAAATTTTTAAAATAATCCAAAAAAAGAAAAATACAACAATCCAGGCAAGCATTGATCCAATAACCTTCTGGCTATGAGACTACCACGCTAACCACTAGGCTACGCAGTACCTTGAATTTCCCTTAATAATTCTACATTTTATTCATATATCGTATAACTCATCAAAAACCATCATATTTTACATTATATATATATAGCTACTTCTCAGGTGGTAAAAAGTACGGGTACTTCTAGAAGGGCTAGAGACATGGGACAAAAGGCATTAGGTAGAATTTTGCCTCTAGGGTACCAGAAAAATCTGACATTGGAACTTTTTAGCCCCGAAATAGCTCTATTTTAAGATTTTCTGAAAAAATTTTTGTATAACAAAAGCACGTTTTTCTTTTATACTTTTTATAATTAGAAACACAAACCAAGAAATAAATGATACGTTTTACGTTATTTTTATTATTAGAAACACAAACCGAGAAATAAATAATATTTGAAAATGCAATGATCTCACATATATTTTAATTTCGAAAAATCGAAATAAACTTAAATAAATGTCAGATTTTATAAAAGACATCAGATGTTTTGTGGCAACTGAATATTAATGCTTCGTTTGTTATTGTTTTGAATATTATGTTTCGTCAGCAAGCTTTAAAAAAATATACATACACAATTTATGTACGTATGTATCTACCTAAAATTTTATTTTTATTGTTCGAGCGAAAACCTGTAAAAAATGCTAAATTCCAATACATTCATATATACATACATACACACATATATTCATATATACATTCATACACATATTTTTACATACATAAATTATTATTTTGTTTTTGACTAAACCTTTTCTTTATGTTTAAAATTCAATCCTATATGTTTACCCACAGTTTAAAAAAAACAGGTATCTATTCATAATTATGTATATTTGCATTTATAATTTTATTTATAATTTTTCCAACAGCAAAATTTCAAAATTTTCGATTCTAATACATTCATATGTACATACGTTCATATGTTGGAACGAAAAATTTTAAAATCTTCAATTCTAATCCATTCATATATACATACATACACACATATATTCATATATACATTCATACACATATTTTTACATACATAAATTATTATTTTGTTTTTGACTAAACCTTTTCTTTATGTTTAAAATTCAATCCTATATGTTTACCCACAGTTTAAAAAAAACAGGTATCTATTCATAATTATGTATATTTGCATTTATAATTTTATTTATAATTTTTCCAACAGCAAAATTTCAAAATTTTCGATTCTAATACATTCATATGTACATACGTTCATATGTTGGAACGAAAAATTTTAAAATCTTCAATTCTAATCCATTCATATATACATACATACACACATATATTCATATATACATTCATGCACATATTTTTACATACATAAATTATTATTTTGTTTTTGACTAAACCTTTTCTTTATTTGAGAAATTAATTTTTGTAAGTTTACCCCCATGATATAATAATTATGCGTTTAAAATTTATTTCTATTTATTCTACAGTTTTGAATATTATTAAATTCATATAGAAAGCTTAAAAAAATTACTCAGTAAGCTTTAAAAAAAATATACATACTACATACATATTTATGTACTTAAAATTTTTGCGAATTTTTCCAAACTATTATAAGAATATTTTTTTGGAAATTTTCTTTAAACTTTTATATAACATTTATCAGTTATATATTAAAAAAAAATAAAACACAAAATTTAAACAAAATAAAAAAAAAAATTTTTAAAATAATCCAAAAAAAGAAAAATACAACAATCCAGGCAAGCATTGATCCAATAACCTTCTGGCTATGAGACTACCACGCTAACCACTAGGCTACGCAGTACCTTGAATTTCCCTTAATAATTCTACATTTTATTCATATATCGTATAACTCATCAAAAACCATCATATTTTACATTATATATATATAGCTACTTCTCAGGTGGTAAAAAGTACGGGTACTTCTAGAAGGGCTAGAGACATGGGACAAAAGGCATTAGGTAGAATTTTGCCTCTAGGGTACCAGAAAAATCTGACATTGGAACTTTTTAGCCCCGAAATAGCTCTATTTTAAGATTTTCTGAAAAAATTTTTGTATAACAAAAGCACGTTTTTCTTTTATACTTTTTATAATTAGAAACACAAACCAAGAAATAAATGATACGTTTTACGTTATTTTTATTATTAGAAACACAAACCGAGAAATAAATAATATTTGAAAATGCAATGATCTCACATATATTTTAATTTCGAAAAATCGAAATAAACTTAAATAAATGTCAGATTTTATAAAAGACATCAGATGTTTTGTGGCAACTGAATATTAATGCTTCGTTTGTTATTGTTTTGAATATTATGTTTCGTCAGCAAGCTTTAAAAAAATATACATACACAATTTATGTACGTATGTATCTACCTAAAATTTTATTTTTATTGTTCGAGCGAAAACCTGTAAAAAATGCTAAATTCCAATACATTCATATATACATACATACACACATATATTCATATATACATTCATACACATATTTTTACATACATAAATTATTATTTTGTTTTTGACTAAACCTTTTCTTTATGTTTAAAATTCAATCCTATATGTTTACCCACAGTTTAAAAAAAACAGGTATCTATTCATAATTATGTATATTTGCATTTATAATTTTATTTATAATTTTTCCAACAGCAAAATTTCAAAATTTTCGATTCTAATACATTCATATGTACATACGTTCATATGTTGGAACGAAAAATTTTAAAATCTTCAATTCTAATCCATTCATATATACATACATACACACATATATTCATATATACATTCATACACATATTTTTACATACATAAATTATTATTTTGTTTTTGACTAAACCTTTTCTTTATGTTTAAAATTCAATCCTATATGTTTACCCACAGTTTAAAAAAAACAGGTATCTATTCATAATTATGTATATTTGCATTTATAATTTTATTTATAATTTTTCCAACAGCAAAATTTCAAAATTTTCGATTCTAATACATTCATATGTACATACGTTCATATGTTGGAACGAAAAATTTTAAAATCTTCAATTCTAATCCATTCATATATACATACATACACACATATATTCATATATACATTCATGCACATATTTTTACATACATAAATTATTATTTTGTTTTTGACTAAACCTTTTCTTTATTTGAGAAATTAATTTTTGTAAGTTTACCCCCATGATATAATAATTATGCGTTTAAAATTTATTTCTATTTATTCTACAGTTTTGAATATTATTAAATTCATATAGAAAGCTTAAAAAAATTACTCAGTAAGCTTTAAAAAAAATATACATACTACATACATATTTATGTACTTAAAATTTTTGCGAATTTTTCCAAACTATTATAAGAATATTTTTTTGGAAATTTTCTTTAAACTTTTATATAACATTTATCAGTTATATATTAAAAAAAAATAAAACACAAAATTTAAACAAAATAAAAAAAAAAATTTTTAAAATAATCCAAAAAAAGAAAAATACAACAATCCAGGCAAGCATTGATCCAATAACCTTCTGGCTATGAGACTACCACGCTAACCACTAGGCTACGCAGTACCTTGAATTTCCCTTAATAATTCTACATTTTATTCATATATCGTATAACTCATCAAAAACCATCATATTTTACATTATATATATATAGCTACTTCTCAGGTGGTAAAAAGTACGGGTACTTCTAGAAGGGCTAGAGACATGGGACAAAAGGCATTAGGTAGAATTTTGCCTCTAGGGTACCAGAAAAATCTGACTTTGGAACTTTTTAGCCCCGAAATAGCTCTATTTTAAGATTTTCTGAAAAAATTTTTGTATAACAAAAGCACGTTTTTCTTTTATACTTTTTATAATTAGAAACACAAACCAAGAAATAAATGATACGTTTTACGTTATTTTTATTATTAGAAACACAAACCGAGAAATAAATAATATTTGAAAATGCAATGATCTCACATATATTTTAATTTCGAAAAATCGAAATAAACTTAAATAAATGTCAGATTTTATAAAAGACATCAGATGTTTTGTGGCAACTGAATATTAATGCTTCGTTTGTTATTGTTTTGAATATTATGTTTCGTCAGCAAGCTTTAAAAAAATATACATACACAATTTATGTACGTATGTATCTACCTAAAATTTTATTTTTATTGTTCGAGCGAAAACCTGTAAAAAATGCTAAATTCCAATACATTCATATATACATACATACACACATATATTCATATATACATTCATACACATATTTTTACATACATAAATTATTATTTTGTTTTTGACTAAACCTTTTCTTTATGTTTAAAATTCAATCCTATATGTTTACCCACAGTTTAAAAAAAACAGGTATCTATTCATAATTATGTATATTTGCATTTATAATTTTATTTATAATTTTTCCAACAGCAAAATTTCAAAATTTTCGATTCTAATACATTCATATGTACATACGTTCATATGTTGGAACGAAAAATTTTAAAATCTTCAATTCTAATCCATTCATATATACATACATACACACATATATTCATATATACATTCATACACATATTTTTACATACATAAATTATTATTTTGTTTTTGACTAAACCTTTTCTTTATGTTTAAAATTCAATCCTATATGTTTACCCACAGTTTAAAAAAAACAGGTATCTATTCATAATTATGTATATTTGCATTTATAATTTTATTTATAATTTTTCCAACAGCAAAATTTCAAAATTTTCGATTCTAATACATTCATATGTACATACGTTCATATGTTGGAACGAAAAATTTTAAAATCTTCAATTCTAATCCATTCATATATACATACATACACACATATATTCATATATACATTCATGCACATATTTTTACATACATAAATTATTATTTTGTTTTTGACTAAACCTTTTCTTTATTTGAGAAATTAATTTTTGTAAGTTTACCCCCATGATATAATAATTATGCGTTTAAAATTTATTTCTATTTATTCTACAGTTTTGAATATTATTAAATTCATATAGAAAGCTTAAAAAAATTACTCAGTAAGCTTTAAAAAAAATATACATACTACATACATATTTATGTACTTAAAATTTTTGCGAATTTTTCCAAACTATTATAAGAATATTTTTTTGGAAATTTTCTTTAAACTTTTATATAACATTTATCAGTTATATATTAAAAAAAAATAAAACACAAAATTTAAACAAAATAAAAAAAAAAATTTTTAAAATAATCCAAAAAAAGAAAAATACAACAATCCAGGCAAGCATTGATCCAATAACCTTCTGGCTATGAGACTACCACGCTAACCACTAGGCTACGCAGTACCTTGAATTTCCCTTAATAATTCTACATTTTATTCATATATCGTATAACTCATCAAAAACCATCATATTTTACATTATATATATATAGCTACTTCTCAGGTGGTAAAAAGTACGGGTACTTCTAGAAGGGCTAGAGACATGGGACAAAAGGCATTAGGTAGAATTTTGCCTCTAGGGTACCAGAAAAATCTGACTTTGGAACTTTTTAGCCCCGAAATAGCTCTATTTTAAGATTTTCTGAAAAAATTTTTGTATAACAAAAGCACGTTTTTCTTTTATACTTTTTATAATTAGAAACACAAACCAAGAAATAAATGATACGTTTTACGTTATTTTTATTATTAGAAACACAAACCGAGAAATAAATAATATTTGAAAATGCAATGATCTCACATATATTTTAATTTCGAAAAATCGAAATAAACTTAAATAAATGTCAGATTTTATAAAAGACATCAGATGTTTTGTGGCAACTGAATATTAATGCTTCGTTTGTTATTGTTTTGAATATTATGTTTCGTCAGCAAGCTTTAAAAAAATATACATACACAATTTATGTACGTATGTATCTACCTAAAATTTTATTTTTATTGTTCGAGCGAA
This sequence comes from Condylostylus longicornis, assembly GCF_029603195.1. Taxonomy (NCBI): domain Eukaryota; kingdom Metazoa; phylum Arthropoda; class Insecta; order Diptera; family Dolichopodidae; genus Condylostylus; species Condylostylus longicornis. The sequence continues at coordinate 326,809 of NW_026578017.1, read as the reverse complement.
AACCTGTAAAAAATGCTAAATTCCAATACATTCATATATACATACATACACACATATATTCATATATACATTCATACACATATTTTTACATACATAAATTATTATTTTGTTTTTGACTAAACCTTTTCTTTATGTTTAAAATTCAATCCTATATGTTTACCCACAGTTTAAAAAAAACAGGTATCTATTCATAATTATGTATATTTGCATTTATAATTTTATTTATAATTTTTCCAACAGCAAAATTTCAAAATTTTCGATTCTAATACATTCATATGTACATACGTTCATATGTTGGAACGAAAAATTTTAAAATCTTCAATTCTAATCCATTCATATATACATACATACACACATATATTCATATATACATTCATACACATATTTTTACATACATAAATTATTATTTTGTTTTTGACTAAACCTTTTCTTTATGTTTAAAATTCAATCCTATATGTTTACCCACAGTTTAAAAAAAACAGGTATCTATTCATAATTATGTATATTTGCATTTATAATTTTATTTATAATTTTTCCAACAGCAAAATTTCAAAATTTTCGATTCTAATACATTCATATGTACATACGTTCATATGTTGGAACGAAAAATTTTAAAATCTTCAATTCTAATCCATTCATATATACATACATACACACATATATTCATATATACATTCATGCACATATTTTTACATACATAAATTATTATTTTGTTTTTGACTAAACCTTTTCTTTATTTGAGAAATTAATTTTTGTAAGTTTACCCCCATGATATAATAATTATGCGTTTAAAATTTATTTCTATTTATTCTACAGTTTTGAATATTATTAAATTCATATAGAAAGCTTAAAAAAATTACTCAGTAAGCTTTAAAAAAAATATACATACTACATACATATTTATGTACTTAAAATTTTTGCGAATTTTTCCAAACTATTATAAGAATATTTTTTTGGAAATTTTCTTTAAACTTTTATATAACATTTATCAGTTATATATTAAAAAAAAATAAAACACAAAATTTAAACAAAATAAAAAAAAAAATTTTTAAAATAATCCAAAAAAAGAAAAATACAACAATCCAGGCAAGCATTGATCCAATAACCTTCTGGCTATGAGACTACCACGCTAACCACTAGGCTACGCAGTACCTTGAATTTCCCTTAATAATTCTACATTTTATTCATATATCGTATAACTCATCAAAAACCATCATATTTTACATTATATATATATAGCTACTTCTCAGGTGGTAAAAAGTACGGGTACTTCTAGAAGGGCTAGAGACATGGGACAAAAGGCATTAGGTAGAATTTTGCCTCTAGGGTACCAGAAAAATCTGACTTTGGAACTTTTTAGCCCCGAAATAGCTCTATTTTAAGATTTTCTGAAAAAATTTTTGTATAACAAAAGCACGTTTTTCTTTTATACTTTTTATAATTAGAAACACAAACCAAGAAATAAATGATACGTTTTACGTTATTTTTATTATTAGAAACACAAACCGAGAAATAAATAATATTTGAAAATGCAATGATCTCACATATATTTTAATTTCGAAAAATCGAAATAAACTTAAATAAATGTCAGATTTTATAAAAGACATCAGATGTTTTGTGGCAACTGAATATTAATGCTTCGTTTGTTATTGTTTTGAATATTATGTTTCGTCAGCAAGCTTTAAAAAAATATACATACACAATTTATGTACGTATGTATCTACCTAAAATTTTATTTTTATTGTTCGAGCGAAAACCTGTAAAAAATGCTAAATTCCAATACATTCATATATACATACATACACACATATATTCATATATACATTCATACACATATTTTTACATACATAAATTATTATTTTGTTTTTGACTAAACCTTTTCTTTATGTTTAAAATTCAATCCTATATGTTTACCCACAGTTTAAAAAAAACAGGTATCTATTCATAATTATGTATATTTGCATTTATAATTTTATTTATAATTTTTCCAACAGCAAAATTTCAAAATTTTCGATTCTAATACATTCATATGTACATACGTTCATATGTTGGAACGAAAAATTTTAAAATCTTCAATTCTAATCCATTCATATATACATACATACACACATATATTCATATATACATTCATACACATATTTTTACATACATAAATTATTATTTTGTTTTTGACTAAACCTTTTCTTTATGTTTAAAATTCAATCCTATATGTTTACCCACAGTTTAAAAAAAACAGGTATCTATTCATAATTATGTATATTTGCATTTATAATTTTATTTATAATTTTTCCAACAGCAAAATTTCAAAATTTTCGATTCTAATACATTCATATGTACATACGTTCATATGTTGGAACGAAAAATTTTAAAATCTTCAATTCTAATCCATTCATATATACATACATACACACATATATTCATATATACATTCATGCACATATTTTTACATACATAAATTATTATTTTGTTTTTGACTAAACCTTTTCTTTATTTGAGAAATTAATTTTTGTAAGTTTACCCCCATGATATAATAATTATGCGTTTAAAATTTATTTCTATTTATTCTACAGTTTTGAATATTATTAAATTCATATAGAAAGCTTAAAAAAATTACTCAGTAAGCTTTAAAAAAAATATACATACTACATACATATTTATGTACTTAAAATTTTTGCGAATTTTTCCAAACTATTATAAGAATATTTTTTTGGAAATTTTCTTTAAACTTTTATATAACATTTATCAGTTATATATTAAAAAAAAATAAAACACAAAATTTAAACAAAATAAAAAAAAAAATTTTTAAAATAATCCAAAAAAAGAAAAATACAACAATCCAGGCAAGCATTGATCCAATAACCTTCTGGCTATGAGACTACCACGCTAACCACTAGGCTACGCAGTACCTTGAATTTCCCTTAATAATTCTACATTTTATTCATATATCGTATAACTCATCAAAAACCATCATATTTTACATTATATATATATAGCTACTTCTCAGGTGGTAAAAAGTACGGGTACTTCTAGAAGGGCTAGAGACATGGGACAAAAGGCATTAGGTAGAATTTTGCCTCTAGGGTACCAGAAAAATCTGACTTTGGAACTTTTTAGCCCCGAAATAGCTCTATTTTAAGATTTTCTGAAAAAATTTTTGTATAACAAAAGCACGTTTTTCTTTTATACTTTTTATAATTAGAAACACAAACCAAGAAATAAATGATACGTTTTACGTTATTTTTATTATTAGAAACACAAACCGAGAAATAAATAATATTTGAAAATGCAATGATCTCACATATATTTTAATTTCGAAAAATCGAAATAAACTTAAATAAATGTCAGATTTTATAAAAGACATCAGATGTTTTGTGGCAACTGAATATTAATGCTTCGTTTGTTATTGTTTTGAATATTATGTTTCGTCAGCAAGCTTTAAAAAAATATACATACACAATTTATGTACGTATGTATCTACCTAAAATTTTATTTTTATTGTTCGAGCGAAAACCTGTAAAAAATGCTAAATTCCAATACATTCATATATACATACATACACACATATATTCATATATACATTCATACACATATTTTTACATACATAAATTATTATTTTGTTTTTGACTAAACCTTTTCTTTATGTTTAAAATTCAATCCTATATGTTTACCCACAGTTTAAAAAAAACAGGTATCTATTCATAATTATGTATATTTGCATTTATAATTTTATTTATAATTTTTCCAACAGCAAAATTTCAAAATTTTCGATTCTAATACATTCATATGTACATACGTTCATATGTTGGAACGAAAAATTTTAAAATCTTCAATTCTAATCCATTCATATATACATACATACACACATATATTCATATATACATTCATACACATATTTTTACATACATAAATTATTATTTTGTTTTTGACTAAACCTTTTCTTTATGTTTAAAATTCAATCCTATATGTTTACCCACAGTTTAAAAAAAACAGGTATCTATTCATAATTATGTATATTTGCATTTATAATTTTATTTATAATTTTTCCAACAGCAAAATTTCAAAATTTTCGATTCTAATACATTCATATGTACATACGTTCATATGTTGGAACGAAAAATTTTAAAATCTTCAATTCTAATCCATTCATATATACATACATACACACATATATTCATATATACATTCATGCACATATTTTTACATACATAAATTATTATTTTGTTTTTGACTAAACCTTTTCTTTATTTGAGAAATTAATTTTTGTAAGTTTACCCCCATGATATAATAATTATGCGTTTAAAATTTATTTCTATTTATTCTACAGTTTTGAATATTATTAAATTCATATAGAAAGCTTAAAAAAATTACTCAGTAAGCTTTAAAAAAAATATACATACTACATACATATTTATGTACTTAAAATTTTTGCGAATTTTTCCAAACTATTATAAGAATATTTTTTTGGAAATTTTCTTTAAACTTTTATATAACATTTATCAGTTATATATTAAAAAAAAATAAAACACAAAATTTAAACAAAATAAAAAAAAAAATTTTTAAAATAATCCAAAAAAAGAAAAATACAACAATCCAGGCAAGCATTGATCCAATAACCTTCTGGCTATGAGACTACCACGCTAACCACTAGGCTACGCAGTACCTTGAATTTCCCTTAATAATTCTACATTTTATTCATATATCGTATAACTCATCAAAAACCATCATATTTTACATTATATATATATAGCTACTTCTCAGGTGGTAAAAAGTACGGGTACTTCTAGAAGGGCTAGAGACATGGGACAAAAGGCATTAGGTAGAATTTTGCCTCTAGGGTACCAGAAAAATCTGACTTTGGAACTTTTTAGCCCCGAAATAGCTCTATTTTAAGATTTTCTGAAAAAATTTTTGTATAACAAAAGCACGTTTTTCTTTTATACTTTTTATAATTAGAAACACAAACCAAGAAATAAATGATACGTTTTACGTTATTTTTATTATTAGAAACACAAACCGAGAAATAAATAATATTTGAAAATGCAATGATCTCACATATATTTTAATTTCGAAAAATCGAAATAAACTTAAATAAATGTCAGATTTTATAAAAGACATCAGATGTTTTGTGGCAACTGAATATTAATGCTTCGTTTGTTATTGTTTTGAATATTATGTTTCGTCAGCAAGCTTTAAAAAAATATACATACACAATTTATGTACGTATGTATCTACCTAAAATTTTATTTTTATTGTTCGAGCGAAAACCTGTAAAAAATGCTAAATTCCAATACATTCATATATACATACATACACACATATATTCATATATACATTCATACACATATTTTTACATACATAAATTATTATTTTGTTTTTGACTAAACCTTTTCTTTATGTTTAAAATTCAATCCTATATGTTTACCCACAGTTTAAAAAAAACAGGTATCTATTCATAATTATGTATATTTGCATTTATAATTTTATTTATAATTTTTCCAACAGCAAAATTTCAAAATTTTCGATTCTAATACATTCATATGTACATACGTTCATATGTTGGAACGAAAAATTTTAAAATCTTCAATTCTAATCCATTCATATATACATACATACACACATATATTCATATATACATTCATACACATATTTTTACATACATAAATTATTATTTTGTTTTTGACTAAACCTTTTCTTTATGTTTAAAATTCAATCCTATATGTTTACCCACAGTTTAAAAAAAACAGGTATCTATTCATAATTATGTATATTTGCATTTATAATTTTATTTATAATTTTTCCAACAGCAAAATTTCAAAATTTTCGATTCTAATACATTCATATGTACATACGTTCATATGTTGGAACGAAAAATTTTAAAATCTTCAATTCTAATCCATTCATATATACATACATACACACATATATTCATATATACATTCATGCACATATTTTTACATACATAAATTATTATTTTGTTTTTGACTAAACCTTTTCTTTATTTGAGAAATTAATTTTTGTAAGTTTACCCCCATGATATAATAATTATGCGTTTAAAATTTATTTCTATTTATTCTACAGTTTTGAATATTATTAAATTCATATAGAAAGCTTAAAAAAATTACTCAGTAAGCTTTAAAAAAAATATACATACTACATACATATTTATGTACTTAAAATTTTTGCGAATTTTTCCAAACTATTATAAGAATATTTTTTTGGAAATTTTCTTTAAACTTTTATATAACATTTATCAGTTATATATTAAAAAAAAATAAAACACAAAATTTAAACAAAATAAAAAAAAAAATTTTTAAAATAATCCAAAAAAAGAAAAATACAACAATCCAGGCAAGCATTGATCCAATAACCTTCTGGCTATGAGACTACCACGCTAACCACTAGGCTACGCAGTACCTTGAATTTCCCTTAATAATTCTACATTTTATTCATATATCGTATAACTCATCAAAAACCATCATATTTTACATTATATATATATAGCTACTTCTCAGGTGGTAAAAAGTACGGGTACTTCTAGAAGGGCTAGAGACATGGGACAAAAGGCATTAGGTAGAATTTTGCCTCTAGGGTACCAGAAAAATCTGACTTTGGAACTTTTTAGCCCCGAAATAGCTCTATTTTAAGATTTTCTGAAAAAATTTTTGTATAACAAAAGCACGTTTTTCTTTTATACTTTTTATAATTAGAAACACAAACCAAGAAATAAATGATACGTTTTACGTTATTTTTATTATTAGAAACACAAACCGAGAAATAAATAATATTTGAAAATGCAATGATCTCACATATATTTTAATTTCGAAAAATCGAAATAAACTTAAATAAATGTCAGATTTTATAAAAGACATCAGATGTTTTGTGGCAACTGAATATTAATGCTTCGTTTGTTATTGTTTTGAATATTATGTTTCGTCAGCAAGCTTTAAAAAAATATACATACACAATTTATGTACGTATGTATCTACCTAAAATTTTATTTTTATTGTTCGAGCGAAAACCTGTAAAAAATGCTAAATTCCAATACATTCATATATACATACATACACACATATATTCATATATACATTCATACACATATTTTTACATACATAAATTATTATTTTGTTTTTGACTAAACCTTTTCTTTATGTTTAAAATTCAATCCTATATGTTTACCCACAGTTTAAAAAAAACAGGTATCTATTCATAATTATGTATATTTGCATTTATAATTTTATTTATAATTTTTCCAACAGCAAAATTTCAAAATTTTCGATTCTAATACATTCATATGTACATACGTTCATATGTTGGAACGAAAAATTTTAAAATCTTCAATTCTAATCCATTCATATATACATACATACACACATATATTCATATATACATTCATACACATATTTTTACATACATAAATTATTATTTTGTTTTTGACTAAACCTTTTCTTTATGTTTAAAATTCAATCCTATATGTTTACCCACAGTTTAAAAAAAACAGGTATCTATTCATAATTATGTATATTTGCATTTATAATTTTATTTATAATTTTTCCAACAGCAAAATTTCAAAATTTTCGATTCTAATACATTCATATGTACATACGTTCATATGTTGGAACGAAAAATTTTAAAATCTTCAATTCTAATCCATTCATATATACATACATACACACATATATTCATATATACATTCATGCACATATTTTTACATACATAAATTATTATTTTGTTTTTGACTAAACCTTTTCTTTATTTGAGAAATTAATTTTTGTAAGTTTACCCCCATGATATAATAATTATGCGTTTAAAATTTATTTCTATTTATTCTACAGTTTTGAATATTATTAAATTCATATAGAAAGCTTAAAAAAATTACTCAGTAAGCTTTAAAAAAAATATACATACTACATACATATTTATGTACTTAAAATTTTTGCGAATTTTTCCAAACTATTATAAGAATATTTTTTTGGAAATTTTCTTTAAACTTTTATATAACATTTATCAGTTATATATTAAAAAAAAATAAAACACAAAATTTAAACAAAATAAAAAAAAAAATTTTTAAAATAATCCAAAAAAAGAAAAATACAACAATCCAGGCAAGCATTGATCCAATAACCTTCTGGCTATGAGACTACCACGCTAACCACTAGGCTACGCAGTACCTTGAATTTCCCTTAATAATTCTACATTTTATTCATATATCGTATAACTCATCAAAAACCATCATATTTTACATTATATATATATAGCTACTTCTCAGGTGGTAAAAAGTACGGGTACTTCTAGAAGGGCTAGAGACATGGGACAAAAGGCATTAGGTAGAATTTTGCCTCTAGGGTACCAGAAAAAGCAAGAATTCCACCCGCCCTCCCCCTTCACCCCCTCCCAAGATGTTTTGTAACCGTTTTTTACAAAATGGTTTTACATCCTGTAGGGGTAATTTTTTACTTACTTTTGGAAGTATTAATATTGTATATAAATTCATTTTTGGAAGTGTGAGTTATAACAAAAAATGAAAACTTTCTTAAGAAAATTGTTTTAATAAAATCTACATTGTTTTATAATAAGTGTGTACATATGAATTTAGTTGTGCATTCTTCTCGGGATCTGTTGCAACATGTATTAGAAAGCAAAACATAAGTTTACATTAAACTCCTTGACAATATATTTTTAGGGTAAAATTTTATAAGAAAATGTTATTCTATTGCATTAAACTTTTTACAAGTAGGGTAAAAGTTTTAGAACGGAAACTCGCTGATATTGATTTGGTAAGGGTGAAGGTTTTTTAATTTTATTTTAAAAAAAAATAAAATTATCAATAAAAAAAGTTGATCTGGCAAATCGCATTTTGCAGGGTTCGAACCTGAGACTTTTTGCATAGAAATCGTATGCAATACGTATTACCCTATATACGTTAGTATTGGTGTTAACTCATTCTACAGTCACGCGTTTTATTCGCATGTATTATAAACTCCAAATACATACGTGCATGAATTGTAGTTTATAATTAACAATAATTTATGGCTAAAAGTGTTTATTGTAGAAGGTATTTTACGATTTTATGCGACATAACTCAAAGTGAAGTTTTAAAATAAATTACTCAAAAGGTATTAGATTTCAAAGGAACTAATTATTTGTTTAATTATGTATTTTTGGGTAATTATTTCTCAGAACTTTTTTATTTTAAGTTTTAAGTTTTATCTTATTATTTATCAGGAAAAAACATATCTATATGTATATTATGGGTGTGTTTTTGAAGAAATAAAGTAAACTTAAAATATCTCAGCCACAGAATGGAACACAATTTCAAAACTACAGGCATCATACTTGCAAGGCTTGCAATGCAAGCACACACGACTAGTAATATATATAAAATAAATCAGGAATTCTAAACAAAATCTTAAAATTTCCAAAAGAAATTATTTTTCAATAAACATGTAAATATGTATTTATACATAAATAACGCTCATCTTCTTATAAATTATAAATCTATGTTAACTATCAAAATTACTTGTTGCGTGAACTTAGGGACACCCTTAATTAGCTTAAGAAAATATTCAACTCCAACACTGGTAGAAGAAATAACACACAAAATCAAAACTAGAGAAAAATGCAGAAAGAGAAAACGAAAAAAAATATGCATTTTTCGTATGCTTTCTAAACGCATTTAACATGTTTTACTGGCAAAACTATGAGAGATAGAGGGAAATATTATCATGGTTAACTTTACGATTTCATTTCAGCGCACCGAAAAAACTAACAAAAAATAAATAACACAAATTTTCGAAAATTACAAATGTTTCAAAAGAAATTAAAAACAAAAAAACAAAAATTCTAGCTTTGACGAACTTTATCTCAAAAACTGTAGCTCAAATCAACTTGATTGTAAGATCGAACGTAAAGAGTCTGTGAAACTAGACCTTAATGGTTGATCTGTGGTGCACGGTTCCGAAATTATAAGCATTTATTTATATGCAGGAAAAATCTGGTACCTTGTTTTTCAGCAGGCCCATTCAATTTTTGGCTGGAAATTGATCAAGGAATCATTCTCGAAATTAAATTACGTTAGGTGAGAATTTTTCTAATTTTATTTTAATAAAAACAATTCTAATTTTTTATAATTTGTTATTTTGCACTTCATAAAAGTTCATAAATGTACATAGATGTACATGTCTTGTCGTTGTAATAGCAATAAATGTACCTGGTATAGCAAATACGCAAAATGTAATAGGTAGTGATAAAGAAATAAAGCTACTTATAAAGAAAAAATATAATATGTGCGTCTTGATTCATACTTTATTTTTTTTATATTAGACGCTTGCTTAGTACAAGCATCTAATATAGCAAAATAAGCACCACTTAGCAAACAAACGTGGCTTTCAGTAAATATGTATAACTAAAATCGTCATCATTTTTAAATGAAAAACGAGAAGAAAAAGGGAAGGAAAGATAATATTAGTAGTAACAAATTAAGATTAATACTGTCACTACTGCGCAGAAAGTCAATAGTAAACGTCACACAAATGGAGATAAATAAAATAAAATCAATGCTAACGTAAAGTCTGGTCTTTAAGTTAGGTCTTTTTTACGTTCGTACAAATAACAGACGAATACAAGTTAAACTTCTCGCAACACACGCGTTACCGGTTCATGCATTTCATAGTCCGTACTATAATACAATGAAAGCGGGGTAATCACATTTATCAACACAAGTTGGTGAATAAAAACTATATTGGAAACTAACCTACGACAATGGAGCGACCTTAAGTAGATCACAAGTTTGATCAACCCTCTCCAGAATGTGGCTATTAAGCCTGTAATCAAACCTTACTTCAGTAGAATAACGCCTTCTAGAGAAAATTTAATACTCAACACTTCCCTATATTGAGCTCTAAACAATTCCTGTTACATCACGAACCCATCAAGATAATTTTGAAGTCCAATACAATCAACCTCAGAGTGCACCCGCCAACAAATAATCGTGTCGTCAGCAAAACTACTAATCATAGAAAAGGAGGCATATAAAATAGAAACATTAGTTGCCATAATAAAGAAAAGAGGATCCAAATGACTATCCTGGGTAACCCCAGAAACAGCCAAAAAAGCATCCGAGAGGCAGTAACGAAACAGGATCTGACAAACTCTTCCAGACAAATAAATGGAAACAAACGACAAACTACGAGAAGAAAAGCCCACGTTTCAAAAGAATAACATCATGTGGGATTCTGTCAAATGTCTTGCCAATATCAATAAAAATTACATCAATCTGACCCAACTTAAGAGACCCTCTAGTTTCATGAAAAAATTCAACCAAGTTGATTACGACAGACCTCCCTCACTGAAAACCATGCTGATTATCATATAGGCTTTGATTTGATGAGGAATAGTAGACAACTTAGACAAACGTCTGGAAATACTGAGTGGCAGGAACCTCATCAGAAGGTGAAAAGCGATCATCACCAAAAGATTACAAACGTTTCAAAACGACAGCCTCATCAATAACTATCGCACCTATACCAGAACTATTAGAGGGCGAAAATAAACCCAACACCGTCTCAAAATAAGATTCATTAACTAAAAAATCCCCATTAGCGACAATTATTCTCTATTTGAAGTTGAACGACTAAGACAATCGAGCAAGTGGACATTAAAAGTATTGACACAGTCGTGAATAAAACTGCCAGCAGAAAAAACAGTATCAAAGTCGATCAAACTAATTAGATGGTTCAGCAAATCAAAATTTGTCTTATGGAAGCTAAATTTCAAGTTCCCCACCCAGACAGCCGACCCATATAAACCAAACAAAAAATATCCAACGCGGCATAATAATCATCAGGACGACAAAAATAAAAACCACTAGACGACACGCCAGAACCAAAAAGATCAGAGGAGAAAACCAAATTAAGTTGTCTGTCAAATGCATTTCCAATGCCACTAATCTGTTGCAAATTGCAACAAGACTGAATGCCTTGAAGAAAAAAGGGTCTCATTAACATGCTCGAGATTACATGGCACAGTTCCTGATTTCCCCACTTACTTGGCGGGCACCCAGATCCATACAAATGTCACCATTTTGCACATCCCAGAGAGCACCCACCATACGATGAACCTGGTTCCGGAAAGTGCTTTATTTTCATAATTTATGAAATATATTTATTACCGATACCTGAGTATGTAAATTCGTAGGAAATATGTGCTTTAAAACTATAGAGACAATTGAAACAAAAATAAAAAATTCATCATTTATATATGTATTTATTTCATTTATTGACAATTGTTAATTCCAAATTTAAAATTTTTTTAATATTACATATTTGTCTTTTTATAATTCATTTTTATTACTTTTTAAAATTATATTATATAAATTATATCTAACTATTTTTTTTATTTTAACACTAATCTTTTAAAAGTTTTTTTTTTGTCATCTTGTACTGAAATAAATTATAGAAATGATTTTGTGCACCTTACAATTGCTTTATAATTTTCTCTATACTTTATTTACGAAAATAATGCTTTTATGAACTTTTAAAAATACATTACAAAAAATCTGATGTTGTCAGCACATAACCGACCGCAATATGTATTATCTAGCTAAGTGAAAGTGTTACAGAATATTATAAAAATGTCTCAGTTTTTATCAACAGTTAGTTTCGGTAACAACCAGATATCAAATATCAAATATCCGATTTCAAGAAATCGTTTCGATAGATATGGTGAAAAATGTAAAATCGGCCTGTAGATCAGTTTTCGAGCTCTGATCTTTCCAAAAAATTTATATGTTCATTGTTTTAGTGCGAAGAATTTAAATATTAAATTTCAATGAAATCGGTTGATTATTTCTCTTTATGTACGCAAAAATGTATATTTGGCCCTGATTTCTTCCAAAAGTTAGGAGGTTCGCGGACGGGCGAGCGTAACTCATATACGAAATTTTAAGTAAATCGGTTGAATATTTTCTTCAAAATGGTAAAAAATGTAAAGCAGGCCCGCTAAAAAGTGCAGTTCACGAGGCCTGATATATCCCAAAAGTTGATCAATTTATGCCATGGTTTATTAACTTACATATAAAATTTCATCAAAATCGGTTCAGCCGAATTTGAGATACACGCGTGCACACACAGACCGACAGATCGACAGGTTGTTAAAAATAGTTTATTTACTATAGAGAAGTGCATTCCCACCGAAAACCCGATATGCAAAATTTGTTGCCATAAAATAACCTACCTATTGTATACACATTTGTTGCGTTCACTTTCTTTCACCCAATAATTCCAATGTGTATACAAATAAAAATAAGAATGTAATAATCTCTTTTAGCTAAGGATAAATGATTTCGTTAGTGGAATGTAAATATAATTATAAAGTAGATATATGTACTTTGCTTATAATGTAGTTATACTATACATAACTAAATAAAATCTAATATAACTAAATTAAATCAGCAGAGAAATTAGTGCACTTTTTTTTTATTTTTTATTAGTATACTTAAGGAATAGAGTGAAATATTTCTGCTATTTATACCCGTACGAACGTATGTTCGAAGGGTATACTAAATTTGCCTTACCGTTTGTAACGCTAAGAAATAACGGTGTTAGATATAGACTCAAGTGTATGTTTTTGAACAGCGTCAAATTCTGAGTTGATTTAGCTTTGTCTGTCCGTCCGTCCATCCGAACGATAACTCAAAAATTAATTGAGCTAAGTTCACCAAATTTTTACAAATGATTTATTGTAGTAAGTGCAAGAACCCTATTTAAAGCGGACGTGATCGGGGTACCGGTTCGGGTAGCTGCCATACAACTTCAAAATTTATTTGGCTATATCTCAAAAACTATAAAAGTTGTGGTATTGAAATTTCACACAAACGAATATATTAATAGGGCCAACGTGTCTGATAAAAGTCGTTGAAATTACTTGGCTCCTTCTGGTGCCTGCCATACAACTTCAAAAGTTATTTGGCTATATCTCAGAAACTATAAAAGTTATGGTATTGAAATTTCACCCAAACGAATATATTACTTGGCTCCTTCGGGTACCTGCCATACAGCTTCAAAAGTTATTTGGCTATATCTCAGAAACTATAAAAGCTGTGATATTGAGACTTCACACAAGTGAATATATTAGTAGGGCCGATGTGCTTGATAAAATTCGCTAAAATTTCTTGGCTCTTTCTGGTAGCTGCCATAAAACTTCAATAGCAGTTTGGCAAAACCGGAATTTGGGAAAACACATAGTACTGAAATTTTGAATAAATTAATATGGTAATACGGTAACTTTAAGTCATAGTCTGCCCCATAGTTAGTTATGGCACATTAGTTATTCGCACGTAGGATAACAAATTCGTACGAGTATCACAGAGTTGACAAGGTCAACTCTATTTTTTTTCTCGTTTTTTATTATCGTTTTTATTTATAAATTTAAATAGCCAAAATCATTCTGCGTTAATTAATGCAATTATGAATGTTATTAATGCATTTATATTAAATGCATATAAGATGTTATTGGAAAAAAATTATTTACGTGATGTGCACGTTAATACTTTCATGTGTATAGTAATTAACATTCGTTTGCAGAATGGGTGAACTTAAAATTTTTAAACATTCTCATATCCATTGTATAAATTAAGTAAATAAAACAAGGCAATAATAAAATAATCATTACATCATGCTTTATAAATTCCATATCATTCATTTTGTTCACAGATAAAGTGAACGCAGACTTATAATTTTGTACATGAGAACTTCTTTCGAAATACAGTTGAATGTGTGGTGTAACTACGTCATCAGGAAATAACACATTAATCTGTTACAATTATCGTGTTCCATTTTACCTTTTTTTCGGTATACATAAAGCTTGCTAAGTACAATATTATAACATTTTAGTAAGATTCAAGTTTAAATGAGAACAAGAGCGATTTACCGCAGCGAAATGCCAAAGTTTATATAGAATATACATATGTATATAAATGATATAATAGAATGAAACAAAATTTCGGCAGCGGAGTTTACCGTTAGCATTGAAATAGCCTAAAATCCCACTTCAACGCTGGTGTTTTTTTTTTTTTGACATCACCTGTATCCATATGTGGGCGGTTTCATATGCAAAATACCGACACTTGATTCTGCCGGTCCGTTGTTGTTCAACGCTTTAGTTTTGTTTTTACACTTACACATGTATAATATAACGTTCATATAACGAGTATTTTACTTCAATAAGAATATAGACATTTTTGCAGAGCTTTAGTATATTCATACTAAACATATTACACAGGTACTAGATATATTACAGGTGTAAGACATGACATACAGAACTACAAGAACTTTATAAAATTCAAGTTCATGTTCCTTTCAAATTATTACTTATTGATTCATTACTCTTGGTATATGGAAGCCATTTTTTATATTTTGCCATATAATAACAAGTCGTTATATTTGAATCTTCGAAAACGACAACCGATATCTTCGAATCTATTCAAGCTACATATGTACTGCACATTTGAGGAAAATTTATCGAGCCTTATATCTACATATATTAGCCAAGCTATGAAACAATTCCTTATCTAACTAAAGTTAAACACTTGAAATTAGAGAAATGGATGTAGAATGTTACATTTGGAAATATACTACAATATAAAGGTTTAGAAAAACTTTGTTTGAAGGGCCGACGAACATCTCTTGTTTTGCCCACGCTGATCTAATAAAATTACTTATTTGAATTCAAAAAATTCTTTAATGAAAATGTGGACAATTTTTTCAAAATTAAAAAATTTTTTTAGGTACATATATGACATAAAAACTCCCTTTTATTCGCAATAAAATCTAAGAAAATCAGTTTGATAAAGTGTGTATGTAGCGCACGAAATATATTAGCAAAATAGAAGTATTTCATTCTCTATAATAAACTTACTTAAAATTGAAGAAAATTTGTCGAGTGTTGTGCCTTGATTGTCGACGCTTAGCTAATAAATGTACATACATGAAATTAGAGGAAAAGTTGTCGAATATTGCACCTAGAAATATACTACAATATAAAGGTTGAGGAGAGCTTGGTTCGAAGAGTCAACGCACAACTCCTTTTCTGTCCACGCTAAACTAATAAAGGTGCATACTTGAAATTAGAGGAAAAGTTTTCAAATGTTAAGAAAAGCTTGGTTCGAAAGGGCGACGAACAATCTCTGTTTTGCCCACGCTGATCCAATAAAATTACAGCTTTGAAATTGAAGAAAAAGTTGTCGAGTGTTGCGCCTAAAAATATACTACAATATAAAGGTTGAGGAAATCTCGAATCGTCAATGAGCCACCAAACAACTCCTTTTCTGCACACTATTAATCTTTTACTACAACTACATTCTTAAAAATAGAAGGCTTGTTTCGTTGAGCTTTCGCACAACTCCTATTGGGTCTACGACTAAAGCTGCAATCTTTATATTTCAAATGATATTGTCGAATATTGCGCCAGGGAATATACATCAATGTTGAGGTTTGAAGAAATGCTTCAATAAAATATTTCATTTAAAATTTCATTTAAAATAAAAAATATAGACAGAAAAATTCAATCCCAAATGCAAAATGTTTTTAAATGTTTTTAAGGTAAGAAACAATATACCTCTTTAAGGTATTAATTAAACATAATAAGAAATACTGGAAATAAAAAACAAAGAAGAAGATATGATATTATAATGAAAAAAGACGAAAGATTAGCCCGACAGATTTCAGAAACTCTAAATTTCTAACATTTAATACAAAAGTATCTAGATGTGTTCAAAAGCAATCCAAATTTTTTCGCTACACGAGCTTTTAATATAGATATAGGAATATGACACACTGTAAAGTTTACCTCTTTACTGCGTTTTGGAAGTCAAGGGCACTTATACCTTTACACAACTTAAACTCCTACTCCTAAAGCAATTTACTGGAATGGGCACAATCATATTTTACAAAAAAAAATCAGTCTTATGCTGTTAACCACAGGCAACATGACAAATTTTTCAGCTTCATTTTGCAAAAATTAAAACTTAATAATTCAAAACAAGTTCTTAATATGAAAAGGTACAGTTAATTACTTTAGTATGATTTATAAATAACTTTTTATTAAGTTGTTGTATTTACTAAGATTGGTTTTTTAAGAAATAAAAATTAACCGTTTTTTACAATTTATATTCAAGTGACTAAATTTTATACAGAAGTAAACAATGATGATACAGCTTTTAAATAAAAATCATCTTTTGATAATTATGTTGAATATACACCAAATCATTTAAAATAATAAACAGTTAAACTATTATTAATCAACAAACTACATTTACAAGCCATAAAGCTAACATACCATACATGAGTAATAGACGCAAGAGTATTTTATGGATTTATAGTTTATTATTATTTCAAGAATTTTATTGAAATTTTTATAAACATACAACATATTTTTATTTGAGTTATCTTATTTTTGAAATTACAAACTGGAAAAAATATAACAAAATATCCGTGTAAAGTATTCTTTAAACAAGGTAGATAACTCTGATAAATGTCTATATTTTCATTCACATTTGATTTGATATTAAAGTGTTGCTCAAATTTTATTAAAACAACGTCATGTTTGACTAGTTTAGGTATTATCTTATGTTTTTCTAGTTCTTGTTAATCAGGCCTTATCAACCCAAAATCAATAAAGAGAGAAAAATAAAAAAAAATCTAAAGTTCCCAAACAACTGAAATGAAGCAATTTTTGTATATACATTAATTCATTTAAAATATTTGCGTTTAATAATAGGTATTATTAAAAATAAAAAACTTGTTACTCCCATTTATTTGAATAAATTATAAAATCAAGTTTGATCTTAGATGTTGTTATTCAAATCTTTCAAAATCTAGATATTTCAAGTTTTCCAGATTTTGAACAAAGTTTATCATCTGATTCTGGACTTTCAATTCTGAAGGATATTCCATATCAATTAATTTTTTTTTCCAAATTAGGTTGTGAAAAATTACAATTCTATACACCTTATTAGGCACTACAAAAGACAATTCGCTCATTAAGATAACATGAAATAAAATAAATAAATTAAAAAAAAAATATAACAAAATGTATTTTGAGCTGAAAATTATGCTGTAGTGAGCCGCACGCGCACTATAAACCGCAGGTTGACCAACGCTCTAGTTGTCACTTGACAATACAACTTAACTTGACTACAACTCAACATAACTTGATGTTGTAGAAATATTCTACTATGTTACAAAACAAAACACTTCATTTAAGTATTGTCAAACGTAAACTTGAATCATAATTTAGAATTAAAATTTTTTTTACGCAAGTTTTTTCTCTCTTCTTAAATCATGTTTAGATGATGTCACTATAAGGAATAATTCCCTAATGGCAAACTTGTATTGAAATATTTTGAAATCTATCGATTTAGTTATTTAAATAAGAACTCTAATTTAATTCTACCACAAATACTATAGTTTGAGCTGTGTGTGTATCTAGGGCTTTCTATGAGAACGTGATTTTTCTATCACGTTGACAATCTACATTTTTGACAAAAAAAAGTTAAAATGCAATATTACTTAAAATTTTAAGCGCTTCCTAATGCAAGAAAAAAAGTTAATTTTTCCAGTAGTTTACCAATTGTTTCAAAAACTTTTCTGACAAAATTAGATATTAACAGTTATTCACTTTTCGAGATCATAAAATTTTCTAAGAAATATTGAAATATAGATATTTTATACACTTTTGAAATGAAACATGTTATACACTTTTTAAATAAAAATGTATTATAGTTTTTTTATCGTTTCGTGCCAAATTGAAAATGAAACATCTGCACATATGTATACATTTCTACATTTCATATAAAACTGTTCATGTTAATAAATTAACGCAAAAAAAATTAATGGTGCTTTAGTCGAATGGCAAAAATGTAGATATCATGTTCTGACAGAAAACCCTAAATATACAATATAACTATGACAATTAAAAGTTTAAATTTTTTTTTACTATTTAAATAGAAATGAAAAGTTACCCACTTAGTGTGACACTGAAGGAATATTAAAAAAAAAAACTGTTCTACTTCTAATTTATGGGTAAATTAAAAAAAATTATGACGCAATGATTCAAAATTATGGTTTTAATCTACTTTGATATTAAAAATTTAAAATTTCTAAACCTAGACAATGATGCTTTAAACTTCATACATATGCCTCGCAAATCAATTTGATATTTCTATACCGTTTTAAAATCTATATTTATTTTGAGGGGAAGGTATAAAGAACTTTTTTCGTAACCAGGTTTAAATTTATTGCATGAATTGTCGGAATTTGACATTTTTTTAATTCAACAACAAGCAGCTGTTAATAAAGTAGAATTAAAAAGACAATATTCATCCTGAGACGCCCCAAAGCGTGAAATTTTTGCCGAGTGAGCCTCGTCGTGAGTAAGTCGAAGTTAAACCTTTTCTTTTGAAAAGTGTGTTCAGCCGTTCAGCGACGAGGTCTTTTCTATGGATTGGATCATAGATATCAACGGAATTATAAGAATACTGATATAGCTCGAAAGATACAAATATCATTTCATAAACTTTTAAGCAGGTTGTTATTGTAAATAGTTAACTGAATTTCAAAGCAAACATAAACTGAATCACCAAGCAAACATAAGTCGCTTTTTCAGAGCAGCAACCTGTAACTTTGGTATAAATTTTAATTTTATGAATAGTAATCTGAAAACCATAGCATGTAATACGGTATTTGTATAACTACTCGTATGATGTACATAACTATGTTAATCTGCTCTTCGTTATTCAAATTAATTTTTCAATTTCGTTAACAATTTTATTTTGATTGTGTATTATAGAAAAATATTTAAAATACAGAAAAGTATCTAGCACCTCAAATCACAATATCTGACAATAATTACGAGTATATTATTTGTGATTATTAACAAAATATTAGCAAATAATTGAAAATGTATCTGTTTACCCACCCAATAATCTACATTTCTACAAAAAAACATGATTTAGCGCCAGTTTAATGTCACTTTATAAATTCAAACAAGTTTTTTCTTTCTTTGCCGTAAAGCTTCAGTTTTTTGTATGTAGTTGAAGATGAAAGAAGAGCGGCCTTTTGCTCAATTAAGCTATTTTATTTTTTATTTTTTATTATTTTTGTTATTTCATTAAAATAATAAATTTTGTCTTATAGCGAACTTCAAACTATATTCAAATTTAAATTTTTACATAAATAAAGTTAGGTCAAGCCAACGGTTTCTAAAGAAGCACTTTTTTCTTCAAGTATTTTCTTAATTTCATTTATATACCGAATTATTCCAAAGATTACATATATTTAGGATGAGCACTGTATGCAATTTTTAAAATAAAGAAAAAATATATTTAAAGAGGTGTTAATATAACGCTCGAAATTAAGGGTAAATTGCGTGATTTAAGAAAAATACTTTTTTTTAATTTGTATTTAATTATATAAAATATAATATTTTACTTTAATTTTTTATTATTTGATTATGTTATGTCGTGGTAGAAAAACGTCTACTCTACTTTTCTGCGTTAACATAATTTAAAAAATGTTTATGGTTTAATTAAAACAAGTAGTCAAAAAATTGCATTTTTAGGCCTTTTTAGGTGCTATAACTTTTAGAGGGAGCAGATAAGTAAAAATTCAATTTTCTTCCACGGAAATAAGCTTCTTGTACAGATCTATGTACTTATGAAATATTGGATTTCTATCTTTAAGAGTGTAAACGGGTCCAGGGAAGGACGGACAGCACTTTTTTACAAAATTAAAAAGGAATTAATTTGGAATTAATGAGCACTTTTTTTCAAAATTTTTTTGGAAAATGCTAAAAATTAGATGAGACTTAAATAATTAATAACAAATACCGGAAAAATGACGCAACTTTTAAAGCGTAAATAAATAAGTATGTACATATCCATATATATTTTTATTTATATGTATTTTTTTTTATATATGCCGTCGGAAATTTAAATATTGTAAACCATAAAAGATCACAAATTCTAATTATTTTAACATGCAAATTTGGAACTGTTCTACAAATCTAAATAAAATAGGGCATATCAAAGTCGAGGAACTTATCACTTTTTGTTGACAATCTACAAAAGTTTCTTGTGAATTTTATACTCTGCTACATGATCCACACGTAAAGTCAATAGTAAATCAAATTTAAAATAAAAAAAAAACTTTTAAAATATGACAAGGTACAAGTATACCCAAATCAGAAAGTTTCCAATTGATATTTAATTCAAATTTGTTTTTAACCTGACTTGCGGTTAACCTCTTAAGTTGTCTTTTCCGCAATAGTAGTGTTTCAAAACAATGTGTCGGACTTCTGCGGCATGCTTAAATATTGTATTAACAGAAAAATTATATATTTTATGTTATATACCTTAACTAGCAAATGCGAAAGACTTTTTCACTCACATGCATATTTGGTTTTTGGTTTTGGTCGTCAACATTTTTCATAAAATTTTTTTAATAAATTTTGGGTGACTCACAAACCAGTTGGTTGTCAATTATTTTAAGCATTTTCGTAAGACAGAAATGCAACGAAATTATGCCAAGAAAATATTTATACAAACATAGTACAAATTTTAAGAATTTTTTTAGATCAATTTGTTATGATCCGTTTGCTATGGCTATTTTTATTTTCTTTGGTAATTCAGTGATAATAACAACTATGAAAAATGGAGGAGAGTTTAGTCAAATATCGTTAAAGCGTTACGAAAAATTTTTAAAGTTAAATAACAATCACATTTCTTTATACCCTGCACTTCGTGAAGGGTATATTAACTTTGGTATGGAGTTTGTAACTACTTGAAGGAGTCATCTGCGGTATGGACATATATATATATATTCTTGCTCAGCGTAAAATTCTGCGTCGATTTAGACATGTCCGTCCGTCCGTCCGCCCGATAGCGCGATAACTCAAAAACGAATAACGCAATCGACACCAAACTTTCACAAGTTTTTTCTGTTGTGCCAAGGACGAACCCTATAGTTATTGCCATCGGGTAGCTGCCATACAACTCCAACAGCAAATTTTTTATATTCGGCAAAATAATAAAGTAAGATTCATGAAACTTGGCAGTCATATGTCCAATTATAGGTCACATATATTTCTGAAGTTTTAGTGGAATTGCTTGACAGGTTCGGGTACTAGCCATACAACTCCAAAAGCTTATTTCAAATATTTGGAAAAATAATAAAGTCAGATTTATGGAACTTGGCAGTTGTATGTCCGATTATAGATCAGATATATTTCTGAAACTTTGGTTGAATTGCTTGACAGGTTCGAGTAGCTTCCATACAAGTCTAAAAGCTTATTTTAAATTTTTGGAAAAATAATAAAGTCAGATTCATGAAACTTGGCAGTTGTGTGTCCGATTATAGATCAGATATATTTGTGAAGTTTTAGTGGAATTGCTTGACAGGTTCGAGTAGATTCCATACAAGTCTAAAAGCTTATTCTTAATATTTGGAAAAATAATAAAGTCAGATTCATGAGACTTGGCAGTTGTATGTCCAACTATAGATCAAATATATTTGTGAAGTTTTGATGGAATTGCTTGACAGGTTCAGGTACATGCCATACAACTCCAAAAGCTAATTTTAAATATTTGGAAAAATTATAAGGTCAAATTCATGAAACTTGGCAGTCGGATGTCTAATTATAGGTCAGACATGTCCGTGAAGTTTCTATAGAATGATTTCACAGGTTCGAGTAATTTCTATAAAATAACGAAAGGTGCAGGGTATAATTCAATCGGTTTATACCGACTGAAACGTTTTTACTTGTTTAAGTCTTTAAAATTTCAAAATACTTTGGCATCATTTAGGATGTCATTTAGTACTTATACATGCATTATTGTATTTTTTTTCAGTTGCGTAAAAGTCGAGAACTTTTAATTTCGTGCTTTCTCTAGCTTTTAATAAATAGGTACTAAATTTTGGTAAAACGATTAAAGTCATTATTAATTATTTTGTTTAATATTTATTTGTAGATCACAATCTAATAAAAAGTTCTTTTGTTCCCTACAATCAGAATATTATAAAAAATTTTTAAAAACACCAATTTTGTAAAAATAAAAACTCTGATGTTAATAATTTCTTTAATAACTGTTATGTATAATATCTTTTGATAGCTTCTACAATATATAAATATGCTGTTATTATAAATAATACCTTATTGTTTTGGAATGTTTATGATATTTCGGAATCGTAGGACTAACTTATTTCTCCCGAAAGAAAAAACCTATATTGCAGTTAAAAAATTCTTGGAAGAAAAGCTGTTTACTATTACCGCGGTAACTCTCACAATGCTATAAAATTTACGATGCCCAGTACATATGAGTTAAAAAGTAATAATTCCGATGTTTTTTATATCTTAAAATACAAATCACTTTATCTATTGTGAAAAAATGAAAACGATTGAAACAATTTTTTTAGAAACCTCAAGTTCGTTTTTTGTCTTATCTTTTTACGATTAACAATTTATTTTAAGTTTTTTGTGAATATGCAAAGTGTAATAAGTTTTTGGTTTGTTAAGCTATTATGTAAATGAATTAAAATTTTTTATTAAAAATTATTTTTGGAATTATGTAGTACTCATTCAGAATTATTATTTAATATAGGACTTCTTCAAGGTAACTATTTAGTATCCCACTTGTTTATGGTCTATTCATAGTTGACTGTAGGAACAAAGTTAGAACAGATTTTCGGACTAAATTATCTTTCTATCTTATCTTATCTTAGTTAATTTTTATTTTAGTGCTATATATTTTCATGTCAAGTATAGTTGACATATTTATATCAAATATTACATATTCGCAGGTGAAGAAAAAAGAAATTTTCAAAAATAAATTGAATTTGCGGAGCTAACATTAGTTATGTTTTGCATAGCACACAAACGAGCTTTTCTTTCAATGTATTATCTCCCCAATTTACTTGCGGATTGCTGTCCTGACTCCAAAACTGCAAAATCTTTGCATTGCGGTAAAACGAAAACCGTAAAAATTGCTGAAATCTTGGGTAGAAAAGGTGAGGACCTTATAGTTTCAGCCTTAAAAACAAGAAAATTTACTTTAATCATGTACTTTAATCATTTACTTTCGTTTATTGAATTGACTAAAACTGATGAAGAATCAATATATGTTGAATTAAAAATTTTTTTTTCGAAGAATGAGACACCATTGAAAAATTTAATTGAGCTTACAACCGACTTAATTTAGGTTTTCAGACTAAATTTAAAAAATATAATGACATTATGTTTTTTAAATGCAGTTGCCATAGCGTTCATATGTGTGTCGAAAACTACATAATATGAAGTTGAAATACTCTGTAGATTTATCTTCTTCTTCTTCTTCTTGTATTAGGCAATATTGCCTGTTTTTCCAATTAACCCCTTTCTGTCTGATCTTGTGATTGTGATGTCCAACACTCCCTCCATCGCTTCGGCGGTCTTCCTGTTGGTCGTTTTGATGTTAGTTGACCAGTCATTGCAATTTTCGCCAGACGATTTTCATTCATTCTGTGCAGGTGATCTCTCCAGTTTCTTCGTCTAGAGCGGATCCATCTGACGATATCCTGTACACCACACATATTGCGGATATCGCTGCTGCGTTTTTTGTCTCTTAGGCTGTAGTTACAGATTTGCCTCAGAGTTTGCATTTCTGTGGTTCGCAATCTTTGTTTGGTTTTGGATGTATCTGCTCTAGTCTCAACGGCTTATGTTAATATGGGTCGAATACAGGTTTTATATATGCGGACTTTGTTTTCTATAAGCATATATTTATTTTTCCATATGACGTCGCGTAGATAACCAGATATGGCTGCGGCTTTTCCTGCTTGGGCACACGTTTCAGTTTCATTATCTCGAGAGCTAGTAATGTTCACACCCAAATACTTGAAATTGAACACTTGCTCAATAATGTGATTGTTGATGGATAGTTTGCAACGTAATGGATCTTTGGATACAGTCATGAATTTGGTTTTTTCTGTAGATATCTCCATGTTGTATCTTTCTGCAGTTTTTGTCACTCGATACAATAATCTTTGCAGATTATCTTCATTTTCTGCAAGTAATACTGCGTCATCTGCATAGCATATAATTTTGATGTTATTATCGCCAATTTGATATCCCCATGAACTATTGTCAATACTTTCAATTATCTTGTCCATGATCAAATTGAACAAAGTAGGGCTTAGACTATCGCCTTGTCTAACTCCAGTTGACGTTGATATTTCGTCGGTTAACACATTTTGCAATTTGACTTTTGTTTTGTTGTTGGTGTACAAGTCTTGAATTATTTCTATTAAGGAATGATGAATTTCCTTTTCCTGTAAAACTTCAAGCACATCGCCTAGCCGCACTCTATCAAACGCTTGACTAAGATCTACAAAACACATGAAAAGAGGCTTATTAAATTCGATTGATTTTTCGATTAATTGTCTTATGATGAATATGGCATCTACGGTGGACCTATTCTTTCGAAATCCATTTTGTTCTTCTCTGATTTCTATTGTTGATAAAAGTATATTATTTATTATTTTGGTTAGTAACTTTTGAACCGCACTTAGTAATGTAATTCCTCTGTAATTTTTTGTATCTTTTTTGTTTCCTTTTTTATATATGGGAATTGTAATACTTGTCTTCCATTCTAAAGGAACAGTTTGATTGGCCAGTATGTTGTTGAACAATTTAGTTAATTCCTGTTTAAGTTCAATTCCACTATATTTTAGGAACTCATTAACTATACCGTCAATTCCCGGTGATTTTCGATTCTTCAGAGTTACGATGGATTCTTCTATGGTTTTTATAGCTATTGTCAACGGTATTTGAGTATGGTAATTGTTTGAAGGTGTTTGATTTTCATTGGTTATTGGTGACCGCGTATTGAAGTTGTTTGCTAGACTATTATTTTGACCTTTGTATAAATTTCGGAAGTGTTCAGTCCACTCATTGGCCGTTATTGGTGGAATGGCTACATATTCATTAATTGGTTTTTTCCTATTTCTCAGAAAATTCCAGATTTTCTTTTGCGAACCATATAAATCGAATTCCATATCTTTTGTAAATTTTTGTCCAGAACTCTGTTTTAATGTTTCTTATTTTAGAGTTCACCTTGTTTCTGACTTGTATGTATTTTCTATAATCAGCGCGAGTTTTGGTTGTTCTGTACTTTAGGTAGCTTTCGCGCTTTTCTTTTGCTAGGGTTTTTATTTCGTCACAAAACCATGGCTTAGTATTGGGTTGAGAGTTTACATTAATTTTCCTGGATCCTAGTGCCTCATTAGCTGCCGACATTATATTAGTTTTAATTTTGTTCCAAGCTTCATCAACGTTATTGTTTTGTTCTATCCTATTATGTTCAATTTTTTGTTTCAATCTTTGCATGTATCAGTATTGGGCTGATGGATGCATGATAGATTCAATGTTTGTTTTTTCCACATGTATCGGTGGCTTTATTTTATGCTGATTTATGATTATACGTAGTTTATTGAGCACTAAATTATGATCGGTCCCTATGTTAGCCGACGTGAGGGATCTTACATCTAGTATTTGTTCTGGTTTTAAGTTCCTATTGGTTATGATGTAGTCGATCGTGGATTGGTATCCTTTAGTGTTACTCCACGTAAATTTGTATTGCGCCTTATGAGGGAAAAATGTGTTATTAATTCTCAACTCGTTTCTAGCACAAAAATCTATTAATACTTTGCCGTTTTCGTTTATAACATTTTCATTGAATCTTTGTTTTACACCGTTTATTACATCATTTCCGACTCTTGCGTTCATATCTCCCATGATGACTATTGAATCCGTTGTGTGTGTTTGGTCTATCGCATATTGTAATTGATTTTAAAATTCTATGGTTTCTTCTATTGGTTTGTTAATATCTGGTGCGTAAGTACTTATAATATGAAAGGTATTCGTGTTGAATTTGAAAGACACAAGTAATAATCTGTCGTTGATATAATTTATATTTTCTATATTTGGTGTATATTTCTCATGTATCAGCAGACCAACCCCTGAGTGTGCTCTTTCGTTTTTGTCTTTTCCACTGTAAGCAAGCATACACTGAAAAAAAAATTTGCTGCTTCAGCTATTTTTTTGCCATGCTATTTGCAAAAAAAATAGCTCATATCGGGATAGTGGCGTTAAATACTAGATTTTGCTATAATTTATAACTTAAAATTATTTTAAAAATTCCAAGTAGAAAATGTGCTCAATTCTCTTGTAATATAAGGAATTTTGCAACATTTCTTTCAAATTATGAAATATGTCATATGAAACTGTACTATAAATTACATTACAAATATTGACATATAAGATATATTATATTCTTATTTTCCAAAACAATATCTGCAAAATTTTATATCAAATGATATCAAGAAAAGTTAAAAAAACCCACAAGCAAAATATTAACTTTTCCAATTATTATTGTTAACTTGAGCTTTATAACATTACCAAATTAGCCAAATGAAATTGCTAATTTTGCAATGTCTCATGCTAAATTTTGCTATGTCTTAATAGCATTTATTCATATGTTAAATGTGAAATATTAATAGAAGTTGAAATTGAAATTGAAAGTAGATTTGAAATTGAAAGTAAAATTTCCAAACTTGCCTCCAATTAATATACGGAAAGTAACTTGGAATACTGAAAATTTCACTAAAATCTGAAAAAATAAAATTTAAAATTAGAAGTATTAATAAAATATTTTTAAATTCATTTATTTTCAAATTCATAAAAGATCTTTATTTTATCAATTACTAAAATACATATCTAATTTTCTTATTTTATTATTTAATTTTTCTTATATCATTGATACACCAAAAATTAATACTTCTCCAATTCGCTAAGTGATGTTAAAACTGATGAATAGGTGTTATAATGTGGTGTTCAGTCTGGTACATGTATTTATTCAAAATATTTTTGATTCCATCAGGTACTAAAAATTTAATGCAAATGTTATTTTGAAGCAGGCATCAACGGCTGATTCCACTGAAGTGTATAAGTTGTCATTGATTAAAACAAAATATTTGCTAATGGTATCTGTAAAATGAAATAATAGCAAATGGAAAACTGTGAGCATGTTACTTTCATCTGATATAGATATTATAAAATGAAATATTCAAATACTTATCTAAAAAGCTAGCGCCAACCACTAACCATGTAGGTGCATTCCAGTTTTGTTTTCAAAATTAATATTTTTTAACTTGTTTAAATTGTCATCCTGAAATACGAATTTTATTTTTAAAACTTTGATTTAACTTAATTTCTTTTTAATCGGTTTTATTTTCAAAATTTTAGATCTTAGAAACAAAAGTGTAGTAAAAACATACAAAAAAATGAATAAAATGCATATTTTGTTTTATATGAATATGTATTATATAACGTGACTTACCAAAAAAACTGAAAGAAGCTTCAAAAAACAATTAACTGGAAGAAGTTTTTATTTTAACTACTTTTGAATTCACTTTAATTTTATTTCTCTTCACTTATTTTAAAACTGTTTTTTAATTTGCATCATTAAAATCAAAAGAAAATATAATTTAAAAATTATTCACACGTCCGCTCGCGCTAAGTTCTTAAACAAAACTGTGCTTGTTAGCTTTGAATTGTCAAACTTTGCAAAAAAATGTATAAGCTGACTTATTTTACATAACTAAATGCGCTATGCAATATCACCAAAATTCTATCATGGATTTACAAAATTATGTACATACAAAATTTTGCTACAAAACATAGCTAAAACTGCCATTTTTGTTCGACAGGATTTGCTATTTTATAATAAAAAATATTATCATGTAATTAACTGATTTTCTATTATGAAACGTAAGAGCAATGAATATTTTATGTGGTAAAATTTACTATGTTGCAATGAAAGTTTTACTATCGAAATTTGTGAGTGTCCCATGTGTCATATCACCTACAAATAACACAAATTGCGATGTAAAAATGTTGTTGCAACTGTAATTTTTGAGAAAATTTATCACACTTTCTGAAAATTTAGTTTTTTAACTTAAGTTTTGAAAAAATTTTTGACTTAATTAATTTAATTTCAGATTATTTTTAACTTACTGGTTATGTCAAGCAACTAAAACTATAATCTGAAATATGAATACTACTATGTATAATCTAAATCTATGAAATGAATTTCTGTAATGAAATTTTTTTTTTTTAAATAATGGTCAAGAAAATTAAAAGTAATACATCACGCATTTTTTATTCGTAGAATTTGTTAAAGATTTAATGCTGCTTTACAATATTTGGCTTTCGGGTGAGCTTAAAAGATGCCTATGTATACAACACTTCTTGCTACAAATAAACCTATACATAATATAGTTAAAAGATTCAGTTTCGAATACTGCTGCTTAACATTTTTATGTTAAAAATGAATTTGAATCTATAAAGTTTGTTTTTACTGCTAACAAAATATCTCTATTTTCTATTGCAATTTTCCAATTATGCATTTCAGTTAAAATTTTGTCTTTTACTTCCGAATTCATACAATATAACGATTTTCAGTATATTTACATATAAGTATTTACTTAATCGTATGCCTAATTACACGACTAAGATAATAGTATTTGTAGGTTCAAGACCACTTTAAAAGTTGTTTAATATTTATTCTTTAAAAGTACTCAAGCTAAAGTACTAAAATAAAGAGTGAGTTATTTCAATAAGAGGGCCATTATTTATAAAAATTGGTGTCATAGATTCGGAAGGTAGTGCCATTCAACTGCTACAATAAGAAATTGGTACAAATTTATATATTTATGTATGTAAATTTTCAATTTGTTACTTTTAACAATATTAAAAATATTTACAATATTTTGCTACAAAACACAGCTAAAATTGTCATATTTTCTAGACCAAATTTGCTATTTTCTATTTGTAAAGATTACGATATAATTAACTGGGATACTACTACATAAAAACAACAACGCCTGATATTTTACTATGGCAAAATTTTCAATTTTATAAGGGTTACTTTGCTAACAAAACTTATGAAGATGCCATATGTAACATTTCAAGTATATCTAACATAAGTTGCAATATAAAATTGCTATTTTAGCTATGATTTGAGTGAAAATTTATTATATTTAATTTTTAAAAGTTTGATTATTAATTTCAAATATTCTGTTAGAATTATTACGAATTTACAGTGTTTTTTTTGTACAAAATATGATTTTTCTTGTTATGCAGTGCTATTATCGTTTTGCTATACATTATATTGCAGGCTAATGAAATATAAAACTAAACTAATGAAATATAAACGCAGTTGGATGTTTTATTGCAAATTCTGCAAATGATTTTTTTTTCAGTGTATAACTTTTCAGCTTAATAGTGCCTCTGCCTTTCTTTTTTGTTTCAGATATCGCACAGAAATCTATTTTGTGGTTTTCCATTTCTATTATCAACTCCTGGTCTTTTTGATTGAAGGAGGTGATGTTCCAACATCCAAATCTTATAATTTTCTTTTTCCATAATTTCTTGTTCCTTAAACGTTCCGGGTCATTACCTTTTATATCATCCTTATTATCCGAGGCTGGGGTTTTGGTTCTTTGAGCAATTGATTTAAAGTCTTAGGTAGCTTGCTAGGCTGGCCTTCGACGTGACGCACTTGCAATTTTAGCCTGAAGAAGATGATTGATGTCGTCTCCCCAGATACCAACGGCCACCACGAGGAGGTAAAGCAAGCACTTGGCCAGGAATTCAACAGTTACAACTCTGGGTTAGCAACCGGTCAGAGTCTACCCTGTTGATCCTTGCCCAGGCCGTCCTGTAGATTTATAAATTTATAAATATACATATTATAAATAATTATAATTTATAAATATATTAATTATAAATATTTATAATAAATTTATAAATTTATAAATAAACATATTAATAATAATTATTATTTATAATATATGTATATTTATAATTGTTTCAGTTCAATAAGAATAACTGAATTCCAGGAGTTCCAAAATTATTGCTTGGTTAAGCCTCATAAAATTTTGGGTGTTTCTCTCACTAGATGACTCGCTTTAGAAACTACTTTTAACGGAATATTCAACCAATAGGATCCTCCTAAATTTTATTTTGTTTCAAGTAATTCAGAATCAAACGAAGTTAAAGCTAAAGATTTGGTGGAAACTGTGGACACTCTGAAAATTAAAGTGTACTTTATTTTTTTTGTCATATGTACATTCTTAAAATATATGAATAAGGAATTCCAATCAAAAAAAATATATTACCGTACATATATTCCCACCTTGAAACTGTATTTAAATTAATTTTAACAAATTATTTGAACACGAATTTTGTAAAACAAATAAATTCATCGGAATTATTTAATGTAAATATGTATTTGAGTATGTATTTTATATTTTTTTACTAGATTTTACTGATTTAATGAAAGTGGAAATAAAAACAAAAATAATACATCTTTATATTGAGCTTATAAATCAAATGAAGACTAGATTTGATTCAATAACGACAGTATAAATAATTTGTCAGTCATAACTCCAGAAAAAGTTTTATCTGATTTGCCAGATTCAGAATTATAAAAAAATTTAATAATTTAACTGAATGCGATCCAGAAATTATTATACTCTTATAGAACTTGCTTCGATTATCCAATCATCATATGAAAAATTGTACTAAAATAAATGAATTTTGGCAAAAAATTAGTATCTTGAAAAATGGTTTAGTTGACAATTCTTTTAAAAATTTGAACAATTTTGTTTTTAATTTAATGTCCAGAACAGAATTTGATTAAAATAAAACTAAGAAATAGACTCGAATACTCTACAATAAGTAAAAAACGCTGGCAAAGGAATTATTACCAAGGTCTTAAGATGGTTATTCCGTTTGAAAAGCGAAAGATTTATTTCAGTTGGTACGTGATAATAATTAAAATATGTGCTATTTTTACAGTAAATATTTTTACAGTAAATGGTACAAATAAGAAATATGGAATAAAAATAATTTAAGTTTCGAATAAATACATTATTAAATGCATAATAATATAAGTTAAGAATACAGTATAACGCAATATGTTTACCTAAACAAATCAAAATAATAAATGTAAAATTCTAGCATATAACATATATGTATGTAATATTATTGATACATTACATTACATGCATATATGTTTAAAATATTTTAATTTATAATAATATAACAATATATTTTATTTTAATTTATTTTTTGTTTGGTTTTTGTTCAAGTTATGTTTTTGTTTAAAAAGAATTTAAACAGTAAAGTGAAGTAACAAATATGTCTTATATAAATAATTTTTGATTAATTCAAAATTGGTTGATATTTATAGAATTTCTCATGTGATTTTAAAAAATGTTTCATTTCATATTGTTGATGTACCTGGCTTTTTATTCAGTAAATGTTTCTTGGTGGTTTGTTCCCTGTTTTTCCAAAGGAGGCTACAATCTTTCCGCTGTATAAAAAAGGAGGGACTACTGTTGCTAATAACTATATTAATTATAACACAATTTTTTCGTGTCCTCTCAAAATTTTTTGAAAAGATTATTTTCATAGCTAATATTTTATTGTTTTTAAATAGGTTAAATTTTTTTAGTTACCATTAATCTTGGTTTTTGCAGGGCAGATCAACTGAGAATGCTTTGTTTAGGTTTTCTCTGAAGTTTATGAGGCTTTAAATTGTAGTCTTTATTTATTGATTTGCTCGGCTTTATTTATGGGTATAACTAAGGCTTTTGATACTGTCGATCATGTTATTCTTTTGCATAAACTTTGGCGTGCTGATTTTAGAGGGTTTAATCTGGATTTGTTCGAATCTTATCTTTCTAATCGTAGACAAAAGATTAAAGCTAGCAGCCTATCAGCTCTATATTGTGGCGTCTCTCAGTGATCGGTTTTTGAACCCTATTTCACTTTTAGTGTATTGATTGTTTTAAAATCGAAAAAATATCTTGGCCTGGCATTCATTCTAAATTTAATTGGTCTGCTCACACCTTGTATTTAAAAGGTTATTTTAACACTGTTCTTAGGTATTTGTATCACGTCAGCTTATGTAGTCAGTATTATTACTTCTATGGTATATTATGCGATTTTCTATTCTAAGTTGCAGTAAAAGATCGTCTGCTCATATTTTAAGAAGCTGCAACCACTTTTGGTGTGTTAGAAGGATGCAGTGAGGCTGATAGATATGGTTAATTTAACACGAGATATTCTGATGCTTAGATTTTGAGGACTAATTCAAGGCGTCTTGTTGTTATTCCTCAACATAAAAAATCCCGTTTTCCTAATTTTATATCCAAAAAATGTGTTGGCCTTCAGGATTTTTTAATAGATTGCCAACTGACATAAGAACTATTTCCTTAGGAAAATAAAAGTTTGGGTACAAAATTATAGTTCCGCTGATGTAGAAAATTAATAAAAGTTGATTCTTAATTTTTTTTAATGATTTTACAATTATGTTGAAATGAATCATCAATTTGCTTTTAATTTTAATATATTATGTTAATTATTTTAATTATAAATGATCATTAAATTATTATTGAATTTGTTTTCTTTCTTTATATTTCTTACCAATTAATTTATTTTGTAATTTTGTTTTCATATTTTATGTATCATTTGATCGCTCGCCACTTGCCTTTTTTTTTACATTATATTCTTTGTAAATGATTTTTTAAAAATTTTAGTTTGTATTTAATTCTTGTAATTATTTTTTTGAATGGCATAATTATATATAAGTTTATGAATTTGTATTGAACGAGAATTGAAATAAAGATTTATTAATTATTATATTATTGTTAGTTATTTTATATACATTAGAGTTTTTTTATTTGTTGGCCTTTTTACGATTTGGTTACTCTTTGTTAGTGGTTACAAAATTTTTATTGTCAATGGCATTATAGTAAAATAGTTTATTCCAGTATAAGCTGTCATACTATCAGCAAAATGCATTTCATAAAAAAAATTTTAATTCTAAAAGTTATAAACAAAAATATTAAATGTAATAAAATACAAACTGTGATATTTAGTAATTAGTGGGGGTTGTCGAATTAAAAAAAGCCCATTCGAATTTAAATATCATATACGCATTCAGCTTACTTTCGATACTAATTTATCTTCTTCTGTGAATTTATAGTGAATATGTAGAGTGAATATAGCAAATCCCGTGTTTTTATTTTAATTGATATTTCAATCCGCGTAAAAAAAGGCCGAGCAAGTTCAATTCTGATAATATTCTGATTGCTGGCTTTGTGTAAAATTATGCTCCCAAACAAAAGGTGATCTACATCTCAAGTTCAAGCGCTTCCGAGCTTTAGAAACAAAAGAGCAAGACCAATCGAGATTGATAGCTAATTGTTCACTCAGACTCATTTGCTGTCGCCACCAGGAACATGTTCCATGTGGCTAACATAACAATAATCCACAATATGTGACTGATAGAGCATGTGTTAAGCGATCTAGTCAATTGTCAACGTGGGAAATTCGTCAATTTAAAGGTACGAGACAACAATGTCAAAGTCGATAATCATCGAATTGGGCCACAGGCACCGCTACTCTCAAGGATTTTAAAAAAGAGGCATTAAAGTCGAGTATAGCAATTTGAATAAATCGATCAAGTGTATTTGCAAATATGTCAGCAAAGGAACCGATATGCAGTTTTTGGGATGCTAAATGGAACTAGATCTACCGATAAAATCGAGCAACAATAATTGGGGTGCTATGTTAGTAGTAATAAAGCAGTACGGCGGATAAATAATTTCGAATCAATGAATGAAATTCAACACTTGTTCATTTGGTAAAGCACCTTGAAAATGAATACTTCCTTTATGAGTTACTAATTAAAATCCGGACCGAATCGATCTTCAAACAAACTTCTCAAATGTGACTTGCAACAAGATACTCACTTTAATAGTGATTGCTATTAAAAAATATTACATTGCAAATAAATTCCTGTAGCATCACAGCAACTAGGGACGAATCGATTCACAAAGTTTTCCCAAATATAGCTCAGAGTTACAAAAATCATTAGTGGCTCAGTGAACGTGCCATATTAGTAGCCAAAAACAGTGCTCTCAATCATTAATTTCAGCATTTAAAAGAAAATACTATGAGAAGTAAAAATATAAAAATCCACTGATACATTAATGAACGAAAATGAAGTCATAAATTATTCAACAAAAATCTTAAATTTGCATATAAAGATATATATATACATAAAATATGTACCGAACACACATTCTCATTTAAGAACCTGAAATTTACAAATGAATCACAAATTCGTAATTAATGAATGGATATTGATACGTACAGACAAATACGAGTATACAGAGTACAAATACATAATAAACACGACAAGAATAAAATTTTTATGTCATAAAATAGAACTCTAATGACATGAATTACATCATTATTCTAACACCTTAAAAATTTCATTCAACAAAGAAATTATTTTCTAGAATTTTTATTATATGTAACTAGTAATTAAATTAAAATTAATTCCTATGTCTTGTGAAATAATAACAATAAGAAAAAAAAAGCAAACAAGTTTGCCAAAATCTAAAAGTTTGTTAATGAAAAAAAGAAATTATTTTAACAATGCGTATTTCAAGGTAGAAACTTTTCAATCTCCTATATGTATTCATATGTATGTTATATATATTTACAATTAAAATGTTTTTAAATAAGTTAAAGTCGCGTGGTACGCACAATAAATAGAATCAAATATGTTGTTCGAATTGTTGTTACATAATAGTAAATATTTATGTTTCATAAATGTAATAAAAATTGAATAAAATGTAATTAAAAATTTAATAACATCGCAATTAAATTATGTCCTAATTGTCAAAACTACAAAATTATTTTCAGGATTATTGAAAAAGCTAAAACGGTCCAGAATAGACAAAATGACATATTATGTTTTTCTTCTAATTTATCCGAAATAACTATTACATTTCTCAAGACGATTGAAAAATCTTGAGGCGTTTGATAATTAATAATCTTTCTGTAATAGTAACGCTTGTAGCTTTAGAAACTATTGATCTGGAAATTGCAATAGTTTTGAAAAATATTACTATTATGTAACAGAGCTGTGGACAAAAAAAAAAGTATTTTACAATTTTACACATTTTTTTTCGATTTCTCTGGAACGAGCAAACAAGCTTAAAAGTTTTGAATATTTTAAAGGAGCTCCCGTAGTTGTTCCAGGGTTTCAAAACGTAAAGTGCAATTTGCCTGAAAAAGGGTTGCTAAACCTGTTCGTTGACTCGAAAATTTGAAGCACTTGTTAAGTCTCTTTTCTCTCTCCTTTTCGTTTTTTCTTATCTGTTTTCAGTCTTTTGTGTAACGCAAGCTCAAAAATTGAACTGTTGGGTTCAAAAACTCTATTAGACTTTTACTCCCTTAGGTGGATTCGTAAATGTTAAGGAAAGTGTGCTCGTTGTTAATGACTGAATAATAATGTTTAGCTCTTTTACCCTATGCACTTTTTATTGCGGATTCTACGATCTTGACACCTGAGATTTTGTGTAAATGTGCTTCTAGGTCAATCCGTCCACCTATTTTGTTATTTAATCTCTCCTTGAATGATAGTGTGCTTCCCAAGATTTGCCAAAGTTCTTTTGGCCTTTTATAATTAATTAATTGTGCCCATAATTGTCAATCACCGTTTTTTGATTAATTAAAATGTCCACTATTCCTAAACTATTTCAGAAGATTTTAGTTGACTACTTTTACACTTATTGTAATACTTATTTGCCTGTGTAAATCAACATGGTTTTCATTTGTTGGAATTTTACGGATAATATTAATGGTGGTCAGGTTGACATCATTTTCACAGATGTAAGCAAAAATTTTAGTAGGATTTTTCATAGAATAATATTGACGAAATTAGGGGGGGTTGGGTTTGCTACCCGTAGTTTAAAGGAGATTTAGGCGTGTTTGTTATATAGGGAATAGGAATATGAAACACCTTTTCGATCGTCTTCAGGGGCTGAGTTGCTTTTTTGGGCGGCCACTGCCTTGCATTATATCGGACCGAACACCGGACTCTATAACGAAGTGTTAACTGAATAATTTTGCAGATGAAACAAAGATTAACAAAACGTTTTTTTCTAAGAGTGGTTATTTAGTGCTCAAAATAAGTAGACGGAGATAAGCAATCAAGTTACTCAATAAGATTGAGTACCTTGATTGTTACTAGTTTGATTTTTTAAATATTCTTATAATTTTTTAATATTATTTTGATAGTTTAATTGTCTTGTATTGATCTTTTTGTTGAGAATCCAGATACCTTTAAACATTCTAAATTATCTTTATTGTATTCAGAAAATATTTTCATTGCGATTTCAGGTTCGTCTCCTCCATGTAGACTTGTCAATGATAGTTTTCCGACTTCTCCTCACGAATCGGATATGTGTATTACTTTTTATTCATCTTGCTTAGAAAAGCTTTTATTTCTTGATATTCGTTTATATTGGAGGTTGCTATTGAACTTTACTTTTATTTATTTTTATTTTTTTGATATCAAAATTTTTAATTTTTCAACTTTTAACGTTTCTATATTACATACTATTAGTCTTTTCTATTTCAAGAAATATATGTAAGTTAAAAATAAATTTTTTTATATTCATTGTAATTTTTTACCGATCACATTACATACAGTAAATGAGATTATATGATAGCAACAAATTTTGCATATGGAGTTTTCGGTGAGACTTCTCCATGGTAGGGAAGCGTAAATAAACTATTGTCAAAGAGACGTCGGTCTGTCTGACTGTGTGTGCGCGCGTGTATCTCAAGTTTGGCTGAACCGATTTTCATGAAATTTTCATGAAATTTTACACGGATTGGGATATATCAGGCCTTGGGAACTGGACCTTTTTGTGGCTCTATTTTAAATTTTTGCCCATATAAAGAGAAATAATCAACCGATTTCCTTGAAATTTAATATTTTAATTTGGAGTATTATAAAAATGAATATATAAATTTTTTGAAACGATCAGAGCTCGGAAACCAAACTAGGGGCTATTTTACATTTTTTACCATATATAAGAAGCAGATTGATGAAATTTCTTGAAAATGAAAGTTTGAGCTCTAGTTGTTACCGAAACTAACTGGCTAGCTTTTCAGCGAATTTGAATGGCACAAAACGAAACTATCCTAAGAGCCAAATTTACAGTATTTTAGGTACATTAACTTAAACCTTACTAAGGACCTAAAAATTCGAAAAAAGTGTTTAAAAGACATCTTTATAATCTTCTGTAACACTTGTACTTAACTAAACAATACATATTGCGGTCGATTATGGGCTTTTTTATTTATAGATTCATTCTCTATATTAAATAGTTTTGATTTCTTTCAGTTGCCGTTAACAATATTTCTGTAATTTATCGAAATCATTTATTTGGATCTTATACGTATGTAGATTTTTATTTTTTTCTTTTACAGAATCGTTTTTTAAGACTTTTAGTTTATAATTAAAATTTTTCGCATTCTCTTTTATAGCCAATGAGAGAAATTTTTTTTTAACACTTTAACACTTTTCCAAGAAAAAATTTTTAAAAAGTGCTTATTAGTTTCACTATGTCCGTCTGTTGACATGTTCGTAAATCTTCTACAGCCTTGGAGATAGAAAGCTGAAATTTTATATGTACATAGAGCTTTAACAGAAACTTATTTCCGTAGAAGAAAATTTTTACCTATTTTCCCCCTTCTAAGTATTATAGCCCCCAAAAAGCATAATAATGACATTTTTTAACCATTCATTTCAGCGACACGATAAGCACTTTTGAAATTTTAAGATGCAGAAAAATAGTTTCGTCTATAGTAAAAGGCATAAAGACTGGTTCCTCCTGCCGTGGCATGCCATATTTAAACTTTAAAAAATCAAAATGGCTGTTAGAATTTACCGCTATCTAAAATCCGTTTTTTTTAAATTTTTGATATCATTTTTTTTCTAGACCGCAGGCTGTGTGAGTTTTTTTAGGTTTTAGACACTAATAAATAATTTATTTCATTAACAGAAGATTTTTTCCCCCTCCACCCCCTCCCAAGTTATATCATTCCATCACAAAATATAATTATTTTTCTTAACTCGCGAAATTAACCCTTGAATTCGAGCATTATGTTAACACCTCTTTCAATTATTTTTTTCCTAATCTTAAATACATGCAATCGCTATGCAAATTTTTTCGTATAATGACAGCAATTATACCCGCACGAGTGTATGCTTTAAGGGTGTACTAAATTTGCCTTACCGTTTGTAATAATATGAAATTATGGTCTGAGAAATAGACTCAAGCACATGTTTTTGATCATTGTCGAATTCTGAGTCGATTTAACTACGTGTGCCCATCTGCCCGTCCCAACGAAAACTCAAAAACTAATTGAGCTACGTTCACCAAATTTTTAAAAATAAGCTATTATGGTAAATGGCAGAACACTATTTAAATTAAATATGAGCTAGGTACTTATTCCGGTAGTTGCCATACAACCTTAACATTTATTTTGGCGTATCTCATAAATTATTGAATATATTATAATGGCTGTCATTTTTGATAAAAGCCGTTGAAATCTCTCAACTGATTCAGGCAGCTGCCACACAACTTCATAAGCTGTTTGCTCATGGCTCAGAAACTATTGAACCTACAAAACTGAAATTTTGAATTAGGATTGTTAAGTTTGATAAGTTGTTGAGATTTCTCGACTGCTTGGGGTAGCTTCCACACAACTTCACAAATCTATAAAACTTTATTCAGAAACTGTTGAAACTACAAAGCTGAAATTTTAAACAAACAAATTTGATGATATGGTCATGATTTTTAGTAAAACTCTTTGAGATTGTACGGAGTTATATGGCAACAATCACATATGTATAAAATGAACTTATAAAAAGCGAAAGGTTGTATGAAACTATTTGTTACATCTCCGAGATTTGAAATTGTTTATTCGTACGGATATCACAAAGTTGATACAATCAACTATATATCTCGTTTAAATTTATTCAAGAATTGCTTTTAAAAGCAGTATCTTCACCTTGTTGAAAGTTTTTGATTGCAAACCATTGGTTTGACTCAACTTTATTTTCATTATTTACGAATCACGTTTTCGTGGTTTGAGTCTATTTATTTAATTTATTAACTATATACTCAAAGATTTTTCACCCTGAAAAAATTGACCGCCCTTTTTTTTTTAAATTAACTTCCTTCTTAACACCTTTTGCAACAATTGTAATTTAAAGGTTCAAAAAAGTGTATTGAAAAATTCGAAAAGAAAAATTTTTATTCGAATATTTAAACTATTTTATGGTTTCTTCACTGCACTGGTTTTGGAGAAATATATAGAGTTTATGTAAAGCAAAAAAATTTTCACCATCCTTTTATGTTTTAAATCATTTACATGTAAAAATATACCTAAAAAGATTTTTATATAAATAAATTTCAGAGTTTTATTTTGATATTTGCAAAAAAAATTGCCAAAAGAGGGGAGCTTTTATTTAAAACAATTTTATTAAAAATTATTTTGTAAAATTTATAGAAATACAATCGGTACAGACCTTCCACATTGTCATTTAAACGAGTACTGAATTAAGCTATGAAAAATTTTTGCATAAGGTAAATTCACCAAACTCTAAGCATATTTTCCTTTATTACAAAACTTTAAGGAAAAATTATTTATATTGAAGAAAACAATAGTAAAATACATTAGTTCAAACTAAAAAATAATTTCTTTATAAAATAAATTGAGAAAAAACATACGAAATGCGTTATGTATATCGAAATTC
Source organism: Condylostylus longicornis (assembly GCF_029603195.1). Classification (NCBI taxonomy): domain Eukaryota; kingdom Metazoa; phylum Arthropoda; class Insecta; order Diptera; family Dolichopodidae; genus Condylostylus; species Condylostylus longicornis. Next base: position 286,023 of record NW_026578017.1, on the reverse strand, counting down.
ATCCATTTGAAGCAATTTGGAAACATTTTTAATACCGTCGTCTTATTCAATGAATATTCGATTTAAAATTAACACTTTAAATGTAAACTTTATAATGTACATAATATGTATGTGATATAAAAATTTATAATTTTGTGTATTAATTTTTTAGATGCCTTTTTGTTTTTCCTTTTTATGAACATCTTAAGGTTCGGTTTATTAAATATGCCCTGATGCACTGGCTATATACATATATATGCTGAAGTCGTCTGCATACCTAGTATTTACAATTCATATTTAAATATTTCTAATCCTTGACACAAAGCAGAGCTTATTATTTGTTAATTTAGCATTTTGTAGATGTGGCTGACTTTCAACAACTCATATTGTTGAGAAACATTTGATATATCAAAATTTAATACATATATCAGAATTAGTGCACTTGTAACAAATGGGAGAAACCTGAACATCATAATTTTTGATTCTGTTTTAATATTCAAATTATATAGTCTTTCAATATCATTTTAGCACTTTTCCAAAAAAAATATAAATTAGTTTATTAGTTTATTAGCTTATTAGTTTCACTCTGTCCGTCTGTGGACATGTTTACAAATCTTTTACAGCCTTGAAGGTAGAAAGCTAAAATTTTATATGAACGTAGATCTTTAGCAGAAATTTATTTCCGTGGAAGAAAATTTTTATTCTTTATCTCCCCCTCTAAAAGTTATACCCTCAAAAACTCTAAAAATGTCATTTTTTAACTATTTATTGCAGCGAAACCATAAGCGTTCTTAAAATTTTACTAACGTGGAAAAGTAGCGACTTACTTCTTTTACCGCGACCATACTTGAATTTTAAAAAATTTAAATTTAAATGGCTAATAAATAATTCATTTCGTTAGAAGAAAATTTTCCGAGAATGCACGCTTTTCAAGTTTCTATAAATGCACAAATAAATTAGTCATGCAATTAAAAAATATAATTTTTTTCTCTCAACTCCCACAAATAACCCTTAAATTAGAGGATTAGGTTTACGCCTCTTTCAATTTTTTTTGTTTTATATTAAAGTTTGTATACATTGTTTATCCTGAATGTAGCACATATGCAGCTGAATTTCTTTTAAAAGCAGTATTTTCAAAAGTTGTTAAAGGAAAAGTGCTACATTACAAACCATTGGTATTGACCTATTGGACCCAACTTTATTTGTTTTTCAAACAACGTTATTGACTTGCGCAATGAAATACAGTTAGTGTGACATGCATCGGCATATATATATACAATAAAGTTAAACAGCTTATACGAAGTAAATGGTCGGAAACGGAACACAGCGAGAACATAAATCAATTTATTTATCTATTTTAAATACCAGGTGACTCATCTTAAGACCCGGCACAGAACCCCTAAAATTTAGTATAAGTGATATATGAAATTTGTTAACTTTCAACTCAAACTTGATTTGAAATTCAAAGTTGATTTTAAAATGATCTTAAAGAATGATGAAGATATTGAAGTCGTTAAATTTGAAATACAATTATGAAAACTATATACATATGTATGTATGTTTGCAATATATATACATACATATTTCGATTATTTTAAAAAAGTTAAAAGCTTAGAAGTGCCTTGAACTAAAAATATATTATGAATAACAAAAAAATTATAAATGTCTCTACCAGTCTCAATGAAGTAATTTACCTATTTGAATTTAATTAAATTGTCTAATAATTTTCAAATATGCAAAATATTAACTTACCTACTAACTACTAAAATTAACCTCAAATTAAAATTAAACAAGTAATATATTATAAATTAATTTATATTATAAATTATTTAAGCGTTAAACTATTTTCTAATGTTATAAGATTTATGTCTGAAAAACAGTATACAAATCAATAAACCAAATCAAACAGAATATCGATAAAAAATGAAATATAAATTTCAACTCAATTGTTAAGATCAAAAATTCATTAATTTTATAACTGTATTACATACTACATTGGAAAATTAATTTATTAAGTACAGGAATATTTTTGGCCAAAATTTTTCGCTATATTATATCAAAACATCATAATGTTAACGAACAAAAATGTTTAAAACGTTTTTAATTCAAAGAAAAGATATTATTTTGGAAATGTATATTCTACATATAATATGATATGTTCATTAGGTTAATCATAACCTATTAATTTAATTTTTTCCATCTTTTCAGTTAATGAAGTAATCTTTCTTTCCTCATCTTTTCCATTTTGACTTTTGAAAAATTCGAAAATTGCGGTAAAAATCACTTTTATATATGCACACATACATTAAATACAAAGGTTGACGCAAAAGTGTGGCTTAAAAAAACATAAATGGAAACTAATAGCAATAAATAACGAAACGTTATGTCAGATAAAAAAAATCTGATGTGGCCAGCACATAACCGGCCGCATTGTGTATTGTCTAGTTAAATGAAAGTGTTACAGAATATTATAAAAATGTCTGTTAAATACTTCGTTCCAATTTTTAGGACATTAGTAAGCTTATAGTTAACATACTTAGAAAAATGTAAATTTGGCTCTTAGTAGAGTTTTGTTTTGTGCTACCCGAATTCCCTGAAATGCTCGCCAGTTAGTTTCGGTAACAACCAGAACTCAAATATCAAATTTCAAGAAATTCCATAAATTTGTTCTGTGGATATGGTGAAAAATGTAAAATCGGCCCGCAAATCAGTTCTCGAGCCCTGATCTTTCCAAAAAAGTTATATGTTCATTGGTTTAATATGAGGAATTCATATATTAAATTTCAATGAAATCGGTTGATTATTTCTCTTTATATACACAAAAATGTATATTTGGCCCGTAGTAAACGCCCAGTTGCTGATGCCTGATTTCTTCCAAAAGTTAGGAATTTTTGCGTATGATCGAGCAAAGCTTATATATGAAATTTCAAGTAAATCGGTTGAATACTTTCTTCAAAATGGTGAGAAATGTAAAATCGGCCCGCAAATCCGTTTTCGAGCTCTGATCTTTCCAAAAAATTTATATGTTCATTGTTTTAATACGAGGAGTTCATATATTAAATTTCAATGAAATCAGTGGATTATTTCTCTTTATATACACAAAAATGTATATTTGGCCCGTAGTAAACGTCTAGTTGCCGATGCCTGATTTCTTCCAAAACATACGAATTTTTGCGGACGGTCGAGCTGAGCTTATATATAAAATTTCAAGTAAATCGGTTAAATATTTTCTTCAAAATGTTCAAAAATGTAAAACAGGCCCGCTAAAAAGTGCAGTTCCCGAGGCCTGATATATACCAAAAGTTGATCGGTCCGTGCCATGGTGGAAACAAACTTACATATAAAATTTCATCAAAATCGGTTCAGCCGAACTTGAGATACACGCGTGCACACACAGACCGACAGACCGACAGACCGACAGGTTGCTAAAAATAGTTTATTTACACTTCCCTACTATGGAGAAGTACGTTCCCACCGAAAACTCGATATGCAAAATTTGTTGCCATCACATAACCTACCTATTGTTTACACAATACGATCGGTAAAAATCTGATGAAATTCGGCACATAACCGAGCCGAATGTATATTGAAGCATTTCAGAAGATTATGAAAATGCGCTTTAAACGCTTCTTTACAATTTTAAGGACAATAATAAGCTTTTAGTTAACATACCTAGTTTTTTTAGTTAACATACCTAGAAAAATATTGATTTTCCCCTTAGTAAAGTTTGATAATGTGCCGTCCGAATTATACGAAGAACTTTTTTACGGACCTGTTTAACATTTTTGATCATTTTAAAGAAAATATTCAACAGATTTACTTCAAATTTCATATATAAGTTTCATTCGACTGTACGCAAAACCTTCTAACTTTTGAAAGAAATCAGGCGTCAGCAACTGGATGTTTACTACGGGTCAAATATACATTTTTGCGTATATAAAGAGAAATAATCAGCTGATTTCATTGAAAGTTAATATATAAATTTGGGGGTTTAAAACAGTGAATCTATAAATTTTTTGGAAAGATTCGGGCTCAAAAACTGATCTGGGAGCCAATTTTACATTTTTTACCATATCTACGGAACGAATTGATGGAATTTCTTGAAATTTAATATTTGGCTTCTGGTTGTCACTAGAAGTTACTGACAATTCGTATAATTCGGACGGCAAAAAATGAAACTCCACTAAGAGTCAAATTTTACTTTTCTATTTATATGTTAACTAAAAGCTTATTAGTGTCCTTAGAATTGTAGAGAAATGTTTAAAACACATTTTCATAATGTTATAGAATACTTTTACTAACCTATACAATATACATTGCGGTCGGTAATGTGCTGGCCACATCAGATTTTTCAATTTAATCGCTTTTTTAAATTTTCGATTTTTTTCTAGATTTTCTTGAAAAAAATCGCAATTTTTTGCAATATTTTTTTCTGGACTTACATACGTACTTTTTCAAAAATACACAAAATGTAAAAGAAATTGTGAAGATAACAAAATCATGAACTTAACAGCTTTTTAAAACAATTCTAGAACATTTCGAATTTTTCAAAATAAGTTGATTAGAAATTTTTATTTATTTGAAAATTGGAGTTTCTCTACGATTTCTGATTGTTGAATCATGTATATCTCTTTAGGAGCGAATTATACCATTTTTCGAAATAGTTTAACTTTTGAATTTCAAAACATGAAAAGTATATTTACATAGCAATCAACTGGTGAAACTATATTATCTCTTGGTCTGCTATTTTGAAAATTTGTGACAAACCCGTTGTTATTTTATAGAAAAATAAAAAAAGATTTATAAAAATAAAACGAAATACTAAAAAATAATTAATAAAAACAAGTAACGTAGAAATCATTGACTGCGAATTTTAAATATAATACATATTTATTAAATATAAAACAGTATCATAACACATTGCATAACACACTATCAGTTTCAGTCAATGATACTGATAGTGTGCTATGTAGATTGTAAATTACTATCTACATATATATATATATAAAATAATATACTTCCCGTTATAAGTTAAAAGAACTGCATTATACGTATTATGTATTCGTCCAGATCTAGGCATAGATCTAGGTCTAGAAAGATAGTATATTACACTTTTCCAGCGACTCCCGCAATTGTTTTATCGTCGCATTCAACGTAGTTGTTAATAATATGAGTTCCAGTGCTGTTCATAAGAGTTCAGGTTTTTATAAGGTCTTTAAAGAATTTTTTCTACAAAAATTCAGATTTTATACCTTGCTGCCAATGTTTTGGTTTAAGAATTGGTAAAAAAAATGTCGATATTAAAAACACTCTGGTTGTACCAATTTATTTGTAAATGTAGAGAAAATTGGGTGATTTAAATAAACAATCACGGATCTTACATTCAACCATTGAATAAAAGATTAATGGAGGATTATCGCTCTTATCTGGACAATTCATGAATAAATGTACTTTACTATCTTATTTTTTGGAGAATATTTCACAATGGTCAATGATTATTATAGCTAAATAAAAATTTTCTATGTACCTTAAGGTGTAGCCTGTTTTTTTAAAGATAATAAAAAATTTGTTTTATTAAATTGCAGCAAGACAATAGTAGCTTAAACACCAGAACGAATCGCAAAGAAGTTTAAATTAACAAATAAGAACAAAAACGTAAGCCCTATAATGAATCTGAACGAATTTGCAATATTTAAATTAACGAAATTTGTAAATACATATGCACATAATTATTGAAAGTCAATATACATATTATGTATAATCTTAATATTATGTAGATATACTGACATAGAGTGAGAAGTTCATACTCTTAATAACCTAACCTATAGAACAATATGCTATGTTCAACTCCACTTGTAACTTATGCCTAATTACTGCTAAGTTTTGCTCATATACATAAATAAAATTTCTGTTCTAATTGAAGTTAGTTTCTTTCGGCTGAATTAAATTCATATATGCACGTACATAATATGTACATTCCCAAATATATTCATATTATTATATATATATATTATTTATGTATATATACGAGTATATGTAATCAATTTTCAAGAAGTCATACATACATTGGTACATATTTATGTGTGTATGTATGTTCGAATCTAAACAATAACTACAATTGAATAAACAATAATAAAATGAAGAGCGAACAATTTTAGTATTAAAAATTCAACTACACAAAATAGCCAAAAACAAAAAACCTTGGCATTCCTTGCATATGATACAATTTATATTAAAACTAAAATGAACAATAAAAAAAAATAAAAATTTAAATTAAGTTTTTATTCAATATGTGTATATAAATATATACAATGCATTACAACATTATTAAAAGTCAATATCAATAATTGTTTTAATAAAGTATAATGTGCATAGACTTCACATAAGCACAAGAGGACAGTTTTTAACGTAAGTTGGAATTATATTATGTGCATAACGTATTATTTTATTTTGTATAGTTTCTGTAGAAGAAAATTTACTGATTTATGTACATACATATGTACATATATTTAAAAAATATTTTATTTGTTCTTTCACCAAAACATTATTGAAAATAAGCTGTAACCACTCCCAAATTTTTGAAATGTAAATTTGACAACGTTTTATATTAAAAAAATTAACTTGAGTGTTAATAAAATCTTATTTTTAGTGTTTTATTATAATTTATAACGAATCAATAAGAGTAAAATCAGTAATAAGTTAATAAATACACATATTATACGTTTCTTTAGAGTCGTTTTTTAATTCGGATACCATCTGCCTCTCAAAACTGTTAAAACATATTTAAGCATGTAGCATATTTATGTAGCTTATCATGTGAAATAAATTATGTAGCATCATATGACCTCCAAGTGGAAAATAAATGCTATATTATGTACTACGAATAAAACTAAAAAAAAGTTTTATTGCACTTTATTTTACATATAAAATTCAAATGGGAACAGCAATGTTTCAAACTAAAACCTCCAGATGCCACCACCTTAGTAATGTTGAGAACCTTTATTTTCGATAATTTCTTTCAGGAGATTGTTAGAAATTGGTACGGTGGAGACATTAAACTTGAAATAAGTTTTAACCAACGCCACTACAAGTATTTTCGCAAGCAATCTTATGTTCCAATACATATAAAAAATTTCAAAATGAACTTTGAAAATTTTATTCGGAAGCTTTTTGCAAATGTTTATTGAAAGACCACGAAAACTTTTCTGGAGTAGCCTGAAAAGAAATGACCGAATACAATCATGCATATCATCGAAAAAGTCTTAAAAAACTGTGCAAGATTTGTTAGCGGCACACTTTTTTAAAACCGTTATTGGGATCACAAACTCTAAAACAAGAGTCCGAAAGCACAAAGTTCAGTTTTGTTAGGCATATTGTCGAAAAGGCACAATATGTCTTATAAGGCATATATTTAAAACCTATCCAATTATGCCAAAAATACTACAGTAGACTTATATAAAACCTACTCCTCGTAATGTATAACATCGGTAATGTTAAAACACACTATCGTAAATAATAAGTCATAGCGTACAACCAACTGTCTCAATGAGTAATTGGAAAAGCGTTCAAAGCAATGGTGTTTGAAAAGACTATGATGCAGGACTTCGTAAAGGCATGGCCTTTACAAGCTTCCTTGTGTCGCAACCGAAAGTCCTCAAATGTGTGGTATTATTCAAAACACTATTGGAGAAAGGAGAAAAGCCAAATATAATCAAACGCGGCACAGTTGAAAAGATTCTGATAATACATTAGTGTCCTAATTTAAAAGCTGTCAATACGGACCTGATATTAAAATCAATTTTGTATCATGTAACACAAAATTTTGTATCATGTAACATAAAACAGTACGGAAGTCTTTCCTTTTTGAACGTCATCTATCTGTTTTGCCGTTTTCTATATTCTCATGTTTACTCTTTCTTTCTTGCTATTCCATTTTCATTTTTTCCACACAAATTTTCGAACAAGAAAGTTTAACCAGAAATTTAACAAACGTCATGTTCAAAGCTTCTATGTTAGTTTAAATTTTTGAAATACATTAACAGAGGGTAACAAGATAAAACCTGACCATTGGTGCAGCACTTATGGCACCGGTTCTTTAACCGAAGGGGCTTGAGTTCAAACCCCGGTCAAGTTATTAAAAAAATTACATTCAATATCTATAATTTAATATACATATGTACTTATAAATATTATACATGTAATTTTCATATATTTGTAATACTCGATATTACAAAAAACTAAAAAAAATAAATATTATAGTAAATACTCGTATTAATAAACTTAAATACTTAACACATAGAAAAAACTACCACAGGCGAGTCACGTATCTAGTTAAAATTCTATGACTCTATGAAACTAGTGCATGATATCATAGACTAACTCTATGCTCCTAGGAGTGAAGAAAAGAAAAAAAAACAAGATAAAACATCTCTCATCATCGACACCTGATAGCAACAAAAGTATTTACAATTAAAACTATTTTCATACGTGAAGAAGGTTAGATATTATTTTTTATTGAAGAAGTAAACAAATTTTCCTATGCTTCCCATGAAGATTGCATATATAACCCTTTATAAATTTCATGCTATTTTTGTGGAAACAACCTTAATTTATTACGTAATAATGAGAACAATTAATTATTATATTATTATTGGCACTTATAGGTTTTTTTTCTCTTTCTAAAATCCATAAAAAATAAATACGCTACTTACATATGTACATACATACATAACGTATTTATTTATCTCTAATTAAAAAGTGCTTCAATTTTAATTTATTTCTTTGCTTTTATGCTTACAAATGTACATAAACGTATTTATATACATAAATTTAAAACAGCATAATATTTGGAATTATGACCTTGAAAATTTTTCTCAAGGTCAAGTACATTTTCATTATTATTTGTAGAATAAAGTAACAAAGCTAATTTATGTCAAAATTATATCATAATGTTTTGCATCTGCAAAATTTATTATACCCGTACGAACGTATGTTCGAATGGTATACTAAATTCGCCTTACCGTTTGTAACGCTAGGAAATAATGGTCTGAGATATATACTCAAGTGTGTGTTTTTGCTCAGCGTCGAATTCTGAGTCGATTTAGCTTTGTCTGCCCGTCTGTCCATCCGTCCGTCCCAACGATAATTCAAAAACTAATTGAGCTAAGTTCACCAAATTTTTACAATTGGATATGATCGGGGTACTGGTTCGGGTAGCTGCCATACAACTTCAAAATTTATTTGATTATATCTTAGAAACTATGAAAGCTTTGGTATTGAAGTTACGCACTGTAGGGCCAATGTGTTTGATAAAAGTCGTTGAAATTGCTTGACTCCTTCTGGTAACTGCCGTACAACTTCAAAATTTATTTGGCTATATCTCAGAAACTATTAAAGTTGTGGTATTGAAATATCACACAAGCGAATATATTAGTAGGGCCAATGTGTTTGGTAAAATCCGTTGAAATTGCTTGGCTCTATCTGGTAGCTGCCATACAACTTCAATAGTAGTTTGGCCATATCTTGAAAAATATTGAAAACACATGGATAAGAAATTCGTACGGGTATCCCAGAGGTCCATTTTAAATTTTAAATTTCCGATTTAAATTATAACAGAAAATATTTTCAACTGGCTACTATGATTGTAATTGATGTTCAATTAACAAAATATGGTATTCATTGCAGTATAAGAAAAGTTGTAATTACATTGTCCTCTATTATAGGTATATCTATAAGTTATTATAAGTAACGCTTCTAAGCAGAATATAGTTAGCTTATAAATATGTTTCAAAATTATAGCAACTTGAGAGAAATTTTTTTAAATGTAATACTCATACTCAGACTGCTACAGTATTGTAAACAAAACTTAAGACAAAAAGCAAAATTTGTAAAAAATTTTCTATTGGCAATATATAAATTGCAAAACGATTAACTGTAAAGCGAGCTGTCACCGGCATAGATCGTCAAACATTCAGACAGATTTTTTCAGACAAAAATGATACTGAATATATAAGTATGAAAAACCACCCTTAAAACTAAGAGTTTTAAGGCTGGTTTTTAAGCTGGTTAATAAGTTTAAATTTTTTAGAAATAAACTTATTTTCATTTCTATCATTTAGGTCATTTATTTAATATTGCCGTGTAGTATAATGTCTTTATTGGCAGTTTACACACCAAGTTTCAGTTCAATTTCGAAGTACAATTACTGTTTTTATGCAGTCATCAATACATATTACAAGTTATCAATATTTCATCAATATTACGGACTACTTTTTATGCATTTACGCCGCATTGAAATTTTTTTTCCTCGCTTAAGGAAATTCAATATTCTTTTAAACGGGAATCGTTACTATTTTAAATCAAATAAAATAAAATGCTGAAGCTTTTTCTAAAGAATGACAAACATGAGAAATATGTTGCAAATTAATAGGCATTGTATGTTTGCTCATATTTAGTTTATTTTTACATGCTGAATCAAATTGAAATATTTATTTAATGGTTCTCAATAGTCTATATCAAATTAAAATTTTACGTATCTTATAAGCGTTTATATTTAGACACATTTAAATTGGAAATTATTATCTGTTGCTAGTGTATCAATTAAAAGTTATTTTTTTTGTAATTTTAATAGCGAAATAATTCTTTGGTATCTTGATACTTGCAATCAAGTTCTGTTGTAATTTACTATACCCGAACTGTCGATAAATTTTGTCGTACTCAAAATCCGATTGTTTCAGTTGCATATTTAAGATCGGTCAAAAATCTCATGAAGTAGAAAAATAAAAAAAAATCTAGCTACTAATTTATCAAATTATTTAAAAAATATTTTTCAAAGTTTTAGTAACGTCTACAGTTCACTTATAAAAGAAAACCTTAATTTCTCAAGAACAGTGTCTTCGAAAAAGAAATGCTCTTAATTTTGTTTTTAATTTAAATCTTTTAAGTTTCTTTTTGAAGAAAATATGTTTATTTATCTATATATGTTATCTATACAAGGTGTTTCGCATAAGGTGGCAAAAAGTTTCAGGCCTGATTATTTGATCGACTTGCTGCAGAAAATTGTATGAGTGGGGGCTGTGCTGAAATATGTGGAAAAAATAAATGTGCTGAACATGTGGAAAAAAGTATTTTTCGCATATTTTTAAATACGAGTACAATTAACACGTTTTACTGGAAAAAACATTGAGAGATAATGGAAACTGTTATATCGGTTAACTTTTGGATCTCATCGTAGCGCATCGAAAAAAACAAAAAAAAAACATATTAACAGAAATTTTCGAGAAATTTCGAGTTTTGTAAAAAAAAATTAAAAAAAAAAAACTAAAAATTCTGACTTTAACGAGCTGAATCTCGAAAACTATGACTCAAAACAAATTAAATGTGAACCAAAGAATAAAGAACAATCAATCGCCTATAAAGCAAGCTTCTTATGACAACTCTATGTTGTATGGTTCTGAAGTTTTAAGTATTTATTTATATGCAGGAAAAGTCCAGTACCTTTTTTTCCAACAGGCTGTAGTCGACAACGAGTATATCTGCACCCACCTCCCCCACCCCCCCTTACAATTTTTTTCTCGAAATTGATCACATAATCATCCCTGAAATTATTTGCCACCATATGCAAAACGCCCTGTATATGTAAAGTTTTTTCCTAAATATTACAAAGTAATCATTTAATGAGAAGACTTATTTACTATTCAATCCTAATGTTATTACTTTTCAAATGAATATAGCTAGAATATTAGACCTGGACGATAAATACGTTTTTTACTTAGTAAAGTATTGTACCTAGTACCCGTAAAATACACATTTAAAATACATAAAAGATACCGATCTTAATCGACCCACAAAATCCATTTTTCAAGTAAAAATTTACATTTCTAAACAAATCACAAATTAAAATTTTTCTGGTATTGAAACGAGGACAAGAAGCACACGAAGAAATTATCAACATAAAGATAGGAAAGGCATAATCAAAGTTTATATTATATTAAAATCTGGAAAAAATTTTAAATAGCATTTTGTAATTTGAATACCATCGTCAATTAACTGCTATAAATATTGTTTCTAAACTTTTAATAATATTTCAAAAATATTAAACTTAATTAAACCTCAGAAACTTGATTCATTCATGTAAAGCTGAAAATATCTTTACAAATAACTTCACTGGTATCAAATTCCAATTTACATTTTTAAATTATATATTTTACAAATTCTTCAGGATTTGTATATTCATTACAATGTTCTCTGAAATCAACTTAAAGTATCTTTATGTGGTTTTTCTCAATGTAATATTATATCATCAAATTTCTGAGGATTTTCATTCTACTATTTAAGAGCGACACCACAAGAGGTTTTTCGTTCTCTGGAATCAATTTTGAAAACTTTGCTGTTCAACACATCAAACTAATCATTTACAGATTTAATAAAATCTGCGCATTTTATTGTATTTTCAGTACTGCATTTGCCAAGCTGAACAAATCTCCGTATAAAGGATGATACCGAATGAGACATTAGTGGATCATTAGCCATTATAACTTGTACATAATGGGGCGATAGTAGTACAATATCTTTAACCCTATCGTATCCATATGCACATCATATTTTCATATCATCAAAACACAGGTTACATAATCTATCATTTTCATTCAATTCACTGTTTTTCATGAGTAAAATAACAGATTGTAACTCTTCGGGTTGTATACTTATTTTGAAAGTCTACTTTTTTAAAGTTGATACACCTGTTATTAATAGTCTGAACTATAAACTGTTTTTTTTACCGACCGTATTGTGTATACAATAGGTAGGTTATGTGATGGCAACAAAGTTTGCATATCGAGTTTTCGGTGGGAATGCACTTCTCCATAGTAGGGAAGTGTAAATAAACTATTTTTAGCAACCTGTCGGTCTGTCGGTCTGTCGGTCTGTCGGCCTGTCCGTCTGTCGGTCTGTCGGTCTGTCGGTCTGTCGGTCTGTCGGTCTGTCGGTCTGTCGGTCTGTCGGTCTGTCCGTCTGTCGGTCTGTCGGTTTGTCGGTCTGTCGGTCTGTGTGTGCACGCGTGTATTTCAAAATATAAGCTCAGCTCGACCGTCCGCAAAAATTCGTATGTTTTGACAGAAATCAGGCATCGGCAACTAGACGTTAACTACGGGCCAAATAAACATTTTTGTGTATATAAAGAGAAATAATCAACCAACTTCATTGAAATTTAATATATGAATTCCTCGTATTAAAACAATGAACATATAAAGTTTTTGGAAAGATCAGGGCTCGAAAACTGATTTGCGGGCCGATTTTACATTTTTCACCATTTTGAAGAAAATATTCAACCGATTTACTTGAAATTTCATATATGAGCTTTGCTCGACCGTCCGTGAAAATTCCTAGCTTTTGGAGCAAACTAGGCATCGGCAACTGGACGTTTACTACGGGCCAAACATACACTTTTGTGTATATAAAGAGAAATAATCAACCGAATTCATTGAAATTTAATATATGAATTCCTCATACTAAAGCAATGAACATATAAATTTTTTGGAAAGATCAGGGCTCGCAAACTGATGTGCGGGCCGATTTTACATTTTTCACCATATCTACGGAGCGAATTGATGGAATTTCTTGAAATCTGATATTTGAGTTCTGGTTGTTACCGAAACTTACTGGCGAGCATTTCAGGGAATTCGGGTAGCACAAAGCGAAATTTTACTAAGAGCCAAATTTACATTTTTCTAGCTATATTAACTATAAGCTTACTAAAGTCCTAAAAATTGAAAAGAAGTATTTAACAGACATTTTTATGATATTCTGTAACACTTTCATTTAACTAGACAATACACAATGCGGTCGGTTATGTGCTGACCACATCAGATTTTTTGTAATTGTTTTTATCTGCCCATTGGTGAAAATTTTTTCCACTTACTAAATTAGTTATTCTTTAGTTGATTTGTTTATTCAATTTTCAGCATTTGGTTTTTCTAAATTTCAAATAGTTGTAATTCCAGCGCACATTCAAAATAGTCCCCAAAAGTCCTAACTGTATTAGGATCATTAGGGACGTAACCATTATTAGACTTCAATAATAAATTATAAGAAGTGAATATCTTTGACCTTACACATTTTGAATTTCAGTGGTAGAAAATTTAGGAACTATCGAAGTTTCTCATAATTCATTATTTAAATTTTCGTAACCACAACTATGAATTAAAAATTTTTAAAAACATTATTCATTTGTTTATATTAAAATTTATTAAAATCAAATTAATTTTTAAATTTTATTTGAAAAACCTTACTTTGAAGTAAAAGCAACCAAGACACACGCAATATTTAGGGGTTTCTTGGTTGCTTCTTCTTTTACTGACTCTTAATGCTCTCTGATGGGTTTTGAGCTAGCATCAATGTTGGAATAGCTGATCCAAGTAGCATTAATCCAAGTATAACATAGTCTAGAATTGGTTGGAAAAGAGTTTTTTTTTTCACATTTACTTTTACAGTTTTCAACACTACATACTCGTATGTATTTTCATTTTTGATGCAATATATTGATAATACACCACGATACAATTTAATTTTTCTTTTTAATAAAAAATTTAAAATGTTTTTTTTCCTTCGCAAATTTTTTAAAGTTTAATAAATTAAGTATTTATTTTTTTTAATTTTCAAGTCACAAAAATCAAACAGCATTACTTACTTTTTAAGTAAAAAAAATCTGATGTGGTCAGCACATAACCGACCGCATTGTGTATTGTCCAGTTAAATGAAAGTGTTACAGAATATCATAAAAATGTCTGTTAAATACTTCTTTCCAATTTTTAGGACATTAGTAAGCTTATAGTTAACATACTTAGAAAAATGTAAATTTGGCTCTTAGTAGAGTTTCGCTTTGTGCTACCCGAATTCCCTGAAATGCTCGCCAGTAAGTTTCGGTAACAACCAGAACTCAAATATCAAATTTCAAGAAATTCCATCAATTTGTACTGTGGATATGGTGAAAAATGTAAAATCGGCCCGCAAATCAGTTCTCGAGCCCTGATCTTTCCAAAAAAGTTATATGTTCATTGCTTTAATATGAGGAATTCATATATTAAATTTCAATGAAATCGGTTGATTATTTCTCTTTATATACACAAAAGTGTATGTTTGGCCCGTAGTAAACGTCTAGTTGCCGATGCCTGATCTTTCCAAAAAATTTATATGTTCATTGTTTTAATACGGGGAATTCATATATTAAATTTCAATGAAATCGGTTGATTATTTCTCTTTATATACACAAAAATGTATATTTGGCCCGTAGTAAACGCCCAATTGCTGATGCCTGATTTCTTCCAAAAGTTAAAAATTTTTGCGTATGATCGAGCAAAGCTTATATATGAAATTTCAAGTAAATCGGTTTAATATTTTCTTCAAAATGTTCAAAAATGTAAAACAGGCCCGCTAAAAAGTGCAGTTCCCGAGGCCTGATATATACCAAAAGTTGATCGATCCGTGCCATGGTGGAAAAAAACTTACATATAAAATTTCATCAAAATCGGTTCAGCCGAACTTGAGATACACGCGTGCACACACCGACAGACGGACAGACCGACAGACCGACAGACCGACAGACCGACTAACCGACAGACCGACAGGTTGCTAAAAATAGTTTATTATACACTTCCCTACTATGGAGAAGTACGTTCCCACCGAAAACTCGATATGCAAAATTTGTTGCCATCACATAACCTACCTATTGTTTACACAATACGGTCGGTAAAAATGTAAATAATAAAAATATGCCCCAGGATGACGTAACATTTTTGAAAATTGGCTTCAGAATTTTTTTATAAAGCATACCTTGTTATTCTTATACCATGGTTCTATACTTTTCAACAAATTTGAAAATAATTTAAATGAATCATTCAATTTTAAAATAACTACGTGAATGCATGTTTGTATCATTGTGCTATATGGACGTGATTTTGCTGATTGCGGAATTTGAAATTCTTAAAAGTAAAAGGAATCCCCAGAAAAAGAGACATTAAATTTTTATTTCGTATATTAATCGGGAGAATTTAAATTTTCTGTGAATGATTTCGACTAATTGGCTTTTTTTTTCTAAATGAGTATTCGATTCAAGAGTAAGTACTTAATACTCATGTTACATTTTATTCGACTCACTTAGGAATGCCAATCATTTATATATGCTACAGTTACTTAACATCTATAATTCTACTCCTAGATGACGAGTTATTTTTAAAAATTGAAAAAGTTCACTTAAGTTTCTAAAAATGTATATAACTAATAAATGACGTCAGCAGTTCTTTTTAGTAGTTCTTTTTTCAGCCATAATAATATAATTCACATTGTAATATTACGTAAATTATATTCTGCTAACGATTAGATTCTGATTATATTCTGGTCATTGTTTTTAAAAACAATGAAAAATATATACAGAAAAAAAATATGTTCAATACTTCCAGGCACAGCTTACAAATTTTGTATAAATGATATTTGATAGAATTTAGTAAGTTTAAGAAAAATTTATCAAATCACTTGTGATGACGGGAAAGACTTTAAGATTACATGAAATCTTAAACATGAATAAAATTTTAAAATAATAAATGCCACATCCTTTTTTCAGAGTTTGCAACAACTAGTAAATTACAGAAGCTAAAATTATTGAAGATGTTTAGAGAAGTTCAAGCTTTAATTTAATTATGATTTCCTTATTAATTAAGACATATGTATTAATTACGACTAACTTTTAATATAAAGTACTGTAATATGAATAACAAAAATTTAAATCTGTCATTCATTAAAATTTATTAATGTGCAATTATTTTCAATATTAACAGTAAAAAAAAACGGTCCAATTAAATTTTATCCAATTTAAAAGTAATTTATTGCAGATGATGTAATAATGTACGAAATTATACAAGTTTTGTTTATTGAAAAAGTTTGAAGTACACCATCCAAATAAAATTTTCCTTAAATACTTTTAGAATTTTGATTATTCTTGTTATTCAATTTGATATTTCAAGAAATACAAATTTATTTATAAACGAGAAAAAAAATAGAGTTGACCTTGTCAACTCTGTGATACCCGTACGAATTTGTTATCCTATGTGCAAATAACTAATGTGCCATAACTAACTATGGGTCAGACTATGACTTTAAGTTGCCGTATTACCATATTAATTTATGCAAAATTTCAGTACTATGTGTTATTCAAAATACTGGTTGTGCCAAACTACTATTGATGTTGTATGGCAGCTACCAGAAAGAGCCAAGAAATTTTAGCGAATTTTATCAAGCACATCGGCCCTACTAATATATTCACTTGTGTGAAATCTCAATATCACAGCTTTTATAGTTTTTATAGTTTTGATATAGTCAAATAACTTTTGAAGTTGTATGGCAGGTACCAGAAGGAGCCAAGTAATTTCAACGACTTTTATGAGACACATTGGCCCTACTAATATATTCACTTGTGTGAAATTTCAATACCATAACTTTTATAGTTTCTGAGATATGGCCAAATAAATTTTGAAGTTGTATGGCAGCTACCCGAACCGGTACCCCGATCATGTCCAATTTAAATAGGGTTCTGGCACTTACTACAATAAATCATTTGTGAAAATTTGGTGAACTTAGCTCAATTAGTTTTTGAGTTATCGTTCGGACGGACGGACGGACGGACAGACAAAGCTAAATCAACTCAGAATTTGACGCTGATCAAAAACATACACTTGAGTCTATATCTAACACCGTTATTTCTTAGCGTTACAAACGGTAAGGCAAATTTAGTATACCCTTCGAACATACGTTCGTACGGGTATAATCAGCTATAGCGTTACTTATTTCTTGATAATTGTAAAAAAGGCCAAATATTCAAATCATTTGACGTAAGAGTTGAACTTTTATAACTAGCAGCAGGAAGAAATTTTGAAATATAATTTAATATAATACATAAAATGATAATAAATATGTATAGGTAACTCTACAGTGGTACTTGAAAATTTTTGAAAATAAAAACAACAAATTATAAAATAACAGGAAAAAACGTTTCAGTCGGTATAAACCAACTGAATAATACCCTGCACTTTGACAATCTAAGTTTAAAAATTTTTTTTTGAAATATTTAGAAATAACTTTGGTTGCTAAATGGCAATAACTTGAACCTGTCAAACCACTCAATAGAAATTCACGGATCTTATATCACGGATATTAAGTCTGACCTACAAGTAAGACATACACGACGACCGATTTCCAGGAATCTAGCATTAATATTTCATTTAGCTTTAATATTTTTCCAAATATTTAAACTTACCTTTCGTCAGCTACCCGAACCTGTCAAGCATTTCCATCAAAACCTCAGAAATATATCTGACCTGAAATTGAACACACGACTGCCGAGTTTCATGAATCTAGCTTTTATATTTATCCAAATATTTAAAATTAATTTTTGGAGTTGTGTGGCAGCTACCCCAAAGAGGTGCAGCGACTCAGTTAAAATATTCAGAACATATGTGAAGTGTAACTGGACACATCTTTTTAAAATTTGAAATTAATATTACTTTTTGAAATATTTAAAAAACCTCTTTGAGTTGTATGACAGCTACTCGACCCGTTGTCCGAATTGGTCCAATTACAATAGCAGCAATTGTTACCACAAAAGAAAAAACTTGTGAAAATTTGGTGTCGATTGCATTATTCGTTTTTGAGTTATCGTGCGATCGGACGGACGGCAATATACCCTTCACGAAATGCAGGGTATAACAAGTAAACTTCTAGAAAAAGCGAACGTATGGAATAGAGCAATAAAGTAAAGCACACAGTTGCAGCTATTATTAAATTATACAATATACCACTGTACATATAAATACATACATATGTATGTTCATATGTAGTTCTGTATAGCTACTTATATACTGCAGCCTCACAAAACTTTTAACAATGCCCAACATTTTGTTTAAATTTCTATCAATATTCATATAAATTAAAATTATAACTGTGTTATTTTATTAAAAAAACACAAATTTAATTTTAATTCTAATTTATTTTTATTTTTTCTGTATTTAAATTACACTATACAACAGAATAATAAGATGTTATGCTAACTGTTATTACTTTACGATTAACTGACGATTAACTGACGATTAACCGATCGACAATTTCAGATTTAGATTCGAATTCTTGTTTAGGTGGAGTTGTTTGAATAACAATTTTGGAGCTTCGTGAAAAGAGGGTCTTTGCTAATAAAATTAGAACAATTGTGCCTACGGCTATGATAATGACCATGATTGTTATTCGATTGGTAGTGGATTCCATTTATAAAATATTTAACGACTTTGTATTGTTAATATGGATTTCGTCTAACATCTCTAAAGATAAAACTTTGGTTAATTGTTTCTCTTT
This sequence comes from Condylostylus longicornis, assembly GCF_029603195.1. NCBI lineage: Eukaryota > Metazoa > Arthropoda > Insecta > Diptera > Dolichopodidae > Condylostylus > Condylostylus longicornis. Next base: position 266,652 of record NW_026578017.1, on the reverse strand, counting down.
TGGTAAGGGTTGTAAAACTGCGGGAAGAGTATGGAAATTGGAAATTTCGAAGGCAGAGAATGATCTTCCTTCTATTATTATTTCAGTGTTATGAAATTTTAACAGAAAAGTACCATTAAGTTCTTGAGAAATAGAATTTATTGAAATGTTCCCTTTAAAGTTATTTAGCAAAATAATTCCCGATGCTATTTCATCTATTGTTTTAATGTGTTGATTATTGCTAATGTTGCAATCAGCTAATAGGCTTTTTAATATTTTTGGTATACAAGTATTATTTGATAAATTTATTAAATTTTTAGCTTTACAAATTGAAAAGTTATTAATATCGTTTTTACAGTTTTCTTTAATTGCATAAATATAATTTTCATTTTTGATTATAAAAATATATGGGATTACAATACTTTTATTACCGACCGTATTGTGTAAACAATAGGTAGATTATGTGATGGCAACAAATTTTGCATATCGAGTTTTCGGTGGGAACGTACTTCTCCATAGTAGGGAAGTGTAAATAAACTATTTTTAGCAACCTGTCGGTCTGTCGGTCCGTCGGTCTGTCGGTCTGTCGGTCTGTCCGTCTGTCGGTCTGTCGGTCTGTGTGTGCACGCGTGTATCTCAAGTTCGGCTGAACCGATTTTGATGAAATTTTATATGTAAGTTTGTTTCCACCATGGCACGGATCGATCAACTTTTCTTATATATCAGGCCTCGGGAACTGCACTTTTTAGCGGGCCAGTTTTACATTTTTGAACATTTTGAAGAAAATATTAAACCGATTTACTTGAAATTTTATACATAAGCTCAGCTCGACCGTCCGCAAAAATTCGTATGTTTTGGAAGAAATCAGGCATCGGCAACTAGACGTTTACTACGGGCCAAATATACATTTTTGTGTATATAAATAGAAATAATCAACCGATTTCATTGAAATTTAATATATGTACTCCTCGTATTAAAAAAATGAACATATAAATTTTTTGGAAAGATCAGGGCTCGAGAACTGATTTGCGGGCCGATTTTACATTTTTCACCATATCCACAGAACAAATTGATGAAATTTCTTGAAATTTGATATTTGAGTTCTGGTTGTTACCGAAACTAACTGGCGAGCATTTCGGGGAATTCGGGTAGCACAAAGCGAAACTCTACTAAGAGCCAAATTTACATTTTTCTAAGTATGTTAACTATAAGCTTACTAATGTCCTAAAAATTGGAAAGAAGTATTTAACAGACATTTTTATAATATTCTGTAACACTTTCATTTAACTAGACAATACACAATGCGGTCAGTTATGTGCTGACCACATCAGATTTTTGTCCTTTTTTATTGGTTTTAACAAAATTTTATCATAATTTTCCTGATTCGTTATAGGATCATTTATAATGTAAAGGATAGTTGAGCTATTGGTTATAATTTTTATTTCGGAGAAGTTCAGGGCTTCTTCCACGGTTGAAAAGGGCAGGTTTTCTTTACTTAAAGTTTTAATTATATTTGCTATTTCACTTCGAGATAATATTAAAGAATTTATTAATCCGAGTTTTGCCCAATGAATGGCATAATTAATGTTACGTAAATCTTCTTTTAAAATTTTAAGTTTATATTTTATACTAAGAATGATTTCATTACCAATATTTGATTCCGAGTTTAATATTTTCCTAATGTCATTATTTATCTGAGTAAGGTTATTTAGTCTTTGGGTCATAATGTTATTTATAACGACTTGTTTGTTATTATTTTCAAGCATATTGTTCATTGTTTCCTTTATTGTTATTAGGTCCTCGTGATCTGGGCTTCCAGCGATCCATTTCCAGGCGCTGCCCAGGAAGTCTAAAGATCTTTTGTTTTGTCCTGGTTTAAGGTTGTCGATTAAATTTTTTATTTGGAAATATAAGGGTGTAAGCAGTGTTGTCTGTCAACGTCTGTATTGTAAACGTACTCTATTTCGGTTAGTATTTTTTCGTAACTGTCCAGTTCTATGAGATGTATTATTTTGTACGTGCCTGTCTGTATTTTAGCCTTTCCCGTGATGATAGGTACTAATAACGAGTTAGTGAAGTCTAGGAGCTGAATATCCGAGAAGACAGATTGAAAGGTGTACCTGAAATGGATATCGTTAATTAAGTTACTAGTTCCGAATATTTGTTTTATGGATAGTTTTCCCGGATGCAGTAGTTACTGTAGTGTTATGATTCTCCTGAACGGTTTCTTTAACGTATCTAGCGCTAAGTTTTGAACCTATTCTTTTATTATGTTTTACGTAGATAATTTCACCAGGTTGATAGTGCTTAGGTTGTTTCTTATTTGTGTTATGGTATTTTAGGTCTTTAGATTGTTTGTTTCTAAGTTTGTTAATTGTGTTGCGTCGGACTTCTTCGTACTGTTGTGGATTAAGGCATGGGGTACGTCCAAGGAAAAGTTCAATAGGTTTCTTTTGGGTTGTCGAATGTATGGTATAATTGTATTCGCTCACTGCTCTTGCGAGCAATTCTTCGAATGTTCGTCTCGGTCCTTCTGCCTTAAGGCATCTCATAATTTCTGACAAGGTCGAGTGAAATCGCTCGACTTGACCGTTGACCTCGCTTTTATAGGACGGCGTTTTGTAGATTTTTATGAATAACTCGTCTTCTAACATAGAAGTAATGGATGCAGAGTTTAGCGATTTTTCGTTGTCAATGACAACTATCTCGGGGACGCAGAAATAAAAAAGTATGTCTTGTAAGGGTTGTTTAATGTGTTCTATCGCACGTGATTGAATTATTTTTGCCTGGGCAAATTCTGTAAACTTGTCGATTGCAGTAAGAACCAAATGTTTTTCTGTCGAAAAAATATCGATGTGTATGATATGACCGGGATAATTTGGGATAGGAGTAGGGAAAAGTTCTTGCTTGTTCGGGTGGCGTTCGGTCGGTTAATCAGTGGAATAATCAGTACGGCTCCTATAGCATAGTCTGATGCGTCAGTGGTTAACTCAAACGGTTTTTCAAAATCCGGATGTGTCAGTATGACTTCTTTCGATACAAGCGCGTTTTTTAATTTCTCGAAAGCATTTAGGGCGTTTTTGTCAAGATAAATACGTAAATTTTTTGAAGCGTTTTTGGGCACGCGTCCCTCCTCCCCACGTAAAAGGGATGTCAGGGGTTTTGCGAGTTTGGCGTAGTCCATAATAAATCGTCTACAATAGCCTGACATACCTGAAAAGGATCTCAGATCTTTGAGAGTTTTAGGCGGAGGCAGATTTGTAATTGCTTCAATTTTTTTCGGGTTAGGACGTAATCCCTCAGTTCCAACTATGAAACCCAAGAATTCGACTTCTGGTTGCAGAAACTCACACTTGTCCAATTGGGCCTTCATATTTGCGGTTTCCAAAGTTTTGAACACAAGTTTCAAGTTGTTCAGATGCTCTTCCAGAGTCCTACCAAAGATTATTATGTCGTCGATGTAGACATAACAACGCTTCCCGATGTGTTCCCTTAAGATATCATCGAGCGCTCTTTGGAAGATCGATGGGGCGTTCTTTAGTCCAAAGGGTAAGCGAACGAACTCGAATTTCCCGTTGTTGATAGAGAAAGCTGTTTTTTCTATGTCAGAGGATTTGAGTGGGATTTGGTGGAAACCACTCCTCAGGTCGATAGTTGTGAAGTATTTGTTTTTTCCTAGGTTTGAGAGAACCTCGCTAATTTCGGGTATAGGATATTTGTCAGGTACTGTGATAGAATTGAGTTTTCGATAGTCTATCACCATTCTGTACTTTTTCTTACCAGAGGCGTCGTCCTTCTTAGGAACGATTCAAACCGGCGAATTATAAGGGGATTTTGATGGTCTTATGATTCCCTCATCAAGTAATTCCTGTACCTGTCTCTCGACTTCCTCCTTCAAGGCCATTAGATATGGGTAGGCTCTTGAGTAGACGGGTGTGTCAGAGGTTGTTCTAATTTCTCCTTTGACCGTGGTGGTAGAGGTCCATTTTCTGTCAGGGTCCGAAAAAAGATTTGGGCATTCGTATATTATCTTGTCTAATTTGTTTTTCTCGCTTTCGTCTAAGTGAGAAGTCCTGATATTGATATTGTTGACATTCTCCGTGAGGTGCTCGCGCAGTGGAATCTTTTTGTCTGGTTTTATTGTCATGTAGCCCTTGTTAGTATGTATGACGGCCTTGAGTTCCCTCAGACTGTCATTCCCTACGATACCGTTAAAGGTCGTCAAGCTGGAAATATTGATGTAAAGCCGTCACCGAAAATATTGATGTAGGAATGGTGGGAAATTTGGACGCTTCCTCCTACAGAGTTCGCGAGGAATGGTTTTTCATTGGGAATTGGGTTGCGGAAATGTTTAGTTTGGATGTAATTTTTGTTGGATCCGGTGTCTATTAGGAATTTAAGAGTCTCTCCGTTGCCAATTTTATATTCGAAATAAGGCAGCGAAGAGCGTTTCAGTCTAAAAAATATATATCGTCTAATTGTTGTGTCTCATCTTGGTCATAATTCTCATTTACATATGACGTACTAGGTTGAGGATCCAGATTGTGACTATTTAAGTTGGGATTGTTAATTTATTCTATGTCTTCGTTTATGTTCGGTGTTATAGATTCTTTGTGTTTTGTGAGGATTATGGGTCTGTTGGGAATTGTGAAATAGCCTTTTGAATGTATTTCTTTGGGCCGCTGGGATATTGGAGTAATTAACCTATCTGGTATGGATGCTTGGGTCCACCTCCATCGGTGTGGGCTTAGGCACCGGCCTTGGGGCAAAGTTTTGAAAGTTTGGCGCTGGGTTTCTGTATTGGTAAAACGGTTTTGGATTAGGGATACTAAAAGGTTGTCTGTTCAGGATTCTGTGGACGGGGGTTATTCAGTAGTTGTGGGTAAAATGGTCTTTGTTGTGTATTATTATTAAAATATCTTTTTGGATGAGGTTGGTGGGAATGGGGTTGATGAGCTGACCTACGAGGCGTTTGTTGATTGTTATTGGCATACTGTGTTCTAAAGTCCACATTTTGAAGCTTTAGGCAGAGGTGCAAAGCCTGTGGAAGATCGGCAGGTTCTCTGATGCTAAGAAGCCTTGGAAGATCTCCACGAAGTCCTCTAAGAAAAGTGTCTAGGGCCTTTTCCCGATAGGCTTTAGTCATGTTGTAAAGGGAATCGTCTGACATTTCCATACACGCTAATTTGTTAAGTATTAGGGATAAATGTTTGAATACGGTCTGGTAGAATTCAGGGACCGTTTGGTTCCCTTGTATGAGGTTGTCATTTGGTACTCTAGCGTACCTATGTCCCGTTTATCGGCGTAATGAAGTGCTAAACACTTCGAAATTTTAGCCCAATTGAGGGGTGTGTTGTATGATTCTAAAATGATGTCGGCTTGTCCAATAATCTTATTCCTTATTGTGCTCAAAATACCGTAGTATTTGGGCGAACCCCATATTGGTTCATAAAGTGTCAAGATTCTATCAACTCCTTTCTTCCAGGAGCTGAACTCTCCAGGGTTACCCGAAAATTCTCTTAATGTTTTAACTATGTCTGGTATAGAGTCCAATTCACGGAAATTAAAGCTTTTGTTATTTTCCATTATTATTGGTTGGTCACCCTCCTCATAGGAGTCAGGTGCAGGATTCACTATTCCTTGTATTATTTGTCGGCAGTCTTGTGATTTAAAATAGTTTGAAATTAACTCCGTAATTTGGTCTGCTAGGTTATTTGAGTTATTTGTGCTTCCAGCGTTTCCGTTTAGGACAGATGGTCGAAATATGTCGTCTAGCATTTTGTTTTAAAAATTAAATATTTTTCTAAGGAAACAAAGCTTGGTAATGCAAAGGTAAATTTTAAATTTTTCTTAATTTCCGTTTAATTAAAAGGTTATGTAAATATATTTGTTTAAAAACTAGTTTAGTCTTTCTCAACTATTCTTGTTTACAAGATTATTTGTAGTTTGTTTATAGAAAAGTTTTTTTTATAACGATAATTATATTATAAATATTTTATAAAAATTTTATTTTATAAAAAGATTTTGTTTAATAAATTTTATTGTTAAAAACAATTTTTATATAATGAAAAATATTTTATTTAATAAACTTTATTCCTTTTTCTTTTTTTCCTCGTTTTTATTTTTTTTTATTTTAATTAATTAATTTAATTTTAATTAATGAAAAAGATTTTGTTTAATAATTTTTATTTCTTTTTTTTTTTTAAATTTATATATTCAAAAAGATTTTATTTAGTAACACTTTTTCGCTTATATTGGAATATCTTATTTTAAAAATTCTGATTTAATTATTATAAAAATTTTTCGGAACTAAATTTTCTAAAAGAAATTTTTTTTTTTGAAAACTAAATTTTATTTGAGCTTATTTGTTGAATTTTTATTAACTCCTACGTTTTTATTGATGAGAAAAAAAAAATTTATTTTTTATAAAAATTTTTATATTTGTAAATTTCTTTTTATATTTCTTTTATTTATTTTTTTCTCTAAAACTTCTTTTTAATTTTTTTCTTATAACTAGGAAATTAAAATTTGGTTACTTACAATAACAATATAGTGTAATTGGTTAATCGTGTGGGTGACATCAAGTTGGTGTTTACCTCGGCTGCGAAGGCGGCTGAACTTGTTACAAATCAATGTTGTATAAGAACTCCGTTTCCTCTCCTGTGCTGGAGCTACTTCGGGACCTCGTTCCTTCGACGTTTATCTGCTTCAGTTTTAAACCTTGTGAAAAGTTGCTTTTTCTTGTCCTTACTTAGTCTCACTTTTTTATTTATGATTTTTTAATATTTTTTTCTTTTTTTTTATTATTATTTTTTATGATCAGATTTACTTTTCTTTTTGTTTTTATTTTAGTTTTACGTAGGTTTAGTTTTGTTTAACTGTGTAATTATATTAATTTTATTTTTGTTTATATTACTTTAGAATTTTATTTTAATTTACGTAGGTTTAACTTTTATAAAGTTCTGGTCACTACGATTTTATTTTTATACAAAAATTTTTTTATATTTTTATCATAATTTAAATTACTGTTTTATTATTTTTATTTATTAATTTCTTAATTTATAGTTTCTGTTTTCAGGAACTTTTTTTAATATTCACTTTTCACACTTGAGCCCCTTTTGTTGGGCGCCAATTAAAATTATTACTGTGTTATTTTATAAAAAAACACAAATTTAATTTTAATTCTAATTTATTTTTATTTTTTCTGTATTTAAATTACACTATACAACAGAATAATAAGATGTTATGCTAACTGTTATTACTTTACGATTAACTGACGATTAACCGACGATTAACTGACGATTAACTGGCGATTAACAATGTTTAAATCTTAGGTACTAATATTTATAACGTAAATATGCTAAATAAGCATATTTGCCTATTGCAACATTCTTGTGAACATTATTGTGGGAAAATATTTTGGAATGTTTTGTTTGCTACGCGTGATCACGTGGCAGTGCAACGTGAGTTATGGAATGTTTGCATTTTTGGTGTTAACTTATAATATAAAAAAATAATATACATTTCTAAGGTAATGCACTTATTTACATACACATAATATAAATAGCACTTTAATTACATTAAATAGCAAATTATTGTCTATTATTGGCCAAATATATATTTTTGCGTATATAATGCTTTGCATTATTATGTGAACATTGCCACGTTGCACATACACATAATAATGCTTTGAACATAGCACACACACCACATAAAACATAAAATTGTTAAATACATATATTTAAAAACAAATATGTATAAAAATTATGAAGTTCAAGTTCATTTTAATAAACTTTTATTAAAAAAACAAAAATAGTCTGTTAAAAAACAAACAAACAGTTCGAGCTACAGTCTGTTGAAAAACAAAAAGTACCGGAATTTTCAGGAATACAAATAAAAGCTTCTAACTTCGGAACAATACAAAATAGCGTTATCATAAAACCATCGCTTTATAATTAAAAAAGCTTTTCGAACTGTTTCAATCGGGTCAACTTTAATATAATTCGTATGTTTTTTCTCAATTTCTTTTCTATTGAAATTATTTTTTAGTTTGAGAAAAACTATTGAAAAAGTAGGTTCTTTTGTTTGCTTAATATTTTATTTTCGTATATTCTATTAAATGCCTTTAAATGCTCTTTTTTAGGCTCTAATAACTAAAATCTTAAAAATGTTTTGTGCATACTTAAAGTTAATCTTTAATAATTAAAAATTTTACTTTTGTAGATTATTGGAATAATTACATTAGCAATATGTACATATAAAGATTAACACTAATTATTAATAAATAATATTTTCTTCAATATAAAGATATTTTCAGTAAAGCTTTCTAATAAAAGAAAAATATGCTTAGAGATTGGTGAATTTACCCTCCAGGGTACCCGAAAATTCTCTTAATGTTTTAACTATGTCTGGTATAGAGTCCAATTCACGGAAATTAAAGCTTTTGTTATTTTCCATTATTATTGGTTGGTCACCCTCCTCATAGGAGTCAGGTGCAGGATTCACTATTCCTTGTATTATTTGTCGGCAGTCTTGTGATTTAAAATAGTTTGAAATTAACTCCGTAATTTGGTCTGCTAGGTTATTTGAGTTATTTGTGCTTCCAGCGTTTCCGTTTAGGACAGATGGTCGAAATATGTCGTCTAGCATTTTGTTTTAAAAATTAAATATTTTTCTAAGGAAACAAAGCTTGGTAATGCAAAGGTAAATTTTAAATTTTTCTTAATTTCCGTTTAATTAAAAGGTTATGTAAATATATTTGTTTAAAAACTAGTTTAGTCTTTCTCAACTATTCTTGTTTACAAGATTATTTGTAGTTTGTTTATAGAAAAGTTTTTTTTATAACGATAATTATATTATAAATATTTTATAAAAATTTTATTTTATAAAAAGATTTTGTTTAATAAATTTTATTGTTAAAAACAATTTTTATATAATGAAAAATATTTTATTTAATAAACTTTATTCCTTTTTCTTTTTTTCCTCGTTTTTATTTTTTTTTATTTTAATTAATTAATTTAATTTTAATTAATGAAAAAGATTTTGTTTAATAATTTTTATTTCTTTTTTTTTTTTAAATTTATATATTCAAAAAGATTTTATTTAGTAACACTTTTTCGCTTATATTGGAATATCTTATTTTAAAAATTCTGATTTAATTATTATAAAAATTTTTCGGAACTAAATTTTCTAAAAGAAATTTTTTTTTTTGAAAACTAAATTTTATTTGAGCTTATTTGTTGAATTTTTATTAACTCCTACGTTTTTATTGATGAGAAAAAAAAAATTTATTTTTTATAAAAATTTTTATATTTGTAAATTTCTTTTTATATTTCTTTTATTTATTTTTTTCTCTAAAACTTCTTTTTAATTTTTTTCTTATAACTAGGAAATTAAAATTTGGTTACTTACAATAACAATATAGTGTAATTGGTTAATCGTGTGGGTGACATCAAGTTGGTGTTTACCTCGGCTGCGAAGGCGGCTGAACTTGTTACAAATCAATGTTGTATAAGAACTCCGTTTCCTCTCCTGTGCTGGAGCTACTTCGGGACCTCGTTCCTTCGACGTTTATCTGCTTCAGTTTTAAACCTTGTGAAAAGTTGCTTTTTCTTGTCCTTACTTAGTCTCACTTTTTTATTTATGATTTTTTAATATTTTTTTCTTTTTTTTTATTATTATTTTTTATGATCAGATTTACTTTTCTTTTTGTTTTTATTTTAGTTTTACGTAGGTTTAGTTTTGTTTAACTGTGTAATTATATTAATTTTATTTTTGTTTATATTACTTTAGAATTTTATTTTAATTTACGTAGGTTTAACTTTTATAAAGTTCTGGTCACTACGATTTTATTTTTATACAAAAATTTTTTTATATTTTTATCATAATTTAAATTACTGTTTTATTATTTTTATTTATTAATTTCTTAATTTATAGTTTCTGTTTTCAGGAACTTTTTTTAATATTCACTTTTCACACTTGAGCCCCTTTTGTTGGGCGCCAATTAAAATTATTACTGTGTTATTTTATAAAAAAACACAAATTTAATTTTAATTCTAATTTATTTTTATTTTTTCTGTATTTAAATTACACTATACAACAGAATAATAAGATGTTATGCTAACTGTTATTACTTTACGATTAACTGACGATTAACCGACGATTAACTGACGATTAACTGGCGATTAACAATGTTTAAATCTTAGGTACTAATATTTATAACGTAAATATGCTAAATAAGCATATTTGCCTATTGCAACATTCTTGTGAACATTATTGTGGGAAAATATTTTGGAATGTTTTGTTTGCTACGCGTGATCACGTGGCAGTGCAACGTGAGTTATGGAATGTTTGCATTTTTGGTGTTAACTTATAATATAAAAAAATAATATACATTTCTAAAGTAATGCACTTATTTACATACACATAATATAAATAGCACTTTAATTACATTAAATAGCAAATTATTGTCTATTATTGGCCAAATATATATTTTTGCGTATATAATGCTTTGCATTATTATGTGAACATTGCCACGTTGCACATACACATAATAATGCTTTGAACATAGCACACACACCACATAAAACATAAAATTGTTAAATACATATATTTAAAAACAAATATGTATAAAAATTATGAAGTTCAAGTTCATTTTAATAAACTTTTATTAAAAAAACAAAAATAGTCTGTTAAAAAACAAACAAACAGTTCGAGCTACAGTCTGTTGAAAAACAAAAAGTACCGGAATTTTCAGGAATACAAATAAAAGCTTCTAACTTCGGAACAATACAAAATAGCGTTATCATAAAACCATCGCTTTATAATTAAAAAAGCTTTTCGAACTGTTTCAATCGGGTCAACTTTAATATAATTCGTATGTTTTTTCTCAATTTCTTTTCTATTGAAATTATTTTTTAGTTTGAGAAAAACTATTGAAAAAGTAGGTTCTTTTGTTTGCTTAATATTTTATTTTCGTATATTCTATTAAATGCCTTTAAATGCTCTTTTTTAGGCTCTAATAACTAAAATCTTAAAAATGTTTTGTGCATACTTAAAGTTAATCTTTAATAATTAAAAATTTTACTTTTGTAGATTATTGGAATAATTACATTAGCAATATGTACATATAAAGATTAACACTAATTATTAATAAATAATATTTTCTTCAATATAAAGATATTTTCAGTAAAGCTTTCTAATAAAAGAAAAATATGCTTAGAGATTGGTGAATTTACCCCATGAAAATTTTTCAATTTAAATTTTATTTTGATTTTTCTTTCATAATTTAACTCAGTACCCTTTTCAACGGCAGTGAGGAAGGTCAATATCGATTGATTTTCCAAAAATTTTAGGAAATATCTACATACTCGTACATGTATTTTTAATAAAATTTATTTTAAATGCAAACTTTCTTCTTTTGGCAATTTTTTTTTGCAAACATCTAAATAAAACTCCAAAATAAACAAATTTTGCTACAAAATAAATATAAAAATATTTTTAGGTATTTTTAGGAGTAAATAAAAGAAAGGTGATAATTTTTTTTTTTTCATATAAACTATAAACTTTATACATTTTTTTAAAATCTATAAAAGGGAAAAGAGAGTTGCTCTCTCTACACGATGGTCTTATACGTACCAGGGCAGTGTCCAGGCTATCAAATTGAGGTGGGAAAAATCCCTTAAAAAATCAGAAATTAATCTAAAATACATTCATATAAAAGCGGAAGGCTAATAAACTGTCTTCCAGATATGTAGGTTTTGAATTTTTTCAACACACCATGGAAATTCCTGGATAGTCTTTTCTTGTATTAAATTTTTCTTAGAACTTTAAATTTTAACAAAAATTCAATACATTTTGAAAAATTTAAACAATCCAAAAAATAAGATAATATAATAGTTTTCTTGTCTTTGAAAATTTTTTTTATTTAAAATTTCCTATGACGAAATTTTACATTCGCGTTTATTATGACTTATATTTGTAAGTATTTTTAATCAAAATATATTCGTTAGCATTACAAAGTAATCTTGTAAAATATTGAAATGATCAGCGCCATCATGACAACCATTAACAACTTCTTTGCAAACCATTAAAAAATACTGTTAAATATTTCTTAAATTGGTGAAAATACTCTACTTAAAAAGCTTAGACTCTACTTAACCAGGTATTACGATTGCTACTTAAGTGTTAGCAAATTTTGTTGTCACGATTTTTAGGAACAAATTGTTTTAATGTCTTATTATGTCGCCGATCATAATAAGAGTATTAATATCTATATCAGTGTTCCCGTTGCGAAATTAAAAAAAAAGTACAATTTCCAAAAATAGAAAAGTGCAAAATTTTACTTTATAAAATGTTTCAAAGCTTTCAATACATTGTAACAAAACTGCTAAAACTTTTGAGACATTTTGGATACAATTTTTACAACATAAATATATACTTGTTTAAACATTTCAATTTAAAGTTCTGTGCAAATGTCAATTTTCAACAAATGTTACCGCTCCATTAAAAAAATATAATAATTAGCACTTTGTTGCTGAAAATATTTGCTATATTATTTAATTGGTTATTTCTGGCAACCAAAAAAGCAAAAAAATATCATAAAATTTTCTAAGCCTTAAAGATATTATGATTTTAATTCATATTACTCTGCTATCATATTAAAACAAAGTGAAAAAAAAACTAAAACATTATTTACACCTATTTTGACAAATTGCACTACTGATTGGGCGAGCTTGAAACACGAAATAATAAACAATATTGACATAAATATTAATATACAATCAAGAGAACAAATAGATCTTCAGTTAGAAGGGTTTATTAAAATCATACAAAAAGCTACATTAAACAACAGAAAAATGTCAAAGTACAAGCCAACAGCAAATAGCTATTCTAAAGAAATAACTGATTTAATAGGTGAAGAGAGAAGGACCAGACGTAGATGGCAACGTTCGCGTCACTCCGATGATAATACTGTTGTAAACAGATTTTCCTAGGTGCTTAAAAGAAAAATCCAAGAATTTAAATCGGCAACATACGAAAATTATATAAAAAACTTGTCAGCTAGGAATTATTCCTTATGGAAGGCGGCAAAGAGCAAAAAGAGTCCGATTAAACACGCTCCGCCACTGATGGAAGCAAATGGAAGTTGGGCGAGGAGCAATATAGAGAAAGCCGAACTATTTTATCAGATGTAAGATTAGTAGAATCTATCGCAAATTAAGCAGGCAGCATAGCTCCACTTATTCAATTAGAAATTGCGGAAGAGATAAGATCCCTGAAGTTGAAAAAATTTCCAGGTTTTGATCTTATTACTGCGGAAGTATTGAGAGAGCTACCAGACGAGGCATTGGAACATTTGAGGAAAATCATGAATGCCGTTTTGGATTTTGGGTATGTTCCTTGTGCTTGGAAAGTCGCAGAGGTAATTATGGTGAGCAAATCCAGGAAATCCTTGCGGCCCATTTCACTATTACCAATAATGTCTAAGCTTTTTAAAAATAACGAATATTATAGAAAAAAGCTGAGAAAATAAAGAAATCTGCTTTTCTACATTTCAAGACGTAGCACAGGTAACAAAACAAGGTATGACACAAAGGCCTTACATTTAAGTTAAGACAAATGTAGCAATAAAAGGCCTTACATTTAAGTTAAGACATTACCATTTGTAGCAATTTTGGAGTCTTACTTCGCTGATAGATTATTTAGAATTAGACAAGACGCTGAATACTCCACACTAAAGGAAATAGGAGAGGTGAGCCTCAAGGCAGCATATTGGACCCAACGTTGTACTTGCTTTACACGAGTGATTTGCCACAAATAGAAAATGCTACGGTAGCCACTTTTGCTGATGATACGGCAATATTGGCAAAAGGATCGAACATTGACGATTCGACAAAAAAATTACAGAAGGCAATTAACAAAATAAGGCAGTGGGCTAGGAATTGGAAAATGAAGTTGAATTGATAATAAGATATTGATTTACAACCAATATGGCTATATGGCATTCAACTGTGGGGTTGTGCCAAAAAGACTCACATTAAGAAGATTCAAACCTTCCAGAATAAAGTTCTACGGGGCATGGTAGATGCGCCATGTTATATACGCAACGGTGACATCCACATAGGGACCTACGGGGTTTCCTTTGTTATATATGAAATTAGGAGTTGTGCTACAAAGCATAAAGCTCGTCTAGAACAGCATGTAAATTTTATATTTACAGCTCGGTTGCTAGACAATGTCGTTATGACAGAAGAACTTAAACGAACAAGACCTTTTGTTTTTTTTTAACACAAAATACCAATTTGCTCGTGCAAAAGTTAGGGAAGAGGTAATAGTTGGTCTGTAGGACCAGTTTTATCCGTTCAGAATTTAGGTGATTTTTTAGGGTAGGAGTAACGTTCCTCCACTGTTGGAGGAAAAAGGCAGGTAGCGCCATCTTTCTTTGCCTTTCGAGATTTTTTCACCTAGTCGAAAAAAAAAAATTTTTCTGGCACATTTATATGATATGGATAAGAAAAGCGTGCTCAATTTTTTTTGTACCCAATTTATTTTCATTTCACCGTGTCCACTACGTGTAGAACGCATTTAGGAAAACTGTACAATGTCAAGAGTTTTTACTAAACTTTTTGGAATGTGTTACTTTGTAAAGTTTACGTCATGAGCGCATTATTGAAGTCACAGACATTCATATTTGGACACGTTGAGTCTCAAGGTATTACGGGTGAGCCAATTTAAAATGCCAAATGTGGTGAACATAATAAAACATTTATGCGTTAAATCATTGCTGAACATACGAATAACTAAGTAACGCAGAGATGAATTTCATTTTCTGGGAGAAAAGAATACTTAAAATTTTATATACATAGCTTTTTTACTTATGCATATATTTAGTTTCTCTAAATTGTAGGGTTATACCTGTAATACAGGTACTTAAAGTAATTCTGTTGAGATTTTTCTCACAAAAGGTTCTACACCATTGACTTGGTTTTTAAATTATTGAAAAACATTTTCACACACTTTCTTAAATATTAACATACTCTCTTAAACTTGGCTTAATTATGTATATTTAAATTACCTACATAATGATTCACTTACACATTAATAATTTAGTTTAATTTCGAAAAATGAATTAACTGTAAAATTCATTTTTCTCTCATTATAAAATGTATAAATGATTTGAAATTCGTTTTTTTTTTTCATATTCTGAAAATAGTCACAGTGCAGTTAAGTTTTTTTTTAAAATAAAATAATCCTAAGTTAATTTTTTTCAAGTTAAATATAAAAATAACTAATTAAGTAATAACAATTATGTAATAGTATTAATTAAGCAATAATAATGTAATGATAATTAAAGTTTTAAAGAAGTTAATAATTTAAAAATAAAATAATAATAATACGAAAATTAAAACCAAATTTTAAAATATTGTGCTTTTTTCTTTTTAAAATAAGAACATAAAATGGACTTCTTGTTAAAATCCGGCAGGAAGCCATATTGGTAACCTCAACGAAAAAAAAAAATCGTTATAAATTTTTATTTTATAAAAATTTATTAAAAAAGACTAAAATGAAATACTTTAAGTTTTATAAATATATAAAAACTTTTATACATCGCAATCTTTTTTAAATAAGTTACAATAAAAATCTAAATAATAAAACAGAAAATTACTAAATAATAATAATTAAAACTTTAATACAAAATTTATAAATATAATATTACAATAGAAAAAAAAGAATACTAAACTAAATTTAAATTATAATTTTTATAACAATAATTGAAAAATAAGGATTTTAGTCATCATTAATTTATGATCAATAAAAAGTATATAGTGGTTAAATGGAAACATTTGATTAAAATTTCTAAACGTTTGCTTGATTTCTACACTCATGCATGCATTGCTCAGTTTTACATGCAGTTAATATTCACGTTAGAATTTTCATCATCATCCCAATCATACAAAATCATCCAATCATATAATTTATTTCAACTCGGACACTTGCATCATACATTCATAATTTCAACTTCAATCAAACAAATTGCACATTCAACCATTCAACTATTCAATTGCGTTCAACCAATCATTCGTCAACATTTTCAAACGGAATCAACATCATCATTACACATCCATCACTTCATCAACCAAAAAGCATCATCAATATTAAGATAAGTTCCATTACTTTCTTAATTTCTTACATTTTTTATTTTTTAAAAGAAAAGAACAATTAAAATACTATTTTATCAAAAATTTTTTGTTTAAAAAAAAAAATTAGAATAAAAATTAGAATTTTAAAAAAATTACATAGTAAGTAGAATAGGAAATTCACTAATTAACCAATCGAAATCATTACAATTTTTCATTTTAATTAAACTAAAATTTAAATTAATTCAAACATATTTTTTACTATATTAGATACTAAACTAAAATATTTTTATCACAGCATACATACATAAATACATAACACGAAATATATCGTATATATTAAATTTTAATATCAAATTATGTATATTACATATAATATATTTCGTTTTAAATTTTGCAATATTTAGAATATATTAAAAATATATTATTTTCTTTAACATTTGTATATGTATGTTTGTTTATTTAGAAAAAATTTTTTTCTCAAAAATACACCTAGGTCAAAAGGGCGTTTACCTAGCATAATAAAGACATACAAACATAATTTTCCACTTATAACTTTCGATTTGTTAATTAATTTTCCTAATTAGTGGTAGTAATATTATTTTATTTAATTAATTAAATTTTAAAATAATATATACATAATAATTTTAACTTCTAAAAATTTAAAATTTTTTAATATTAATTTTTCTTAGATATTGAAAATAAAAAACATTATTAAATATAAATTACATCTTTGAATTTTTTTACATATTCCCATGTAAGTAAATAGTTACATACGGGCATACATATATAGGAATTATATTTAATGAATTTTATATTATTATTATTTTTTTTTTTTTTTAATATCGAAATATTGAAACTTAATTTTTGAATTAATATGTACATTGGGATATGCAAAATGTATATCAAAATTTAAGTGCATTGTGACCTTTCAAATTGATATAATTTTTTTTACCTGAAGTGATCATACATTTATTTTTTTTTTATTTTTTTTTTAGTGAATACAGTAAAACCACTTTTTATTGAACGCTAATTTAATTAATGAATTTTAAATTAAAATAATATTAAATCAAACCAAGTTTTTCTTTCCATTTTTTAAAAAAATTTTTAAATTTATGATTCGAGGATTCATATATTTATATGAAATTATTTTGAGGAGATTCTTGAATTCGCAATAGCTATTTTTGCATCGATACTATTAAATTTTTTGATTTCAAGTTTAACTATTTTTACCATTTTATACACTATATCGACCTATTAAGTGTATACTGAGCCTTATTAATACAATTCGTTTATTTTTAGAATACAATTCGTTTATTTACTTTAAGATCAAAGTTCAAATGAAAATTCTTCAATTTTTTGCTTTTTAACATTTGTGTAGTTTAGATGACCGTTCCGAAATTTTGTTTTCATTTAAATATTTGATTTTAATTTGATACAAATTTTTCTTTGTTTTAAATCTTCTATCTTATACAATCAATTTAAATATGTCGAACGACGAGAAAATGCCTATCAAACAGACCCATTCTACAAATCCTTTGATGCCTCCGACTTCCGACCTTCCGGCGAATCCTAGTGCTTTGGAGGAAGAAACAAATGCAGTCTCGAACCCTTTCAGTCGTGCAACCGAGGTAAAACACAAAGTAGATTCTGTGCGCGTTCGTTTACCCCCATTTTGGACTGCCAACCCGGCGACCTGGTTCATTCAGGCGGAGGCACAATTTTCGGTTTATAGAATAACCAGTAGTGATACCAAATACTGTCTAACTGTGTCTGCATTGCCTCCAGATACACTAGATTCCATGGTCAATATTTTAAATAATCCACCAAATTCGCAGCCATATGAAACTCTGAAAGGCACCTCATAGAAAGACATTCACTCTCCGAAATTAAAATATTGGAGTCTCTCCTGGATCGAGAATCGGTGATCGTAGGCCATCCAAAGTCTTTACGTCCATGCGAATGGTAGCGGGTAGCTCATTTAATGAAGATATTATAAGAAATTTGTGGCTTCGTCGTTTACCGCGCAACATTTACGTCACCTTACTGGCTGTGTGTGATAAGCCTATAAATGAGCTCACTTCTCTGGCAGATAAAATTTATGATGCTTCTCAATCTGCGTTTTTAAATGCAGTTTCGAGAACGAATAACGCAAATATATGCGTTTTCGGGTCAACTCACCGACACTTCATCTAATTTAGAAGATCGTTTGTCGAGGATTGAAGAAATGTTAGCGAAATTCAATACGCGATCAACTTTTCGAAGTCGTTCTAGAAGTCGGAATTCCAGTCAAAATAGGTCCGCGTCTGGGCAACCTATTTGTTGGTACCACCAAAAATTCGGGCGTGATGCGCTGAAATGTGTAGGACGGTGTAGATTCTCCGCCTTCTTTCATAGGGCGAACGGTACTTCCACCAGTACAAATACGAATTCCCCAAACTAAAGCACCCGTTATTATCGCAACTAATAACGGGAATTACTCTTCATGCCGCTTATTCGTAAAAGATGTTAACAACGACATTTTATTTCTTGTCGAGACGGGCGCTGACGTCTCTGTTATACCAAATCGGGGAAACATTCGGCCTTCGGACTTTTTGCTTTGTGCTGCAAACGGCAGTCCTATACAAACTTACGGTACTAATCTACTTGTTTTTAAACTAAACATCGGTTCGCGCAGACAATTTTCACACGCTTTTATCATTGCGCCAGTAGGTAGACCTATAATAGGGGATGATTTTTTGGAACGTTTCGGGCTGTTGGTCGATCTTGAACAGGATATTGGTAGATCCAACCACAAATATGTCGGTTAAGGTTTCGCAGGCTAAGGTTGACGTTGTTACACCTTTGCGTTACGTCGTGGAAAGTGAATACGGAGAAATTCCTAAAAATCAGATCTCAGGGTTCAGATTATTCTACACCTGTTAGACATTCGGTAGTTCATCACATTGTGACCAAGGGACAACTTCCTTTTGCCTCTCCACGTAGACTTGATTCAGTGCGTCATAAAACGTCTAAAACAGAATTCGAATATATGGTCAGTATCAGGATATGTAGACCTTCTTCGTCATCCGTTTCGTCACCACTCCATATGGTTAGGAAGAAAAATAACATCGACTGGTGGCCGTGCGGCGATTACCGGCGTCTGAACGTTGTCACAGTGTCAGATCGTTACCCTATTCCTCACATTCAAAACTTTTCCATGAATTTATTCGGTATCTGTTCAAAAATTGATCTCGTCAGGGCATATCACTTGATCTCTGTTTTCCAGAGACGACATGCATAAAACGGCAATAACTACTCCTTTCGGCATGTTCGAATTTAGTCGTACGCCTTTCGGACTTCGAAATGCCACCCAAACCTTCCAACGGTTTATGGACGAGGTCACTCGCGGTCTCGATTTCATATTTGTATATATCGACGACATTTTGGTCGCCAGTTCTACTCCATCCGAGCATAAGCAACACCTGCAAATCCTTTTTAAACGTCTGTCCGAATATGATATTAAAATTAACAGTTCTAAGTGTGTTTTCGTTGTTTCGGAATTGGATTTCTTGTGTCAAAAGATTTCTAGTGCTGGTATATTTCCGGCACCTAATTCAGTCCGCCAAATACAACACTTTATAGGCATGGTTAACTTTTACCATCGGTTCGTACCCGATCTTGCTAAATTACTTTCTCCTATTTACACTCATCTCTCTGAGTTACTTACGAGGCCAAAAACTGCAAAAAACTTTAGTTGGCCTGAAAGTCTCAATGACGCGTTTACGGCAGTTAAGGACGCTCTTGTCAAGATCACTCTTTTGGCACACTCACTTTCGAGTGGAACATTTAGTATCGCTACGGATGCTTCTGATATTGCCGTCGGCGCTGTTTTGCAGCAGCAGCGTGATGACAACTAGGAACCACTCTCGTTCTTTTCGAGGAAACTCACCCCCGCGAGCAAAAATACTCAGCCTTTGATCGCGAACTACTTGCTATTTATTTAGCTATAAAACATTTTCGGTATTTCGTAGAAAGACGTGAATTTACAATACTTACTGACCACAAACCTTTAGTAACGGCTCTTTTCACCAAAACCCAACCAAGCCCGGGGCAAGCCAGACTCTTAGATTATATTTCGCAGTTCACGGCTGATATACGTCACATTCGTGGTAGTGATAACGTTGTCGCTGATGGTTTATCGCGAATAGATAGTTTGGATTCTTCTTCCGGCAAATTCATTGTCGATCTTGGAAAAGTTTCCTCATGAGACAGGACGAGAAGTTAAAAACCCTTCTCTTTGACTCGTCATCGAATTTCAGACTTCAAAAAATTTCGCTTCCTGGTTTGGACGTGTATTGCGAGGTCTCTACCGGGAATCGCGTAAGCTTGCAATGGATGAGTATACAATGGACTAGAGCTTGTTTAGCTTGCCAAAGATCGAAAATTCAAAGACACACAAAATCACAATTCGGGAAATTTGACCTACCTTCGGGCCGATTCGAGCATGTCCATATGGATCTGGTAGGCCTTTACCGATTTCCGGTGGAAATTCATACATCTTAACAATTGTCGATCGTTTTTCACGGTGACCTGAGGCATACGCTATCAGGGACATGACCGCGTCGACAGTCGCGCACTTTCGCCGAGAATTACATTCCGCAATTCGGAACTCCATCTAGAATAACCACGGACCAGGGTTCGCAATTTAAATCTAAGTTATTTGCAAAACTAACGAGTTTATTCGGTATCCACAAGATCTATACGACCCCTTACCATCCTCAGTCGAACGGAATGGTAGAACTGCGACACTGTCATAACGCAGCTCCGCGAAACTATGCGGAATCTAATTCCAGCGGCACCGAGAGAAACGGAACAAAAGGTTTTCATTCCAAAGGATTTACATAATTGTCAACACGTTTTTGTTCGGGTTGATAAAGGAAAAACGGGATTAACACCTCCTTATGACGGACCATTCAGGGTCAGGTAATTTTCATATTTCATACTACAATTTTTAATTCGAATCATATTCATTTTTTTTTTATCTCATTTTAAATACGTTAAATCTCGGGGGAGGGTGATGTTGAGATCATTCTCACAAACGGTTCTACACCCCTGACGTGATTTTTAAATTATTGTAAAACACTTTCACACACTTTCTTAAATATTAACATACTGTCCTAAACTTGGGTTAATTATGTATATTTAAATTACCTACATAATGGTTTACTTACACATTAATAATTTAGTTTAATTTCGAAAAATGAACTAACTGTAAAATTAATTTTTCTCTCATTATAATATGTATAAATGATAAAGCAATAATAATGTCATGATAATTAAAGTTTTAAAGAAGTTAATAATTTAAAAATAAAATAAATAATATTACGAAAATTAACACCAAATTTTAAAATATTGTGTTTTTTTATTTTTTTTTAAATTAAGAACATAAAATGGCCTTCTTGTTAAAATCCGGCAGGAAGCCATAAGTCGCTCACAGATGAACACGGACTCTACAAAGTCTTTCAGATTTGCTCATGGGTTACACGGTGGAGCTCGGCATGAGTATTTTTCATACTTTTTAAAGTCATGAATTCAAGTCACGTGTTAATTTTTTTTTAATGTTTTCAAAAATATTTGAAATTAGTTCGATTCGCACTGGGGGCTTCTAGTAATCGTCGGTTATTGTTATAGATACATATAAATGTTCCTAATGCTGGAATGTCCAAAGGGATCATTTCTATATGTATTCCTTTTGCACAAAAGTCATTGTGTATATGCCATATCGTTTCATTTACATGTCTTTACACATCCAATCATACCACAAATTTTTACCGCAAAGATGAAAATTACACATTATAGGCTGCACACATTATTATTTCTGTAACACCATTAATTGCGTATCTATGTACATCAGGCTTACATATCAATACTAATGGCTTTATATCTAACAAGTCCCAATGCTAAGAGAGAAACTTAAAAGCACAACCTTCTTTTAAATGGGTTTTCCTTAATCGTAGTGGCTATTTTTTTGCGAAGCAATAACAAAATAAATATACACTTATATAAAGCAATTGAATATAATAATATTTTAATTCACAATTATTCAAAACTCTTAAAATATATGCACAAAAAGTGGAAAAACTACAAACACAAGCTTCGCCTTGAAAATTTTGTGTGGTACTGAAAGCATTTCATTATATTTAAGTGAACAGCTTTTTTCTCGTAGGCTAAGTTAATTCAAGATATGAGAAGTAATTGTAGTAGTTTAAAGCTGAAAAATTAATTTATGAAAGAATAACGTAATTATTATAATTTTGATATAAATATTACAGAATGATAATTCATAAAATATTTTTTTGTTTTTTACCGGAAGGAAGGGTGAAAAATCTCGAAAGATACTACCAGACGAAAAGCAGTAGTGTGGAACTTTAATCCAACTTTTTTAATTTTTTTCCAGTTTTTGATCTGGTACAATAGCGTACTAAGTACTTATTGTTCCAGATAAAAAACATTAAATTAACTCGAGAGATCTCGTACGTTTAAGTCTCCTAACAAAGTTTTGATTGTCAGTCAATCGAGCCGCCTCGATGTTGACGTGATTGGATAAACCCATTTTATGATTGGCTGCTTGCTTTTTAATTTCGTTTGTGACACATAGGATCTTGAGATCCCTGTGTATATCGGCATTACGGACATACCAAGGGGCATTTACAATGTCCCGTAATACCTTATTTTGAAATCTTTGAATGGATTGAATATAAGTCTGTGCAGCGCAGCCCCATAATTGAATACCGTAAGCCCAAACAGGCTTAAATATTTGATTATATATCAAAACTTTGTTGTATATTGACAACAAAGAAGGCCCAAAAACCATTCAAACTTTCTGTATTTCTCCTCGCATTGAGATCTCTTTTTCTTTAAGTGCTTCTCCATCTGAGCTTTGCGTCCATTCCCAAATGCTTCGCCGTGTTTGCGAACGGGATTAAAACGCCATTTATCCGAACCGAAAATGAATTGTCAATTTTCCTATTTTTCCTAGATTTATATTCCACTTTCTAGTCCATTTTGAGATCTCGTCACTGCCCTTTTGTAATTTTTGTGTAAATTCATTTTCATTTCGTCCTATTGCGATAACTGCTACATCATCAGCAAATATAGGTGTTGTCACTCTTTCCGATTCAGGAATATCACATGTGTATAGCAAGTATAATACCCGGGCCAATATACTCCTTTGTGGTACCCAATATATTCCTCTTCCTGTTTAAGTCGAAATACTCTATTAGTCAAGTAAGATTCGAGCAGGTTAATATACTGCCTTGGTAGTAGGAAGTTTTTTTTATTAATCCACAATGCCAAACCGTAGCCTGGGCTACTTCCAAAAATATGATAGAACATATTGTTTTTCTTCCAGTGAATTTTCTATTAGATTAGTTAATCTATGAATCTGATCTATGGTTGAGCGGTTCCGGCGAAAACCAAATTTTTGATTCGGGATTAACTTTTATTTTCAATAATAGGCTGAAGTCTTTTCAATTAAGATAGGCCATACATAGACAGGTAAGGTCATTTTTTAGATAGATGACTCTTGTTAACATGTTAATAAAATATGAAAGAGGAAAATAAATAAATTTTTCAAGCACAAAATAATATAATATGTTTGAACTAGTTTTAAAATAATTATGTACATAAAACAAATTGCTTGAAAGTAGGTATCTACATATCTGTTTTTAATAACTTAAAAACTAATTAAAATTATTTAAAACAATTTTATAAGTATCTTTTAAATAACTGAAATGAGATTATACCTCAAATTGTTTCCTATTTTTTTTCCTATGTTTCTTTCTTTTTGTTCGACACAATTTAAATGGCTTATTAAAAAATTGGTATAATATCGTGAGATCTATATTAAACTCTTTTTCCTTAAAACAAGTAAAAATGTTTCAGTTAGTATAAACCGACCGAATCATACCCTGCACCTAGACCATCTGAGTCTAAATTTTTTTTTGAAATATCTACAATTAGCTTTCATTGTTGTATACTAATTACTCGAAACCACTGTATAGAAACTTCACGGATATGTCTGATTGGACACACAATCGCCAAGTTTCATGAATCTGAGTTTATTATTTTTTCACATATTTAAAATTAGTTTTTGGAGTTGTATGGCAACTACCCGAACCTATCAAGCCAACCCAAACTTTAGGTAAATATATAAACTATAACTGGACTGACAAGTTTCATGGATCTGACTTTATTTTTTTTCCAAATATTTAAAATTCGCTTTTGGAGTTGTACGGCAGTTACCAAAACCAGTGCAGGCATTCCATTAAAATTTTCAGAATCGTGGAATATAATTGGAGCCTTACAAAATTTTATATTAATCTCTATTCACTTTTGAAATATTTAAAATAACCCCTTTGAGTTGTATGGCAGCTACTTGAACCTACTGTCCGAATCGGCCCAATTACAATAGCATCCGCCCTAAATCGGTTGATTATTTCTCTTTATATACGCAAAAATGTATTTGACTCGTAGTAACCGTCTAGTTGCTGTGGTCTAACCTTCCAAAAGTTAGGAGATTTCGCGGACGGTCGAGCCAAGGTCAAAAATATAAAACAGACCCGCTAAAAAGTGCATTTTCCGAGGCGTGATATATCCCAAAAGTTGATCAATCCGTACCATGGTGGAAATAAACTTAAATATAAAATTTCATTAAAATCGGTTCAGCAGTGCTTGAGATACACGTGTTCACACACACACCGACAGACCGACAGGTTGCTAAAAATAGTTTACTTACACTTCCCGACTATGGAGAAGTGCATTCCCATCGAAAACTCGATATGTAAAATTTGTTGCAATCACATAACCTACTTATTGTATACACAATATGGTCGGTAACTATGGTTTTTGATGAAATATGCGCATACAATTTTGTGTTCAATCCATCTTCTATTTGATCACATTTGTAAAAATCATAACTACAGTTGCTAATACTCGTAACTAAGGCACCAAATACAAATTTTAAATTAGCTATAAACGTTATCTAGGTAACATCAAAATTTATTTGGCTAAATATCAAAAATTATAGAAAGTATGTCATTAAAATTTCGTACAAGGCAATATATTATAAGGGCTATTACGTTTGATAAAAGTCGTTGAAATTAATGGTTCCTTCTGGCAGCTGTTTGATTTTAGCCCATTGAACCCAGTTTTTATTTCAATATAAACTATTGAAGCTACAGAGATGAAATTTTAAACAAGCAAGTTTGGTGATGTGGCCAATATTTTCAGTAATACTCTTTTAGATTGTATGAGTTTATATGGAAACTATCATATATACTCGTATATAAAGTAAAGAAATAATAAACATATAAAGAGAAAGAAGTCGTAACTCTGTGTTAGTTATCTCCGACATTTAAAATCAGTTATTCGTACGGGTATTACAGAGTTAACACGGTCAGATATTTCTGAAACATCAACTCTGCCAACAAATCCGACTCTCACTTCCCAGAAGGTAGGTAACATAGTTATCTGCCGGGTGTCTCCTGGGCAACTTACTTATTAAGGCTGACGAGAGCGGGTGAAAGAGAGTGCTCGGCGCTTTATCCGGGTTTCGTTGGTTAGGAAGCGCGCAGGCGGTAAATCCAGAAGTGTCTGGATTTACCGCCTGCGCAAAAACAAAAGGATTTAGTACCCCAGGTGGTAATTCAACTACGTTGAAGAATCCACCCTCTTCGAAGGTCGGCTCTACGGATTCTGGGGAGAGAAAATTATTGCATTTGATTGATCCGTTCAGGAGGAACGCGAAAACTCGGTCCAGTAAAAAAATAAAAGCGGAATCATCTCCGGAAGTGGTTCAGGTGACGATCAACGCTGAGAAAGCGGATGTTCCTGATTCTAAAAGTCGAGGCGATGTCACGAAAAACTCTATACCGCCTCCAGTAGTCATAAGTAATGTGGTTGAATATAATCAAATAGAGTCAACGTTAGAAAATAAACACATCAATTATAAGGTTAAAATGATGAATAACAATCAATTTAAGCTTATTGTAAATTTCGAAATGGACTACAGGAATCTTACCAAGGCCATGAATGGGTCTGGACTAGAATGGCACTTTTATGAAAACAAGCTGGCCAGACCAATAAAAGTCATGGTAAGAAATCTTCACCCCAGTAAACCGGAAGATATAAAAGAAGACCTAAGCTCTAGGGGTTACAAGATCTTAGATGTAACCAATAAAATTAAAAAATTAAAAGAAAATGGGAAAAACATAATGGTGCCTCTACCGCTGTTTATGTTAACATTCTCAAATGACGAGGAGATGAAAAAAATTTATGAAATCGATTACATAAACAGGATGAAAGTTAGGATAGAGGCACTTCGAAAGGATAGGACCATTCCGCAGTATAAAAGGTGTCAAAGGTATGGGCATACACAAAAATTTTTGCCAGAGAGAACCGAATTGTGTTAAATGTGCAGGCAGGCATTTAACATCAGATTGTAGTAAGCCAAAGAGTACTGCAGCAAAGTGTTGCAATTGCTTGGAGGCCCACCCAGCAAACAATAGGAGATGCCTTGTAGCTAAGGAACTGCAAAAACGTATAAATAAGAACAGCAAAAACAACTTGAGCAATTCTGAACGGCCACCGAGGCAATTCAACTCGAGAATAGTCTCAAAAGATGTAACATACAAGGACGTTCTAAAAACGAAAACTGATGACGGTGGCACGAGCAATAAAGCAAGGGCCAGTGACGTGAATGTTTTGTATAAAATGCAAAATATGATGCAGAACACGTTAGATATGATGGACAAAATCTCTCAGAGATTCAGCATTTTAGAGAGCGAAGGGAAAAAATTGAATACCAAAAAAACCTGGTAAATGATGGCACGAGGTAATTTTAAAATAGCAACATGGAATTGCAATGGTATTGCAAATAAAAATGACATGCTTGAAGTTTTTCTACATACACAGAACATAGAAGTGTGCTTCGTAACTGAAACACATATGACCTTAAGAAGCAGGATTCGGTTTCCAGGTTATAGAATTTACAACTCGAACCACCCTGGGAATATAGCGAAGGGCGGAACGGCGATAATAATAAAAGAAAATGTGGTGCATTGCGATCTGCACCAGATGCAAACCGAGTGAATGCAAATGACGGCGGTTCAGATCACTTCGACTAAGCAAAAATTTGGAGTGGCTGCATTATATTGTCAAAAATGTTTCAAAACGTTCTGACAAGATAGGCGATAGATTTATATTGGGGGGTGACTTTAACGCCAACCACACTGATTGGGGTTCAAGGCATATTTCAACTAGAGGAAAAGAACTTAGGGCAGCAACTAGAGGAAGAGAACTTAGGACGGGGTGCCTTTTTCACTGTAGCCAACGTATTGGCCAGCCGATGTTAATAAGTGTCCAGATTTAATAGATTTCTTCATAACAAAACGGAAACGGATAATATGATAACTATCATCTTAACTCCGATCATTCGGTGGTTATTCTTGAACTTAAGGAAAATATAGTTATGAAAAGAGCGAAACCTGCGCTGGCAAATGGAACTACAGATTGGTCAAGATTTCGCTTAGAGATTGAACGACAAATAGATCTAAGGAAAAGAATAAGAACGACCCAGAACATTGGAGGCCGAAAACTTTACAAAAATTATTTAAAATGCAGCTTGGAGTAGTTCCAAAATTAATGTTATTAGAAGGGGGGCATTAACTATCCCCCACATATGCTAGCAAAAGTAGGCAGGCGGACGAAAGACGAAGTATTTCGAGTTAAACAGGAAGAGGAGTACTCTTCGTTTAGGGATATCAGGTCGGGGGTACCGGGGAGTATATTGGGCCCGATATTATACTTGCTATACACGTGTGATATTCCTGAATCAGAAGGAGTGACAACAGCTACATTTGCTGATTATACAGCAGTTATCGCAATAGGACGAAATGAAAATGAACAAAAATTGCAAAGGGCCAGTGATGAGATCTCAAAATGGACTAGAGTGAATATAAAACTTAACGAGGTGAAATCAGTACATGTAAATTTCACTAATAGGAAAATTGACAATTCATTTTCGGTTCGAATAAATTGCGTCTTGATTCCGTCCACAAACATGGCGAAGTATTTGGGAATGACGTTGGACGCGAAGCTCAGATGGAAGGAGCACATAAAGAAAAAGAGATCTCAAGTAGAGGAGGATTACAGAAAGTTTGAATAGCTTTTGGGGAGGCGTTCTAAATTGACGATATACAACAAAGTTTTGATATATAATCAAATATTTAAGCCTGTCTAGGCTTACGGTATTCAGTTATGGGGCTGCGCTGCGCAGACTCATATCCAATCTATACAAAGATTACAAAATAGAGTATTACGGGACATTGTAAACGCCCCTTGGTATGTCCGCAATGTCGATATACACAGGCATCTCACGATCCTAAGTGTCACAGACGAAATTAAAAAGCAAGCAGCCAATCATAAAATGCGTTTATCCAATTATGTCAACATCGAGGCGGCTCGATTGGTTGACAATCAAAACTTTGTTAGGAGTCTTAAACGTACGAGACCTCTCGAGTTAGCTAAAATTTTTTTATCTGGAACAATAAGTACTTAGTACGCTATTGTGCCAGATCAAGAGCTTGTAAATAATCAAAAAGGTTAGAGCAAAATTAATGGTTAGTCGTTTCCGACTAGTTTTATAGTTTATTTTGAGGAGGGTGTTTTTTAGTGGATTAAAGTTCCACACTACTGCTTTTCGTCTGGTAGTATCTTTCGAGATTTTTCACCCTTCCTCTCGAAAAAAAAAACAAAAAAAGGTATTTCTATTCTTGTTTTTGTGTGCAGGTACGCAATTGTATTAAAAAATAAATTGAAAACTAGCTCATAGCATTTTTTCTCAAAAATAAAATGTTCCTTCAAAAAAATTTCTATATATATTTCAACACACATTTTTGAATACGCTTAGTTGGGAAGGTACAAAAAAATCTGTTACATATTATATAAAGTTTTGGCAAAATTTCAATATAATTTACGTACATTACGTGATTACGTACATACAATAAAAAAAATATAAAAAATACAAATAAGATAAAATAAGAAAAAACTTTCGAAAAATATTTGAAGAATTTGCCATCTTTTTAGGCGTGATATGTCATTGCTTGTAACATAAGAAGAATTCGCAATTGCTCTTAGTACCTTATTTTGATATTTCTGTAAGATTTCAACATTGGAATTGCTGACACAGCCCCACAATTCTATTCCAAAAGGCCAAATTGGTTTAAGTATCTGATTGTATACAAGAAGTTTATTATTTAGCTATAAAACTGAACTTCTTCCGACCAGCCAGTATAGGGATTTCCATTGTAGAGAACATTTCTTCGTTTTGCTTTTAATATGGTTTAACTAGGTGAGCCTTCTATCAAGATGAAGACCGAGATATTTTACAGATGATACACCTTTTTTAAGTGTAAAGTTATGTGACTTGATTTTGGTAAGCTATATTTTACTCTCGACCCCTTCAACCAATATTCAATTTTGTTCAGTTGATTTTGCAGCTTTTTAGATGCCAGATTTATATCTCTGTCGCTAGCAAGACATGCAGTATCATTGGCGTAAGTGGCTATTTAGACACTTTCGGTTTGATTATAAGATTGGACCTATGACAGATCCCTGAGGTATTGAGGCTCTGACATCGCGAGATCTTGAGAGTTCTTCACGATATTTCACTTGATTCTATTGAAAGGTTCTATTCATTATATTCTAAATGATTTTAAAGTCATATAGTATGAATTTGGTAATAGGAGTTTCAGTTTATATATCATACCCTTATGCCACACCTTGTCAAAGGCCTGTTGCATGTCTAAGAACACAGCTGAGCAATACTGCTGTTTTTCCAATGACTGTCTGATTTTTTGTACAACTCGATGTGTTTGTTCTACGGTCGAATGATGTGAGCGGAAACCAAATTGATGATCAGGGATGATTTTATTTGAATTTATATTAGGTTGCAATCTTTTTAAGAACATCTTTTCAAATACTTTTGAAATTATCGGAAGAAGACTTATAGGTCTACATGACTGTACTTCAGTTTGCGGTTTACCTGGTTTGGCTGTCATGCATATTTGAGATGTTTTGCATATTATCGGGAAGTGGTGCGTACATAGTATGGAATTGAAAAGTATAGTTAAGAATACTGTAGCTTTCTTTGGTACCTTTTCTAACACTTCAGCTTTTATAAGATCAAATCATGGAGCTTTTTTATTCTCCAGATCACGAATCGTTCTACTGATCTCTCTTGTTGTGGTTTTTTCTATTGGGAGTGACAGCTGCTGATCTCTATTTATTATTCTGTCAATGTTTTTTTCAAATTCATCCATATCAGATTCATTAGGTTGAAATACTTGGTAAAGATGTTCTGTAAATACTTCTGTCTTTTCGGTAAGACTTTTGGCCCATCCACCGGCTGGAGTTCTTAATGGTGGCATTGTTTGCTCCGGTCGTTTAATATTCTTAGTTACTTTCCACTATGAGTAGTTATTTGTTTTAGTTGCTAGTAGTTATTTGTTTTAGACTTTTCAGCTGCCTTGAGGACCTATTATATGCAGTTTTATCCGTTAAGAGTCTGCTCAATTGCCAACGTCTCCCGAGTCTTCTTTTTTTTGATATTTTATTTCTTATTTCAATCGAAATTCATTTTTTTTTCTGAGTATAGATTAGGCGTGAAGCGCCATGCAGCTTCTTGAATCATATTTGTGATGCATATGGCTGCATCATCGATATCCGAATTTGTTCTTAGAGATACGTTTATATCTACGCGTTCATTCAAATATTCTCTAAAACAATTCCAGTCTGTCTTATGATTGTATATCCTCATTTGCGGTGATTTGTATATTATTGTTGAGCTAAACGTACCGATTACTGGTGTGTGTTCTGAACTACCGTCGAAACAGGATTCAATATGACTGAATGGATAAGGGTTTCCTTTATAAACAAAGAAATCCAATAAGTCTGGCGTTTTTTTCTGATCCGATGCCCAAACTCTCATTTTTGTTTTCCTTATCTTTTTTTTCGTTTTAGAGGTATCGTCTCGTGTTTCTGCTGCATACATATGTAAGTGTTGGCCTAACTCTAGTCTTATAGATTCATAGTTTATTTTCTAAGAGCATAAATTTGTTTTTCCAGATCATGTCTCCAAGACAAACCTAGACCACTTTTTCCTTATTAGCTTGATGCTGTACTTCACTTACAAATTTTTTACAACTAGATATTATTTCAGCAAGTGAAGCGATACAGTTTCTCTTCAAAATGATTTAAGTTTTTTTTAATTTTCTTCATAACACACAAAATTGTGGGGATGAAGAAAAGTAAAAAAATACAAAATGAAAAAAATTGATGAAATGACGAGAAAAATGAAAAAAAAAACAAGGAATACAAAGTCAACTAGTATGTTGCTTTCAAGCTCTTTCCTAGCCCTTTTAGAAACTGTTCATTTGAAAACTATTTTTTCGAAAAAATCAAAACTCTATTTTTTCCTATAAGCACAAAAGCTTGGGCAAGTGGAAATTTCTTTAAAAGTTGTTAAAATCCATGTATCTCGAAAACCGTTGAGTTTTAACAACTAGTTCTAAACAAAAATTTTAACCATTTTGGATACTATAAAACAATGATATATAATACTGTACTCTTTACTGAATAGAGTTTTCGTACTTGGATCTGATATAGATTCTAGGTTTGTTATTTGAATAAACTCAACTGATTTTAAGTTGAGGTCCAGGATTTGTGTGGGATATATAGTTCTGCTGGTAATGATGTAATCTATCATTGACCATTGATTATACGCGAGGTTACCGTATTTCGCCTAGTGTACTTGTGTTGTTTTTCATGTGGGAAGAGGAAGAAGGTATTATTGATCGGGAGTTCATTGTTTGCACAAAACTCAATTAGTGCTTTCCCATTTTCGCTAATAATTACTTCATTGAACCTCTGTTTTATCCCATTTAGTACACTATTGCCAATTTCCGCATGGAAGTAACCCATTATTAGAACTTTGCTTTTATTAGTTGATCGATTTCTAGTTGGTGATTATTATAAAAGAGTTTTGTTTCTTCATAGGGTTTATTTACGTCTGGCACGTATATACTAAAAATTTGAACTTGTGTAATTCGGAATTTGAGAGATACTAGTAGAAGCGAGTCGTTTATGTTTTTAATATTTTCTACGTTCTGTTCAAATATTATGTGTAATAATAAACCAACTCCTGATGCTCTTTGATCTCTATTTCTACCACTGTAAACTAAGCTATATTCACCAAATTTAGTCAATCCTTTTTCTTTCTTTTTGATTTTTGACAATGCGCAAAAATCTGATTCATGATGTTTCATTTCTATAAACAACTCCTGATCTTTATTGTTAAATGATGTTATATTCCAGCAATTAAAATGAAAGATGTGTTATTTTTTCCATAATCGCCTTGTGTTTAATCGTTTGTTCTTAATTTGTTCCGGGTCATTACCATTTGTTTCCATTTTTTTATCCAAAGTTAAATTTCGCATATTATGAAAATACTAAGCTAAGCTAACCACCGACTTCCAGCAGGTGCGGTTCTTTGATTTCGAAGTTTCCGTCTCCTAGCCTTTGGGATACCAGTTC
The DNA here is from genome assembly GCF_029603195.1 of Condylostylus longicornis. NCBI lineage: Eukaryota > Metazoa > Arthropoda > Insecta > Diptera > Dolichopodidae > Condylostylus > Condylostylus longicornis. Next base: position 233,899 of record NW_026578017.1, on the reverse strand, counting down.
CTCAATGCATAAATGCACAAGGCAGCACACCTCCCGCCCTCGACAGTTTCTGACCTTTCATAATCATATGATTGACTTGAATAATTATATGAACTACACTGGGTTTGCTTACCCAATCATTCGTATGATTATTCAGGTCAGCAGGTTCCACTACGTGGAATCGGAATTGAATGAGACTAGGTGTTGTTAGCAGATTACATATAAAACGCATAAATTTATCTATGTACGTATTTGCACATTATTCACACCGATCTAACTACGATTAGCTGCAAAATGAATTAATAAAAGAAGCAGAACACAAATGTTCATATGTATGTAAGTATATAAAATTATTTGGCAAATTATTTTTAAGCAAAAAAAAAGAAATGTTATTAAAATTGAATTTTTTTAAATAGGCTATTTTAAGAAACAAAATTTTTAACAGTGTAGACTTCCTGAAATTGATTTTTAAGGATATTACTTTCACATTTTCATTTTAAATAGGTTCCTAAAAACATTTTTTTTAATACTTCTATTTTTCTAAAATCAAATTTTTTTAATAAAAAATAAGGTGCTCTACGTATTACGGTGCATAAGGTGAATAAGGTGAATAAGGTTAATATCGAATTTTTGTATAAGATAAAATTGACTCCTCCATTTTGAATTAGTTCTAGTAAAAATACTTGGCGAGGTTTAAGCGACTCAAAATGAGGAAATAGCATTAAAAATTTTGAAACCTACATATAAATAAATAGAGTTCTTCTTTATCGAGGTGACTTTATACGAGACACTGTACACTGTTTTTATATACGAACTTTTTATGGTATTGCAAATGTTTTATTATTTTCTATAATAGCTTTGTTACCGTAATAGCCAAAAAAAATTTGATGTGGTCAGCACCTAACCGACCGAAATGTAAATAGTCTAGATTAGTAAAAGTATTCCAAAAGATTATGAAAATTATGGATTCTGGGTTCATAGACGTCTTTACAATTTTAAGTACGCTAAGAAGCTTTTATGTAACATACCTAGAAATATGTGAATTTAGCTCTTAGTAGAGTTTAATTTTTGGCCGTTCAAATTATACGAAAAGTTTGTCAGTAACTTCTGGTAGCAACCAGAACTCAAATATTAAATTTCAATAATTTCCATCAATTCGTTCCGTAGATTTTGTTAAAAAGTGTAAAGTCGGCCCCCAGATCAATTTTCGAATTCTGATCTTTCCAAAAAAAATTATAAATTCATTGTTTTAAATATTAAATTTCAATTAAATCGGTTGATTATAAACGTCCAGTTGCTGACACCTCATTTCTTCCAAAAGTTAGGAGGTTCCGCGCAGGGTCAAACGAAGCTTTTATATGAAATTTCAAGTAAATCTATTGAATATTTTTTTCAGAATGATCAGAAATGTAAAACAGGCCCGCTTAAAAGTTCACTTCCGAGGCCTAATATATCCCAAAAGTTACATGTAAAATAAACTTACATGTAATAAAATTTCATCAAAATCGGTTCAGTCGAACTTCAGATACACGCGTGCACCCACAGACCGACAGACCGACCGGTTGCTAAAAATAGTTTAGTAACACTTCCTTTCCATGGAGAAGTGCGTGCCAATCGAAAACTTTAAAATTTGGTTCCATCACACAACCTAAAGTAGGTATAAAGTAAAGTATTGTATACACAATGCGGTCGGTAATTTATTATTGCCAGATTTTATCTGAAAGTTTTCTATATTCATATAATTGGAGGACAGAAAATACAATTGAATCCCGAAATATACCATTCTATCTTATTACACAAATTATAGTCTGATTCACGATAAAAACAAATAACGTACACAAAGAGAAAAAAAAAAAACAAAAAAAATTGACAGAAAGGAACCGAAAAACAAAATTATTCTCAATACACATAATATTGTATTTGTATAATCGCATCATATAAGACAGGCACGTCAAATTCATTTATCATCACGGAGTCACACAATAAAAAAACTTAAACTCCTAAATTATGCTTAAATTTTGAAAAACATAGAAAGTAATATAAAACATACAAATAATACAGTCATACAAAGAAATATAAAAACACTTTTTTGAAGAAATTTAGCAACGTTTTCCTGCTGAAATTTGATTGAACATGTTAATTTGTTATCTTGATCTTTCAGCCGTTTTATTACTTTGTAATATCGAAAACAACTGTTCACTGTGCTTCCAAAAATAGCTAAAACACGCTTAGTTAATATTAATTGATTATCTCCAATAGTAATTCAAATATTGGGAAATTAATTTATAAGTAAATAACTAAATATAACATTTAGCAATTTCCACTTCTCTAAATTTTTGTTTTAATACAGAATCGCACAGCATTTCCATTTCAATTGTATATTTGCATTAAGTGTTTCAACATCAGAAAATGGAAATGTAAATAGGTTAAATTCATTTTGGCATCTATTAAAATCTAAAACTCTTCTTTCAAATTCGGTTTTTAATAATTTATTCTAATTAGATTGTTCGGAAAATTTCAAATTTACATATGTAACTGCTCTACCTTTTACAAGAATACGAAAATTGAATAGGTTTAAATACATAAGTATTCGATTTATCGAAAAGTCGCTTTTAACTTATAAAGTTTGATTTTTGGATGTGTGACAAACCCATTGGTGGATCACATTGGATTCAGAGATGCGGGCCGCGTGTTTGACATGCCTGATACGTTATAAAGTATATACAGGTTTGCTCACAAATTGCATAAGTTCACATTGTGACTGTTTCATTTATGTCACGTCGCATTTTATTTGGTATTCTACTAAACGGAAAATGTGATGTGCCAGAAGAAGCGGGACTCAAAATTTAACTCCATTTTAAATAAATTAATAAACTAATTTTAACTCGAACTGCCCCATCATCTCGTTAAGATGAGAATGACCTAAAATTTAGGAACGTTCTGGAAGCAGAAATCTGAGACTCCAGCGCCCTTACCGCGGCTTAACCGTCCATGAAGATACTAACGTTGCCCACGGACACCACGTCCTCACCAAGCCAGCGCAGAGTCTCCACATTCGAAACCACCTCTGCCTAAAAACACTACAGTTATCTGGCAAACGGAAAGAGAGCTCGACTTCCAATTGCTCGGAGTAAATTCCCCCACCTATCCTTCCGTCAAGTTTGGATGTCTTCGTGTAAAATAGATGGAGTCCTTCCAATTTTCAGCATTTTTCCAATAAAGACGGTCAGGGAAACATGAATTGAGAGCTTCGACTCCGAGTGATTGACAGCGACTTGATATTATTTAAAGCGCCTTCAATATCCAGGAAGGCAGAAAATGTATTTCCCTGCAGTTAAAGGACTATTCATTGTAATGTATCAAGAAGTGTAGCGCCGTTTCCGTTGAGTTACTCTTCTGATATACAGGTTGTGCTGAAGAGACCAACCTCGGGTTACTTCCTTTGTTCCAGGAAAGTGGTCTCCGAACGAGAAATTCTTTAAAAGAGAATAATGTTTGTACAGGAGTAGGAAAATTATAAACTATATAGTGTGTTTATTTCAATGAATATTCTTGTGGAGCTTTATACTAAACATACTAAATCAAAGTAAAACGATAAAACATACAAAGATGCAAAATTATTATATTTTTTGAAATTTTTTAAATCAAATGCAAAAAGGCTGTTACTGTTTTGGTATGTGGATATAAATTTTTATATTTTATGACATTTACATTTAGTTAATTATTTATGTAGAGTTATATGCATATGTATACATTCATGTCCTAATTTAGTTTCAATATTAATACTAGTCTGTAATATATAATACGCAACGAATTAAAAATACTAAAAGAAGCAGCATCTTTGTTTCTAACTCGCTTACACTCCCTAAAAAATGGTATGTTGAAAAAAACATATCGAAGCCAAAAACTTCAGGCAGGTCTCTTTCAAGCTTTATTGTCAAACTGAAATTAACATTAAATGCCAAAAGTTGTTGTTTTTCTTTCTTAGATTTATAACGCTAATATTTTATTTTACTTACTGAATTCAACGGTATCGAGACGTCTTCATACATTGTTTTGGTAACCAAATCTTCACTCTACAAAGGGAAAAATAGTAGTTCTTTTATTTTATACTTAGTTTCTTTAAATTGAAGGGTTACATTTCAGATACAGGATTCTTTTTTTCAGGTGCTCTACGAAGCATCTTGATGCTCACCGGTTACTAAATGGAACTCAACGTAAGTTGCTTTTGTGTTCACGGAGCTCAAGATTAATTTTGTTTTAATGTTTTCGATCAAATTTGAAATTAGTGCGTTTCCCACTAAGATCTTCTAGTTTAATTTAAAAGAAAAAACAACTCATAATCTCCATAATAATGTTTTCATAATTCATATTAAAAAAAATCATTTGAAAAATTTACACAAAATTCAATTTAACTAAAACAATTAAACACGTTTCAGTCGGTATAAACCGTTTGAATTATACCCTGCACCTTTCATTGTTCTATTACATTGTTCTATTTCATTATATTCCATTTACTCGAACCTGTGAAAGTGTTCAATAGAAACTTTGCGGATTACGTGACCTTCATAAATCTGCAAAACTTCAGGGATATCTGTGATCTATAACTAGACACACGACTGCCAAAGCTTCATGAATCTGACTTCATTATTTTTCCAAATATTTACAATTAGCGTTTGAAGTTGTAAGGCAGCTACCCGAATCAGTGAAACCACTCCATTAATTGGCCCTTTAAAAATTTGATATTAATCTATATTAGCTTTTGAAATATTTAAAATAACTTCTTTGGGTTGTATGGCAGCTACCCAAACCCGTTGCCCGATTTGGTCCGATTACAAAGCAGCCGTGCTTGGCAGAAAAGAAAAAACTGTGAAAATTTGGTTTGTCAAAATCGAATAATGCAAAAGTTTGCCCGATTGCATTGTTTGTTTTTGAGTTATTGTGCGATCGGACGGACGAATGGATATCGCTAAATTAACGCAGAATTTTGCACTGAGTAAGAATAAAAATACATATCCATACCGTAGACGACACCTTCAAGTGTTTAAAAAGTCCATACTAAAGTTAATGTACCTTCACAAAGGTACAGAATATTAAAAACTGCCACAGTGTTTTTTTATCGCACACATTTCTTAAACTCACAAATTGTTTTTTGTAAAGTATAAGAATTTTATGTTGGAATTTTATGGCTTTGAATACTACGTAGCAAACTAATATATAAGATAAACAATAAATAGCTAATATTTGATACGTTTTTTATTTATTTTGCCTTATTTTTTTTTCATTTGCCATTCTAGAAGGGCTAGAGAGTTGAAATATAGAAAGAAAAACAAATCGATCTGCAAAAAATGATCTAAGCCTAATATTGAACCGTTATACATAACGTATGAAAAATTTTAAATTTATCACGACCTTATTGGGTTGACGCATTTAATTTTTTATTATATATTCTTATTTTTAATTCTAATATTTGCTAATGTTTATGTAATGAGATCATAAATTAATAAGCAAATCAAATATTCAATTCTGAATTGAAACATTAGGGCTTAAAAACATACACAACGAATTGATGCACTAAAACTCTTTAATTTAATTACATTTACGATAACTATTTCAAAATTTTTTCGTTATCTCTAAAATATTTTTCAAATAAAAATAATTGCTCATCCACAAAACTTTTCAATTGTTTCTTTTTATTGCAGCAATACCACAAACATACCCCTATATGCATAAGATTATAAGTATACCGTTTTAAGTACATAACATACATATACACATTTAAAAAATCTGACTTTATTAGGGCAAAACCAACTGCAAGGTTTATTGTCTAGTTTAGCGAAAATGTTAAACAAGATCATGAAAATAAATTTTAAATATGTACATACTTCTTCCAAATTTTAAGGACGCTAGTAAATTCAATTGATTGATTTTCTTAATATTCGCATAAATGTTAATAATCTTATATAATTATAAGCTCATATATAAAATTTTAAGTTAATTTGTTGAATACTTTCTTAATAATGATCAAAAACGTTAAATCAGCACGTATTAAAGATCTAGTTCCCGAGACCCGACATACCTCAAATTTGATCATATCCGTGTTATGTCCGTTGTGTCCTCCTCAAAAGTTGATCAAACCGTCAGCTTTTCAACCGTCAAAGTAACTTAGATGAAATTTAAAAAAAAACGATTCAGCTGAACTTGAGATATTAATTTGCAGACAGAAAGGCTGGTAGACAAACATACAGGCAAACAAACTGACAGACAGACCTACAGAATCTCTAAAAACAGATTATTTAGGCTTTCCTAGTATGAGGAAACGCATTCCCGCAGAAAAGTCAACATACGAAATTTGGTGCCATCACATCACCTCCTTTATTGGGCCCAAGGTGGTCGGTAAAAATAAAAAGAAAATATTTCAAATAATTTAAACAAAAACGTGTTAATGTGAATTTAAAATTAATGAATACCAACAAAAAAAGCGTGTGTTGAGATTAATAAAAACAAGGTCTATAAATTGCAAGAATAATTTCAATAAATATCTATGTACAAACTTATATATTGTGAATTCATTTAAATGATTGAGAAAAATTTAAACCAATTAACCAATCCAATTAATTTATACATAATAAAATAGAACGGATAGCAAAGCCCTATTAACCCAGTTTTTATTTTCAAAAAATTTAATTCGGAAACTACTTTGAAAATTTATATATTGACAACTATATTGCAAAAATTTTATAAACAAAATAAAAACGAACTAACTAATATTATAGTTAACTGTAAATTTGCATCATATTCATAGGTATTTTTGAAATTGACGAAAACCATTTCAAAAATACAACTACAAACATTGAAATTTTATCGTTGCCATATATATTTTATACATACATACATACATATTTTTCTATCAACTCTTGCCGTCATTATCATCAGTTACTTCTACAATTAATATTTGTCAATTCCTAATAGTAAAAGTACTTTCAATATTTCCATATTTTATTCAGTAAATTAAAAAATAACACTCTTATTATTGCTTTTAAAAAGTCATAATTAAATTAAAATGAGTCATTTTTAAATGCTTTGTTATCGTGGGTGCCAAATTACTCACCAACAATATAATTCATTAGAAATAAATGTATGTACATACATATTATTTAAGTTTAATACATAAGTATGTACTCAGGTGCAAGATAATTACTAAAAATTTTTATTTATATTTTCATCCAAAAATCTCACCAATTATTTTTTACTCAAAAGCGTGGTATAAAGACTACAAGGTAAGCCCATTGAAAAAAGCTCTTTCGTCACTTTTTATGTACATTACGTCATTTGTTTTCATTTGGTTTGAGACCTTTGTTATGAGAAGACGTATGTTACATATTTTAAAAATTAAAGTGTAGAAAAAGTTAATATTATAGGCCTGGCCTGTCTGGTACAAAACTTGAAAAAACCTTAAAAACTAGAGAAAAGAGACGACGTCCTTTTAAAACTTGTTCAGTAAAGAAAAAAAAATTCTGATTTAAAATCTATAAATACGTAATAAACTTCAAATTTCAAAATATTTATCAAACATTAACAGTACATAACGAAGAACATAATATGAATATTTTGACAACTAAAAGTTTTTAAAACACTAAATTTTACTTTACTAAAAATCAAGATGTCATGATATTCGCTCATTTCTTCTCAAAAAGTATTTATGCCAGACGCTTTGCATACGGATACTTCAAAAAGTTTTTTCATTTTAAAAACTGTCTTATACCAAACAGACTACCTTATAATTACATTATATTAAACAGTAAAAAATAAATATAAATTGTTTAAAAAAAACGATTAAAACTTCTCTTAAATTTATACTCGTATATTTAAATATTAGTACTTTTTATGGTAAAAAGTGAATATATAGTTTGTGGTGCCATAAAAACAGTTTAAATTAAAAGGAAAATATTTATAAAAAGTTTAAAACTATAAATCCAATTTGCAAAGTCAGATCTTGTAAAAGCAATAGTGAAACAAATAAAGTGCAATTCCATAGGTTTCAAAAAATCCAAAAGTATGAAAAAAATAGAATAAAAAATGTTATAATAAAGAATTCAAATTTGCAAAAAATGCTTAATTTTTCACTTTAATCATTTTATTTTCCTAAAGAAGATTATTCTTTAAAAAGTATTTTTTTTAAATTTTAAAATAAATCTGCGCAAGAAAGAAGGTTGAAAGAAACCGTTGTCCAATATTAACGTGCATTTAAAGAACCCTTCAGATTTTCATCAAGGGAAACCTTCAGAAAGACATATCACATCTATTAAGAGATGAACAAAGTAACTAAACAAGCTTCAATGTCTTATAAATCCAGGTGTATACCTGTAAACCTGTAAAGGATATTTATAATTTTTTTTAGCGCTGGTATCTTTTTTACTTAGTACTTTGCTTCCAATGTTTGTTATCACAATTACCTCATGTATAAGCAACTGCATATATTTAATTATGTTTTTATATTTTTAGCACCAGTCAAGAAATTACTTGTTCAGCAGAAAACCTTGATGTTATTTCTGAACCTTGTAATATTGAAATTCAATCAGAGTAAGTTTTTTAAAATTGTAAATACATTTTAAAATGTAATAATATCTAAAATACTTAAAAATTTTAGAACTAATTTGGAAAGTGCACTACAATTGCAAGTATTCAATTTACAAAAACAATGCAAATATTTAAAAAAAAACCAAGAGGGCAGTTGGTCGAAGAAAAAGGAAATGACCATAGAAAACAACAACTTAGAAAATCATTAAAATATATTTTCACTAGAGGCGAAATAGCAAATTTAAAAAAATCTATTAAAAAGTTTTATAATTATATCTAAATATAAAATATAATGTACAAAAAATTTCAATAGAAAAAGCAAAAAATGTAAAAAGCTTACAACTAAACATTAATTTCTTATTTCTTCTTCAATGTATGTGTAATAACAGTTGACATATTTGGAAGCAGATGACGTCACAAAAAGCTTTTTTCTTCGATAAGTATACCTTGTAGTCTTTATACCATGTTTAAAAGTACTTTGACAGAAAGCTTTATTACACTCTTTATAAAAACTGAGTAATCGAGCTTTTCTGAACAAACTTTATGTATTATGTATACATTTTTTTTTATATTTAAGTTGTAGTTACATTTTGTTCATTGAAATTGAAAAAAAAGTAGGTACTTAATTTTCATAAAAATTCAGAAGTTTTCACACATTTACCGTTATAAGACATATAAAAATGCCCGCGATAATTTAGTCGAAATTTTTTGAACGGACTAGTCTGGTATTTTTTTTAAAATCGGTTAAATTTAAATAACATTTAAAAACAAAAAATAAAATAAAATTAAGACAAATATACATAATTAATTAAATTCAATTTTGATTTTATTAATTAAATTTTTGATTAAACTAAACATAACTGGGGAATTTTTAAATATTAATTGTTTATTTTTAAAAATAAGAATAGAAAAGATTGGTAATTCAAATAGCAATATAATAAAATAATAATAAAACGTTATTAATTTTCTTTTATAAAAACAAAAAAAAATAGAGAAATTATATAATTCTTTAAAAATTAAATTATGTATTTAAAAACTTTTAATAGTGAAATTTGAAAATCTCAGTTTAAAATCATTGAAAAACAAATTGCAGTCAATAACATGTGACTTTCACATTTTGGATTCTGTCCATTCAATTATAATGTACTTATATATGTATTTTATGTATTCCAACTTTAAAAATATTGTTTAGGTATACTAAAACTAATCTAAGTATACCAACTTGTAAATCAATTGTCAAAGATTTTGCTTTGGGCAATCACAAAAAGTAATATATTTTATTTGGAAACTCTTATTTTAAATATTGTTTAATATTTACATTAAATTATTAAATTTAAATTAGTATTATTTAATATAATAATTATATTTAGCTAAGCAATAATATTTAGTTTAATATATTATACTAGTACAAGTTTTTAGTTTAATATATTATACTAGTACTATACACATATGTACTAGTACAAGAAATTTTTAATAATATAATTATAAATTCAGGAATTTTTTAAAGTTTCGTACCTTAAATTTGATGTGATAAATTTAGCAAGAACTACAGAAATCATAAATTGAAAAACTTATATTAATAAATAGCGCTACTGCATATGTACATACATATATATATGTATACATTTTCAATTGTATTTTAATTTTATTTTTTTCATCTATGTATATATTTTCTATTACATTTTCAAATGTTGTCTTCAAGGTTTTCCTGTCAGAATCTAAAAAAAATGATTCGTGTATATTCATGTTATGTTTTCAGTTTAGATTTTCAAGAGTTTAGTCGTCAAAATTTTTATTACTTATTCCTATTTCTAATAATTTTATATGATTATGTTAAATACAAAATAATTTTTTCAATAGCGTATTAAATTCGACTTTTTCACTTAAATTTTAGTTAACATCTTAAAGAATTAGAGAAAAAACTGTATATGTATGCATGCCACAATATTAAAAAATCGTTTATAAAAAAAGTTATTAGCAAAATTTATGCTAACAAAATTGATTACACAGGTATGTACATACATATATAATATTTGAAAAAAAACCAAAAATGCTGTTATATAATTACAAAGGGTAAAATTAAAGTTCTATTCAAACAGGAATTCTGTAAATTAGGATGTTATTAAATATCATACTATGTTTTAAATGTTAACAATATCAAAGTCTTCGTAACCCATACTTGGACTAACTATGATCTCAATAATCCACATCAAAAGAGAATTTCATGAATTCTATAATAAGTTTATCAAATTTGCTGTACCTGTCCTTTTTGCCAAAATATACATATATTATGTAAAAAAAAAAATATTTAAAATTGCTGTTTAAAAAATCTTTGTCTGAAAATGAATAGATCGAGGATAAAAATTGAAAAAGTTTAAAAAAGAGAGTCACGTTCTTTTTGGAAATTTAATTTTGTTGATAGGATATTTTACTTTCGTCTTCTACTAATTATGATAGCATTCAATGTTTCGAGATTGAGAAAAGAGAAAAGTTACAATCTACAGTTTGTGAAATGGAATGAATAATTATACTATTGGACCATTAAAATACATTACATTTTTTATTAATTTTATAGAAACAAACATTAACAAATAAAAAGCAGTTTCAAAAACATTTTTGAACCACATTATTGAATTGTAATTTATGGTTTTTAATGACCCAACTTAAAACGGGAATCCATTGAAATTGTAAAAGTAAATAATATAATACAAATAGAAGCAAAGTAAATGAAGTTAATATTACCGACCGCATTGCATACAATTAATTAGGTTATGTGATGACAACAAATTTTTCATATCGAGTTTTCGGTGGGAACGCACTTCTCCATAGCAGAGAATCGTAAATAAACGATTTTTAGAGAGTTGTTGGTCTGTCGGTCTTTCGGTTTGTCGGTCAGTCGGTCTGTCAAAGAATTGATCATCATTGATGTATCTTGTACAGACTGCCGATATTTACTAATATACGAATATTATTTATGACAAACATTGAATATTATTTTTTTTCTGCTTAATAAATTACTTATTAAATACTTAATCAAGTATTTAAAACAACACTTATCACAACAGTTTGGTTGTTTATTTGTATTCCATAGGTTTATATCCAAGCGCAAACACATACAACTGACAATAAATAAAAAATCAAATAGTTTGTAATTTTTTACAAACTGATTGTAATTTTAATATGACGTATTCGATTTGAATACACGCAATAGTTTAATTTATAGATGTGCGCGCTACAATTCCACAATGAAAGGCCAAATGCAAAACTAACAAGTAAAAACGTTTCAGTCGGTATGAACCGATTGAATTATACCCTGCACCTTTCGATGTTGTATAGCAATTACTCAAACATGTGAAACCATTCTATAACCTGTGAAACCATTCTATAGAAACTTCACGGATATATCTCACCTATAACTGGACACACAACTGCCAAGTTTTATGAATCTAACTTTTTTATTTTTTCAAATATTTAAAGTAAGCTTTTGGACTTGTATGGGAGCTACTCGAACCTGTCAAGCAATTCCACCAAAACTTCAGAAACATCTTTGACCTATAATTGGATATACAACTGCCAAGTTTCATGAATCTGACTTTATTATTTTTCCAAATATATAAAATAAGCTTTTGGACTTGTATGGGAGCCACTCGAATCTGTCAAGCAATTCCACCAAAACTTCAGAAATATCTTTGACCTATTATTGGACACACGACTGCCAAGTTTCATGAATCTGACTTTATTATTTTGCCGAATATAAAAAATTTGCTTTTGGAGTTGTATGGCAGCCACCCGAACCGGTGCAGCTATCTTATTAAAATTTTTAGAGCATATGTAAAACATAATTGGACACATGTATACAAAATTTTATATTTGTACCTTTATTAGTTTTTGAAATAATTAAAATAAACTCTTTGAGTTGTATGGCAGCTACTCGAACCCGTTGTCCGAATTGGTCCAATAACAATAGGGTTCGTCCTTGGCACAAAAGAAACAACTTGTGAAAGTTTGGTGTCGATTGCATTATTCCGTTTTTGAGTTATCGTGCGATCGGACGGACGGACGGACGGACATGTCTAAATCGACGCAGAATTTTACGCTGAGCAAGAATATATATATATATGTCCATACCGCAGACCTTCAAGTAGTTACAAACTCCATACCAAAGTTAATATACCCTTCACGAAGTGCAGGGTATAAAAATTGCATGTCTACCTAAGCCCTAATACCTATCTATATTTTAATTTTTATGACGGTGTTTACCCATTAAATATTGATTATGGATTTTATTTGACAATAATTGTAGAGTCTTCTAATCTTTCCGTCAAACAAAATCAAACTTTCGTCACATAGCACAAAATTATTGAATCTCTACTTTTGAAGATTACTTTGATAGACTTTTTTCGTAAGATCTCTTTTTAATATAACATCGCAATTTTATCTGGCATAATTATTGTTTAAACTTTCGTTATTTAAAATCAACAATATCGAATGGAGTACTCATCGAATGTTAACCTTGATATTGAACTTGTGATATAATTGAAATTTGCATTCAATCAAATTGTACTTCATGCAACATTTTATAACGAAATAGAAATATTTTTTTCTTATCTGTGGAATTTGCGATAAAAATTTTTCTTTTTATGAACTTCAAAAATTTTATTTTTGTCTCTTTTTGAAGTTTTTTTTATTGTTAGTGAATAGATATTTTTGGTTTCTCGCTCTCTCTCATTATATTATAGCTAAATTTTTCAAGGTAGGTACTTAATGTTTTTCCGAACAAAATCGTATTTGTTTTTATTTTGTGATAAGCTAATTCTTATGTTTTTGTTATAAATGATCAAAATAAAAAGCAAATTAGTTTTTTTTTATTTCATTTATGGCTTTTTAATTATACGTATTTATGTACGTATGTATACGTATATATGTATGTATGTACATCGGCTTTTACGCAATAAACAATAGAAATATTAAAATTCAAGCATACATATTTTAAATATGCTTTCTTAAATACATTTTACGGTACTGACATTTTAAAACTAAAATTCTATGTTTGATGCATTACAATTTTAAAACGCACAAGTATTCAAAAGAATTGGTTCAGTGTGAGAATTTGCCCAGTGGTTCTTTTTGTTCTCCTCTTATCTTGTTTCCTTGCATAAACTTGTTGCTTTATTCAATAGAGCTTCAAGTTTAAAACGATATTCAAACTCCCTATAATATTTTTTTGCAGATATCGTAATTTCTCGCAAAAAGAAAGAAAAATTCTCATTTGACAAAAAAAATAAAACAGACGGAAAAGTTGAAAAAACTTTTAAAAAAAAGTTAAAGTTATATTATTTTTTGATTATTCAAAAAAAAACCAAAAACTTTGATTTTAGATTATAAAAGTGTGAACGTTAGAAAAACTATTTGGGAATCAATTTTGTTTATTTCATTTTATTTTTAATTAAAAAGTTTTTAAAAAAATTATTGTTGATATTTCGAGATCTGAATGTAAGATTTCTAAAGTTCTTAAAACACTATATTTTACTTTACAAAACTTAAGAAAACTTTAAACATTTAGAAAATAAAATCGCCATCATTTTTCTATTTTTTTTTCAAAAAATATCGTAACAGACGCTTTGCATACAAAAACTTTATTATGTCTTTCAAATTTTATAAAGTTTTTAAAAACTTTATACTGAACTTTTAGCTTTATTTTATTTCATTTATTGATTAAATTTTTTTAAAGTTCCAAAAGAATGTTTATTTTGTTAAGTTACACATACATACATAATGTACAGATACATTTCGGGTACCTTATTTTGCCATTCTGCAACAAATGTGATTTTTGTTTTTAAAGAACTAAAGATTAAAAATTTAAATCCAAATTTAGAAATTAAAGTTTCAAAATTATTTGAGTTGCTTAATATACATATATGTACATACATTATATTATGGCAAGCTAACCTAAATATATTATTATACTATTCCCCTATTCCACTTATGAATATTCAGGCACGGTTATAATGTATTCGTCGCTCTAAGCGGTTCCTATAAAGTGCGCCCCCTTCCACCGTTTCACCTGTTTTATTACTGTGAACAAAATTTAATAGGCATTGCACATTGTGGATCATAAAGCACTTTCTTGTAACCTTATTATGCTGAATTATTTCTGCATTCAGAAATTATAGAATTAAAGCCTGGAACTAAACTTTGTTTTTTTTTATAAATTCAACAACAAGGTAATTTATTTAACTGTATGTTTTGTTTATGAAGTTATGATCAGATTTATTTCAATTATTTAAACTTGATTTTTTGATTTTAACAACCAAAAATTTACTTTTTGGTGTCAGTGAAACTTCTTGTAAAAGGTTTAAGGATAATAATATCAAATAAACTTTTTCAAAACTTATTTGAATATAAAAAAAAGTAAAAATTTGTTTACTTAAATACTTAAATGACTGTACATAGCGAAATTTTATTCGTAATTTCAAATTTACGAATAAAATTTGGCTTTTTATTTCACAAATCGTCTGAGAAATGAAGTTGAAGATGAGAAATGAAATGAATCGCCTGAGTACATATTACCAATTAATATTAATTCTGTGATAACAGTTTTTTCAAAAACGAAAGCAAAACATAGTAGTAGAAGTTCATAACGATCATGTAATTAGCACTTTTCCAAAAAAATTTTGAAAAAAAGTGCTTATTAGTTTCACTCTGTCCGTCCGTCTGTCCGTCTGCGTCTGTTTACAAAACTTCTACACCCTTGAAGATATACAAAAATTTGTAAAAAAAAACAAAATATTGTAAACAAAGGAGTGTATTAAAAACATTGAACTGAAATAAAATTAAATTAAGTTAGGTAAAAATTTTGTTATTTTTATTTTGATAATAACAAAATTTATTTTTCATTTTATTAAAGTTAGGTAAAAAATTCGAATGCATGAAAGCAAAAGAGTTTGAAATTTCATGTATGAATGTACACTTGCATGTACCTGGTACAGTAGATACACAGTATCAGGTAGCGACATAGAAGTAAAGTAATTTATAAAGAAAAGAAGGTGTATGCATACTGACTAATACTTTATGAAATATAATCATTAGCGATTCATGGGAAATATGCTCTAAATTTATTAAGATTGAATTAAAAATAAAAAATTTAAAGATAATTTATATATTTTATTTATTAATAATTATTTATTACAAATGCTTAACACTAAATATTTAAAATATTTTCAAGAGTACATATTTACCTCTCCACATCTTTTGGCAACAAATGAAATTTTCGTGTCGTCTTTTTTTCATCCTAAACACTTCAAATAATGTTTACCCATTTTTATAAAAAAAAATATTTTTTTCACAACTATTTGAATTTTTTTTAATACTCGTATTATACGTCTTTTCAAAATTAATTTTTTCTATTTTTCAAAATTATATTATATAAATTATAATAATTTTTTTTTAAACACTTTTTTTCTTCCTCGCTTTTATAATATAATACACAGTTTTTGCCACCTTGTACTGGAATAAGTTACAAAAATAAAACTCCCGCTTTTGAAATTCTTAATATTTTTTTCTATATTTTATATAGGGAAAAATTAATAACTCCCGCTTTTAAAAATAAATTATAATAAAACAGGTAGACGTCTATTGCATACTTTCTCCTCACCCAAAAATTCTTATGTGTATAAAAATGAAAATAAGAAGGTATACTGCTTAACTCTTTCAACTAAGGGAATTTTTTGTTTACAAATATTGGTGAGGATTGCATTAGTGTGATGTAAACGGAGAGTCGAATTATTTATTAATAGATACACTTTGGTATATAAAAGGAAAAAAATAATAACAATTATTGTAATTCTAATGATTCATATTATTCAAAAAGATATTTAGTATATTCGTATAATAAATAGAAATGAATGAGTAGTGTAGAGTAAGAAAATGTATGAATAAGTTTAATTCTATAAACATTTTCTGTTGTATGGTGCGGTGCGAAAGGAAGATATGTAGATCAATAATTAATGTTTTGCGTAATTGACTTTTTTTATGCACATTTTTTATATAATTACGAATAAAATATTATGTTTGTATGTAGGTATATTTTATCAAGTTAATTTCGCTGTAAATTGATGCCCACTGCAAATACATACTTTGCATATATGAACCGTCCGCCTTTGTGAATATTTATATATTTATGCAAACGACAGACTAAAATTTTCTCTATGTTATATAAACGAACACATAAGGAGTTAAGTGGAAAATTTAGAGTCAAGTTAATAATGCTAAATGCGTACGAAAACAATGAGTATAAATCCTTTTACATATAAGTACATATAAGCAAAACCATGCTTTTCAATATTATTCAGGTGCTGTAATTATTCCTCAACTGGAGCATTTTATTATTTATTCATTTTTTTGACTGAGAACTTACAAACTAAGATTTAAAAAGTTTGTCATGGAAACAGTCTAAGCACCCAAACTCTCGTTGTAATGTAAACTCTGTTTATATCGTTCAAAACTCTGAAGGTG
This sequence comes from Condylostylus longicornis, assembly GCF_029603195.1. NCBI lineage: Eukaryota > Metazoa > Arthropoda > Insecta > Diptera > Dolichopodidae > Condylostylus > Condylostylus longicornis. The sequence continues at coordinate 216,826 of NW_026578017.1, read as the reverse complement.
AATTTTATTCTCAAACCATGGCACATGTATTGTAGATACATAATATTTTGACTACACATTATTAAAATTTTGAGCTAATAATTTTACATAAATCGTAAATATTTTCTTAAAATTTAATAAATAAACTAATATGTAAAGAAAAAAAACTTATACATATATGAACTTATTTATGTTAATTCCTAATCTTGTTGAAATAGTCTATATTGAAGTATTTAATAGAATGAAAAGAAAACTACAAAAAGGCTTAAGAAAATTATTGTTTACAATTTTTTCACTTATAGGTACACTTCATCAAGACCTACAGAAAAAAATACTGTTGCTAATTATTATAAAATTTGTATAATTTTTGAAAGCTCGTACAAAAACTGGAATCAAGTTTGGGTTTTGATCGAACTATAAACCCAGTATTTATTGATAAGAATTTTCATAGAATATTTGCGCCACGGACTATTTCAGCAAAGCCAGAAGCAAAATTCTACCTTGTTGGTAAAATGGTTATATAATGCGTACATACGTATTATATGTATATTTTTATGTACATTTATATTATTTGTCATTTAACGTATACAACTTTTATAGATCTATGAAATATGAATTTTTGGATATTTTTAATGCTCTAAAAGTTTTATCTTCTAAAATTATGCTCTAAAAGTGTTTTATCTTCTTTATTTCAGAATAATTAATTTATATTGAATTCCTGAAAAAAAATATACAGATGAAAAATATGGAAGTTTATTACATTAAATTTTCTAAATTATTTATTATATTTATGCTACTAATAAAATTAGTTATCGCATATAAGGACTTACATTTAGATTTTCCTGGGCCATATTGTGCACAAAGGGGTGCCGCTGGCTGCTGTGAAAATCGAAAAGATAGTTGCGCAGTTCCTATACAAGGTAATTTTAACAAAGATAATAAGAAAAAATTTACTAAATATACATTTCAAAAGGTACACTGTGCTATTGCGATGATTTTTGTGACAGAGGGCATAGTGGAGACTGTTGTCCGGATTATGACACATATTGCAAAAACGTGCCACCGCCTGGTAAATATTTTAGTTAGATTTGAAAGAAAATCAAAATAAAATTTTTAAAATAAGAGTAATATTTATATTCCAACCTGTCTATTTCTACGTTTGCATAACATATCCTGAGTTCCATATTGCAATAATACAATCTTTAATTTCCATTCAACTTACGTATGATCAGCTTGAACCTAAACTTCTGAATTACATTTAAAATCCGCGTATTATTATATAATGGAACAAAAATATTTAATTAACTTATATGTATTTTTGTTCACCAAATTTATAATTAAAATATTAACATTGATATAATTTTATGATTTAATTTATTTAAAGTTCCTACCCAAAGATGCTTTCATAATGGCATATACATCAACCATGGACAAAGTTTAGAAGTAAGTATTACAAAAATCACGAAAAAAATCTCAAATAGTAATGTAACAAATAAAATTTTAAAAGAGTTACAGTTTTAAGTTGAAATTACATTACCATTTTCACATTTGTAATCTAATGAACAATGATCTAATTTTAATGAACAAAGTAAAAAATTTAGTCTACAACAAATAACATGTGGCTAAATACATGTTCTTTTTTATAGTGACTGTTAAACAGAGACACTCAATATTATGATTTCAGAAAAGCAATTTTTTATTCTTATTAGTAAATATTTTTAAAATCTTTTTGTTATCCAGGCTTTGTCCACCATTACTACTTTTTCTTCAAAATCCTTTAAAAAAAATTATTCAGTTTCATTTCGGGTTTTAAAATATTTTTAGGTTATAAAGGATACATTTCGGACTCTCAAATATAAATTTTTGCAATCTTCTTTTTATATATTTAATCCCAAAAATATTGATTGATATTCCATATGATTGCTATTTGACATGGTTACTTTTCGCCTTTCTAAGAAATTTATTCAAGAAGCTGTGTGCTTTTGATGTTATACATACTAAAAACTAATACTTTGGCGTAATGTATTATTAATTTTCCAAGCATGTATTATTAATTTTCGCTAATTCTCCTTATTGGAATGCCAAAAAGGATAATTTTTCAACGAATCTCAGATTTAATGTTGTAATAATTAAAAAATTAACATCCAAATAAATTTGGAAATTTTTAAATTTTGAAACAGGTAAACTTCCAAATAATTTTTACCATAAGTGTTGCATACCTTCTTATTCAAAATAAAACTCTCATTTTTAGATTTTGTTAATCAAATTAAATACAACAATGTAAATTATAGAGGCTTATTATTTTCAGGATAATTGCAATCATTGTACTTGTCGTAATGGAATAATGGAGTGTGAAAATGATATTTGTATACAGGATAACGACATTATCAACAATATTAATTTAATTGATGAATCACTGAAATGGCATGCTAAAAATTATTCCGAATTTTGGGGTAGAAAATATTCAGAAGGAATAAAATTACGTTTAGGTAAGTTAAATTTTTTTATAGTGTTGTAAATTTGTTAACAATCTACACAAACAAACAAAAGACAAAATTTGTCTTTTTAGAAAGCCTTTGCATATATTTGGATAACACTTTTTCAATATAAAAAATTTTTATATATATTTAAATTATTCGAAAATCTTATTAACTTAAATTTTTATTTTCAGGTACATTTGAACCTTCATTTAGAGTAAAGTCCCAGACACGTTTATCAAATCGAATCACAAACATTCCAGTTGAATTTAACGCCCTCAATCAATGGTCTGGGCTATTAACTGAAAATATTAAAGATCAAGGTATAATTCTTTTTAAATTTACATATACCATTCACAGAGCTAATTTTCCAAGTCTCTTTCAGGATGGTGCGGATCTTCATGGGTTATTTCAACGACATCTGTAGCTTCCGATCGATTTGCTATACAAAGTAAAGGACAAGAAGTTGTTGACTTATCAGCGCAAAATATTTTATCTTGCACAAGACGCCAACAGGGCTGTTTGGGGGGTCATTTGGATGCCGCATGGAGATACCTACACATGAAAGGGTAAGTAAATTTAAGTATTTTAACTAACTACATAAATAAGATATGTACAAAAATTTTCTGAAAAAAAATTTTTATGCTGATATAGTGTGGTCAATGAAGAATGCTTTCCATATGAAGCACATTCATCACACTGTCGAACTTATGGAATAAAATCCTTGCGCCAAATGGGTTGTCATAGTTCTGGTAAAGTTGACCGTGATCATTTTTATTCAACTGGCCCAGCATATTCATTAAACAATGAAACTGATATTCAAATTGAAATAATGAGATCCGGCCCAGTGCAAGCAACAATGCGCATTTATAGGGATTTTTTTTCGTACGGTGGGGGTATTTATCGTCGATCAGCAGCAAATCGCGATCATGATCATGGTTTTCACTCTGTTAAATTAATTGGTTGGGGTGAGGAAAGGCATGCTTATCAAACAACAAAATATTGGGTAATTTTTTAACACTAATTTTAGGATTATAAGTCAAAAACTATTTGTATATATGTATGTATCCGTGACTTCAAAAATGCGCTTGCGACGTAAATTTTACAAAGTATCAAATTCCACAAAGTTTAGTAAAAGCTCTTGGCACTGTACACTTTTTCTAAATGCGTTTTATACGGAGTGGAGACGTAAAATAAAAGTAAATTGGGTATCGAAAAAATCGAGCACGCTTTTCTTATACCTTGTAATTAAACTAGCATATATTTTCAGCAATAAAGTTCTAGTTATCAAGTTTTTTCCTAAAATGCAGCATAAGAATGCTATGTTTTTAATCATGTGGTAACGTTTTATAAAAATGAACATTTGCAGAACTTTAAATTGAAATTTTCAAATAAGTGTCAAAGTTGTATTGATATGGTAAAAATTGTATTCCAAAATGTACGAACAGCTTTAGTAGTTTTTTTTACAATGTAAACGTATTGAAAGCTCTGAGACGGTACTACAACCGTATTAATACTGCACTTAAATCTTTTTTAAAGCATTATTGAAGTCGCGGTATTACATTACTGCTGCTACTGATAGTTTAATTACCGACTTGATATTTGAAGTTTTTTTTTTCAAATTTATTTTTTAAATAATTATTTAGTAAAGGAATTGTAAAGTTAAAACGCATGTTTTTCAGATTGCCGCAAACTCTTGGGGCACTTGGTGGGGTGAAAAAGGTTATTTCAGAGTTTTAAGAGGCGTCAATGAGTGTATGATAGAAGATTATGTATTAGCATCGTGGCCACATGTTTTCAACCCTCATGTCAAACGTGTATCTCCATATAAAAAATAAAGCAGAAATTGAAGAAACAAAAGCATAATCAAAATACTAATCCGAACAAACATTTTTTTTTAATTTTGATTTGTTTTTAAGTTTTTTAAATTTATTTTTAATTATGATTTTAGTTTTAAGCTATACTCTCACATATACATATATAAAATTAATATAAGCAAATAAAAAGGGTATCAACATTTAAAAAACAAGAGCATAACGGGTCTGTGCATAAAACTCTCTATCCAATATAAGAAAAGGTTGTAAAATATATTGCAATTAATATAAAAAATTTGCCAAATTTATGACAATGTTTTGCATTAATTTGCCAATTTATGCACAGCAACGTTTTGGAGAATAAAGTATCTTTCTTTTGATTTATACATTTTACACATTTTTAATGAATAATACTTTCGAATTTTTTCTAATCTATATATATCAACATAATTTCAGCACAAAGACTCAATAATTTCATGGAGCAAATAGTTTTCCCCATAAGCCCTCGATAATTTAAAAACAATCAAATCAAAAATATTACCCCTGTCTTTGTTCTCGTTTAGTAATAAATGATAATTTTTTATATTGTACATATATGTAAATATAGCTTTAAAATGCACAAACATCGTATAGTAAATTTGTATAAATAATTGTAATAAAACTCGTGTTAAATTTTTGAGTTCATATTATTTGTACCGAAGTTAATTTTTATGTCGTTTTTTCAATTTTCATATGTATAAGTTTGAAAACATAAAAAATACAACTCTAATTATGTACATATCAATTTTCTTTATCTTAGCATCTTTTTATTATTATAATTTTTTTAATAAATTTAGTTAGGGTAAAATGCTAAAAACAGTTTTTATTAAAATGATTTTTTTTTATTTTCCTTCTGTTTTTCAACTGCCGTCTTTTTAATTTATAGTTTTTAAACATTAAAATTGTTTTTCTTTAGTTAAATTATTAACGTGTAATGTTAATACTTTTGTCAAACTTTTAAACGAAAATGAAATTGAGTACGAAAAAAAGTATTTAATTTGTTATTGTAAAATAAAATTTGTACCAAATTAATAAAGTGATTTTTAAAAATTATTTTTGTATCATCGTTTTCAACAATGTACGTATCAACAAAGTGAACGTGAATATAGACGATTAACTAAAAATAAATCCAAATTAGAAAGACATACTTATGAAAATAAATTGACAAATCCAATGCCACCATGTGAGTCTGAAAATATCAGGAGATATAGATAGAATCTCATGATATTCTCAGGCTCACAAGCTATACAGAGATACAGATAGATTCTCATGATATTCTAAGGTCACATGGTTACATACAAAGATTTTGCTAAACGGGTGGTAAATGTGTTAGATGTGCGGATAATCATATGACCGCGGAATAATCTTTGAAAACTGAAGTGGAACACATCCTGCTAGTTACGGAGATCGTTTAATGCTAAGGGAATTGCAAACAATCTTATGTGATCAGCAAATAACCGACCCATTTGCTTATTTAATCAAAGTGTTGTAGAAGATTATGGAAATGCCTTTTGAACGCTTACTTCCAATCTTAAGAAATTTAGCAAGCTTTTAGTTAACATACTTAGAAAAGTGTGAACCTGGCTGTTAGTAAAATTTCGCTTTGTGGCACCTGAATCCCCTGAAGAGTTCACCAGCTATTTTCGGCAATAATCAGAACTCAAATATCTAATTTCAAGAAATTCCATTAATCTGTTCAGTAAATGTGGTAAAACATGTAAAATTTCCATTTTGTTTTCCGAGTCCTGATCTTACCAAAAACTTTAAAGATTCATTGTTTTAACACCCCGAAATTAAATAATAGAATTTCAAAGAAATTGATTGATTATTTATTATAGCTTACTAGACAATACTTATAAAAAATTTAAAAAATTAGTATATAATTTTCATATATCCATAATACTCGATATTAAACTGAGAAAAATGAACAATAAATGCCAATAACCTTAAATATTTAATATATGTACATATATACATACATACATATGTATGTAGGAAAAATGTACGACAGGCTAGCCAGCTACCTAGTTGAAATATCTATGACGCAATGAAATTGGGGCATGACTATCTATGATATGACTATGTATGATTATCTAATGACCTGCTCGTTCTAGGAGTGAACAAAGGAGAAAAAAAATTTATAAAAAAAAAAAAAAACCTAGGAAAGAAATTAAAATTAAAGAAATCGACGATAACATATAGCAAATGATGGAAAATGTGCTATTAAGAATTTACGATCGAAATGAGATTAACTACTATAGACAACAGATATACTAACGTACATATGTCAATTATATTTAACGTTTATATAAAACATTTTCTAAAAGAAGTCAGTAAATAAAATACGAATTGCTACGTGGAATGCTAATAGTGTTATAAGTAGAAATTACGAATTGGAGGTTTTTAGATGAACATGAATTGGTGAAGAATCCAAAAATGGTTTATTATAGTTAAATTAAGTCGACTTTTAATGTTGGTTCAGGAAAAATATTTTTAAGGATCTTCTAGGCCAAACATGCGGATTGAGAACCAAGGAAAGCTATTTAGATAAGTCTTAGTGACCTGCAGGTGCCAAAAAAATCCCGGTACTGCTGATATAATAAGAGACGTGATAAACGCAAGTAAGCCTCAAGTATGTTCCTAATATTTGGAAAGAAGCGAAACTTATTTTTATGATAGATAAACCAGTAAAGCCCTTAAATTAATGAAGATAGGCCGCCATATACATATGTACATATGTATGTAGATAAAGTCATATAGGCCGATATCATATGATTCTCCTACCAACAAAACTTTTTCAAAAATTGTTGTTAATAAGTCGTTGCTGATAATAGAAAATATGAAATTGTTTAAAAGCAACAGTTTGGTTTTGAACGAAAACTGAAACAGAACGAAACAATTGACAAAGTGCATAAAATATCAAATATTGTACATTGTAAAAGTCCTTAGAAGAAAGGCATGTTTGATAAGATGGTTTTGAATTAAACAGGAACTCTTTATACAAAATGATTTTCCAGAATTGGGTGGCAGTAGGAAATTATATTTGACAGTTGTATAAAAACTTTAGCTATTTTGAATTTGCAGTATTATGTTCATGAACAAAAAATGTCGTTAAAAAAAACAATTATTTATTTTGGGTCAAGTAGTGGAAAATTATATACATATCAAGAAAAATAAAAATTAAGAAAAACAAAAAAGAAAACTGAAACAAAAAGATATTTTGTTATTTTGAAGTACAACAATCCAGAGACAAATTCCTATAAAAACTGCATAAACTAGTAAGAAAAAAGTATAGCTGATTTAACTGCGCTAGCCATGATAATTTAAATATTTTTGTGATATTTAAGAAACATTTGTTTATGAATACAGATATAGCGCAGTTCTCGCTATATATCACGATGTGTTTATGAAAAGGTCTTATATTGAAGAATTAAAAAAAATTAAATGAAAATATCAAGAAAAAAAGAGAATTAGAAAACAAATACAGATAAATGACAAATAATAAGGCAATAATAACTTTGCCAAGCAAACACATATGCGCATAATAGTGACTTTCATAGGGATTTGGCTGTCACAGAAATAAGCGATGAAATAGGGAACCATGCCATGAAACATAAGGCAAGTTGTGAAAAACATGTATTTATTGAAACTTCTCAAATAATAGAGGAGAGATTTAAAACAGAAAAACTGAAACAAAACAAATTTTTTAATTTAGCATAAAATGCTGAGACAGCACTTCTGTAACTTCCTTCACGGAATATAAACAGAAGAATATGGCAAATCTAATGGCAAAACTAAGTAAGTTTGATTTGTTAATGGTAAAACTAAGTAAGTTTGAATAACTTGATAAATATTTGGGTAAAGCCGTAAAGCATTAAAACCAAAATAATGAGGAGTGAAGTGATAAATTGTTTTATCACTTCAATAACGTGACTAACATAATAAGGATGAAGTTTTGCAGAATTCTTCAGATCTTAGTCATACATATTTTGATAGTCCACCACTATCTACGACTATCAAAACAGGATTTAGGTGTGATGATTATCGCTTCATCCGATACTTGCAGACAAAATGACTATCATAATATGTCTACGGTTTTAATTACCCGTAGGGGCACACATGGAAGACTGAATAACGTAATATTCCAAAACTTTAAAGTGAACTCACTAGTAATAAGTTTTTTTTAAATTTCAATACTTTATCATATAAATCATACATATAATACTTTTTACCTAAAACTTTAAATCCTAAAAATTGCAACAAGACAATTTTTGTTATTGAATTGTTGAATATTTTCAACAAAAACTTAACTCTTATTTCATGAATAGCAATGATATTATTATAATTATTACAATATTTATTATTGTTGTTAATTTCTAATATATTATGAACATCAATTAGTTGTCTTCAATTAAGTGTGATTCCAGCAAATGACACTTCTAAACCTGCGTCTGTTGTTTCCATTCGACTTTTAATGTGTGTTAAAGTATTCTTATAATGCATTTCAATTTGTTTCGTTTCTTCACTAGGTTCCAGATTGGGAAGCTCTTCTTCGATTTTTCCAATCAACTAAAAATTTATTGGTTACATACAATACAAAATAAAACTTAAACCTAAAACAAGACTAACCTGATTTAACATTGCGACTGTAACCAAAGAGTTACCACGTTCAAAGTAAAATAGATAACTATTTAATAATTCAACATATAGTTGTACTTGTACTCCTGCATCTAAACACTGAGAAGCTATTCTCGCTCCTTTTTTCAGGCAGTCTAACGTTCTTTTTTCTTCTCTCATTTCTTCTCCATTTTTCCTGCAAAAGCAAAATAATTATTTAGATTTTTTTAATTATTTTAATTCCTGTTTCATTATTACTTTCCACTCCAAAAAAGGCTAGCACAGGATACAACACCCCTACATTGATCAGGCTTTTTAAGTAATTTCGCTGAAGCTAATGCACAATTGGATCTTAATGGTTCTGCGTTATCTTCTCCAAAACATGTCATTTGTTCGAAAGTTGCCATTATTAATGTTATTGCAGCCAATTGAGCTTTAGAATCTGAAATTTCATCCTCATATAACGAAAATGCTTGTGTCATAAAATCATATGCTACTGTTTCATGATTGGTGTATTGAATTTGATCAATCGTTAACGCTCCTTGTAAATACAAACGCAATGCCAATTCTGGTAAATCCGCTTTTGCCAAAGCAGAGATCGTACTATGGCAAAACTGTAATATTTTCTGGCATTTTTTATCCCAATTTTCATCTTCTTCGGCAATGTTTTTATATTTTTTTGCTAACTGATAAGCAGAGAACACTAACGGTGGCAAAACGTGTTTAATTCTCAAAGAACCTCCATTTCCAAAATGCTTTCGCGCTATTTGTAAAATTTTATACTGCATATCAGGCTCTGGCGAAATTAGAAGGTGAACAAATCTACAAAACAGTTAGAAGTAAATTGTTTAAATTATAAAAAAATTAACTAAAAAAATTTATATAAAAATTATATTGAACTAAAGTTTAAAAACTTATTAAGAGAAACAAAAGTTTATTGATCTCCAAAAACTCACCTTGCGACAATACCTTGTTCATCAGCAAAGTCTTCAGGATCAGTTTTATCCCCAGTTTGGTTTTCCTCGTCTTTAACTAAAGGTGATATAATTGTTAAAATACTGTCAACTTCATTGGCAGTTGGTATTGTTATTTCATTATCCAATATATTCATTACCAAATAAAGTGCCAACGATTTTCGCGATGTGTAATCAAATTTTTCAAGCAATGGGCAAAAGTATTTTAATTTAATTATGATCAAAGCATTATTATAAAAATCAATACAAATTCTTAATAACCGAGAAAGTTCCTGATTAACAGTAGAAAAATATGAAATTGTGACCATGTTACGACATCCCAGGATCTGAGCGGTTGTTTCTAGCACTTTGTCAACATAATCAACACGATCTGGGTAAACTTTTTGTGCTAAACTTACCAGAGCAACTTGCAATGATATCGTATCTTCCAGTGGCATATCAGTTCTTATCTGTTGTACATAGGTTACAAAAAAAAATTACAATTTTTTTTTCATGCTATAGTTATACCTGGACAATGTTTGCTATTTGTATACTAAATACTTGAAATAATTGAACTTCTGGAGGAATGACTGGCCCAATTTCTTCGCCATTTCCAACAAACTAAAAAGGCAGTTAAGCAATTAATAAAATATATGTTTTTTAACTCAATAGAATACTTTTCCATTTCGTTGATTATACGCTGCTAGCCTATCTATGAGAGATATGATAATATTTTTTACATTCACGCCTGATTCTAGTTGGGCGCAAGATTTGAGGAATGGATCCAGTGTCAACAAATGAAATTCGTCAGGAAAAACCTAATTGATTTGCAAATTACACTATTTAAAATTTTATGTAAAAATAGTTTTACTTGTATTATGCATTCCATTAAATATTCTTGTGCTATTGCGTCCCTGCAACTAACGACTTGCTCTAATATACCTGGTAAAATACACTTTTGATAAGTTTCAAGTGTTGCCGAATCTAATTGCGATAGTCTAACCAAATTTGTTCCCACTAATATTTTTAGTTCTTCACGCTCTTTTTCTCTTCTATTTTTTTCGCTTGAGTGACCTTGGTGTTGCATTCGCACCCAAAGCTTATTCATTTCGGCAAAATTCATGAGCACGAAATCAATTGCGTCGGATACATTTCCTTCATTTTCATCTTCAGCAACAGTAACATCAGGTAGAATATTTCGAGTGCATTGTAGTAAATAATTTCGCAAAAATAATCCTCTTAAGGGATGCTGCACTCCACGGCACATTTCGACTAAATCTTTTAATATACTACGTTTCAAAGCATTATTGGTTTTAATATAAACGAGACCAACTGTGATTAGCAAATACAATCTTGGAACTATATTTCCAGCGTACTGAACAAGTTCATACAAATCAGCAACCTTTCTTCCTCTTTGAAATTCTTCTAACAAATATAGTTCCAAATGACATAATTCATCAGTAATAGCCATATCTGCAAATTTTTTACATGAAATTTAGTTAATTTCTTTAAAATATGTTATTTTTATTTACAAAGTTCATAGTAGCTCTTTGGCGATAACAAGGACGTTCTTAGTTCTCCTAACATGGTGCTAGCACATTTCAACGCATCCATAAGACGGCCTTTGTCAAGGAAACGTTTCATTTGAAATGCTTGATCACGAACAATACGTATGGCATCGTTAAGCAATTTTTCCTGATCATCTAAACTGGTAGGTGATGCCTGTGAAAAATAATTATTATGCATGCATCTAGGAGACAAAAATGAAAAATGGCGAAAAACAATGTTTGACTTAATATTTCACAAACACATAAGCTATTAACTTGTATCCACCCCCCATTAATAAAATTTTTTTCTTTACCGTTTCCTGTATGCCAGGTTGAGGAATATTATAAGCCGGTGAATTCCAAAGGTACATTTTTCTTTAAAAATTTCTTTCAAAACTTACCATTGTTAAAATTAAAAGAAAAACAAGCAAAATTCCGAAAATAAATTGACAATTTATCACTAGCACAATTCTTTAGTTTTGACTTGGAAATTATGACGATAATTTTGACGGCAATTAGCACTGGTAAGTTTATTTACAATGGTGGATAGCTTATCTTTATTTTCATATTTTTTTAGAATGATAATATGTGGTATACACTGATTTTATTAAAATAAGCACATATGTTCAAATTTTTACATCAGGAATTGCCAACAGATTCATTTGTCACATCTTCAGAGAGAAAATGATGACGTTTTCATTTTCTCAATGTTTATAGTTTTTCCAAGTTTTGTAAAATAAAATATAATATTTTAAAAACTTTTGAAATTTTACATACAGCTCTCGAAATATATGTTTATATCAGAAGTTTTTTTTTCAACAAATAATTCATTAACAATAATTTTTTTTCAAAATTTTTTAATTGAAAATAAAATAAACGAAATGGATTCACAAATGGTTTTATTTAAGGTTCGCACTTTTACAAGACAAAATCAAATTTTCGACCAAAAAATATTTGTTTATACCTATTTGATAAATATTTTGTTTATTTTTGACCTTTACCACATATTTATAAAGTTTTTAAGTTTTTTCAACTTTTCTGTCTGATTTATTTTTTTTTTAAATTTGAATTTTTTTTTTATTTTTTGGCAAATTACGTCACTCTTTAAAGTTTTTTCAAATTTTATACCAGTCAGACCAGTTAGCCTATTATGTAGAAATGCAAAACTTGCGTAACTAAATTTACGTAAGATCATTTGCGACTCGCAGGTGGTTTGATACCTTGACATAACAAAAATATCGTATTTCTATTATTCGTGCTTGTTACTACGTAACAAAATCGCATCGAAAAATTTAAAATGACAGCATTTACATAGAGGCCACCACATTATATGTACATTTTGAAATAGCGTTATCACTTTGTTTTTCCATGATACAAAATTGTCAAACTATAACAAAAAAAACTCCCATTTTGAATAATTTTCTTTTGAAGTTTGTAGTTTCAATCATAGATAATAAGAAACATTATATACACCACAAAATTACTATTATATTTATTTATATTTATAAGGTTTATAAGTAAATCTTATCTATACTTTAAATTTATTTATTGAATCAATTTTGATAAGAAAACAATTTGTTGGTTAATTTTTTTTAAGTTCGTGTTTATTTGTAAAATTTTTTTATGTAAAAGAGGAAAATGCGAACATTTAGTAAAATTAATTTTATTTATGTTTCATTTTTTAATACAATAAAACGTCTATTATTTTTTGAAACGTCTATTACTTTTTTAAATGTCTACTATGAAATTTGAAGAATTTAAATTATTGGGATTTTGACATTCCGTAAAATAATATTACCATTGCAGATTCACAATATCTGCGAGTGAGATTTATAATTATTCAAAAATTTACGTGCGTAACTTAGTTTGAAATTTTTAGAATTTTACTAGTGAGATTCACAATAAGGTTTTAGATACCTGAAATTGGATCAAAAGAACAAAAATAAAGAAAAGAACAAACGAAAAGTCTCTACATTAAAATGTCATTAAAAATTTTTTCAAATGTCACTAACTAAAAATATCGCTGTATCAATTTAATTTTATATATCGCTGTGGAGATGAAAGAGTCTAAGCCAATTGAACCTATATAAATCAATTGATTGAATAATGTTGACCTTCCGCACTGTCGAACTGCCCGAAAATCTGATGAGCATTTACACATCAGAATTATTAGGCTTTTGGGAGATATGTTTTTAATATTTCAAACCTATAAACTAAAATTTAAAAACAAAAATCAACTGATCACTGCATATTTTCAATTCAGTTCAAAAAGTTTGATTTGCGACAAATTGTTTTCAAAAATGTGAAAATCTGATGATAATCGAATAGTTTTCAATTTTTTCCATCAGATCGTTTACATAGACAACATCAAATAACTTTCTCAAATTATTGGTAGCAAATTTTTGTTGAGTAGATAATAAACTGCCAAATTATACTACTTGTATTTTCTGCAATTTCCTTGCAAACGGTTGGTAGTGTTAATTTGTACCGTCGTTTATTAGAAAATGACCTTTCGAATTTGTTAAAAAAATTTTTCAAAATACAAAAGATTTATTTCAACTAGCATTTTAAAAGTGTGGTGAAAGATAATAGAAAGAATAATTTAGATAATAGAAAATAGAATTTTGAAGATAATAGTGAAAAAGAAAAGCTGTAAATGCCTAACACTGCAATGCAAAATATATATATGCGTACAGATCGGTTGAAACACCATGAAACTGTATAATGTTGCTATAAAGTAAATTGTGTACAAACATAATTTCTGTTAACAATATAAGCTGGTTGATGTATAATTTATTTTTTCAGCTAAATCTTCTATGCTATCGCAATAAATCTATTATACCAAGTAATTATATATTTTTAGCTTTCGTTCAACATATTGAGTAATTTTAAATAATAAATTTATTGCCTGAAAATAAGTATTTTGAGTGAAAGAATTATAAATATCAGTGTTAAATTTTCAGTTAATGATTTATGTGCACAAAAGTTGAAATTTAAATAGTAATTTGTAATACAAGAATAGAAAATTTATGACACTACCTAGTGAAAATGGGTGCTCACACAAACTAATATACGAACAAAAAAAAAATTGTGTCACACGTAGGGCGATGGTACTCGCACAATTCCAATTTTGAAAACTTTTTCGTAGCTCAGTAACTAAAATTGCTAACGTAAAAATTATCAAAACGAAATTTAACATTAAAATAATTTTTTACAATATGTCTGCTGCAATGCGAACTACTTTACAATCAGTTCCGGAGTCTCTACCCACCGACTTATCTTCTATAAATACGACAACAAACGGAACATCTACAACAACTACATCAGCTGCATCTCCAATTGTGGCAGTAGCATCTGCAGCAGCACAACAATCTTTTACAAAAGACTTCGCTGAAAATAATCAGAGTTCAATAATTAGTCCAACAAATTCAATGACTACTTCTACGAATGTGGGGCAATCAAATGTTATGTCTTCTGTTGGTGGTACTGGTTCTGTTAATCATTCTCATTTACATGGTAGTGTAAATAACAGCTCTGCAACAGCAGCAATAAACAATATATTAGGAACTGGTTCTTCAGGTGGAAATCATCAAAATGGAACTGGAGTAAACACAAGTAATGGAGCAGGAAATGGAGGCAATAGTGGAGGTAATCATCATGGTACGCATCATTCTACATCGTCAGGTAATGCATCTGTGCAAAAATCTCATGCACATGGAAACTCAGCAATCAAACAAAGGTCTTCTTCTTCAGCAGCAGCTAAAGGATCTCCAAATATGCAAATGCGAGGTGGCGTACCCATGCGTTGGAGGCCAGCTGAAGAACATATTGGAAAATATAAATTAATTAAAACAATTGGTAAAGGTAATTTTGCTAAAGTAAAATTAGCTAAACATTTGCCTACAGGTAAGGAAGTTGCAATTAAAATAATTGACAAAACCCAGCTAAATCCTGGGTCTCTTCAAAAACTTTTTCGTGAAGTTAGAATTATGAAAATGCTTGATCATCCTAATATTGTGAAACTATTTCAAGTAATTGAAACAGAAAAGACACTATATTTAGTAATGGAATATGCTTCAGGTGGTGAAGTATTTGATTATTTAGTACTTCATGGCCGCATGAAAGAAAAAGAGGCACGTGTTAAATTTAGGCAAATTGTATCGGCTGTTCAATACTGCCATCAAAAACGTATTATTCATAGAGATTTAAAAGCTGAAAACCTTCTACTAGACAGTGAATTGAACATCAAAATTGCAGATTTTGGATTTTCAAACGAATTCACGCCAGGAAACAAATTAGACACATTTTGTGGTAGTCCACCTTATGCAGCCCCAGAACTGTTTCAAGGTAAAAAATATGATGGTCCTGAAGTTGACGTTTGGTCACTAGGTGTGATACTTTATACACTTGTAAGTGGTTCATTACCATTTGATGGTTCCACTTTACGAGAATTACGGGAAAGGGTTCTCAGAGGGAAATACAGAATTCCTTTTTATATGTCGACAGACTGTGAAAATCTGTTACGTAAATTTCTTGTCTTAAATCCAGCAAAACGGGCAAGTCTTGAGACTATAATGAGTGATAAATGGATGAACATGGGATTTGAAGATGATGAGCTTAAACCCTATGTTGAACCAAAGCCTGATTTTGCAGATCCTAAACGCATACATAAGACAGAAGCTTTACTCGCAATGGGATATAATAGGCAAGAGATTGAAGATTCTTTATCCCAAGGCCGTTATGATGATGTTATGGCCACATATTTACTATTAGAAAGAAAAAATAATGATCCTGAAAGTGATGGCTCCAGATCAGGATCTTCGTTATCATTGCGAAATATTACTGGAAATGATGGCTCTGCTGGTGGCAACTCATCAATACAAAGTCCGACACATCGTGGTGTTCACAGAAGTATTTCTGCTTCTAGTACCAAACCAAATCGTCGTGCATCAAGTGGGGCTGAAACACTTCGTGCTGTGCCAGCAAATCCTGCAATCGCTACAAATCCGGTGGTAGGAACTGTACATAGCACAACAACTTCATCAACTGCTTCAGATCGTTCAACTATAAGTAGTAATTTCAAACGTCAAAATACAATTGATTCGGCAACTATAAAAGAAAATACAGCTCGTTTAGCGGCACAAAATCAAAGACCTGCATCAGCTTCAGCTCAACCACAAAAATCATCGACAAATTCAGCAGATAACACCATTCCAAGTCCCGTTAAGCCAAAAGCATCATCGACATCTAAGTATGAACCAGCTAGTGGAAATCGTACTGTCGGGCCAAGTGGTATGATTCCACGACGTTCAACAACGGTGTACGAAAAAAGTTCTACGGAAAAAACAAATGTGTTGCCAACTGAATCAAATTTACTTGATCGTCTTCGAATGACTTCTTCGGCTGTTAAATCTAGTAAACATTTTCCAAGAAATGTACCATCTCGTTCAACATTTCATTCAGGTCAAACAAGGGCACGTAGCAATCAAACATCGGAATACTCAGGCACTGGAGCTACAAATGAAGGCTCCTCACACTCAGAAAGAATGAGCTTCTTTTCAAAATTATCTTCAAGATTTAATAAAAGAGGTTCTAGTTCAGAAGAGCCAGCTAAACCAAGAGTTTTACGCTTTACGTGGTCTATGAAAACAACATCTCCGTTAATGCCTGATGAAATAATGCAAAAAATTCGTTTGGTTCTGGACAAAAATAATTGCGATTATGAACAGCGTGAAAGATTTGTTTTATGGTGTGTTCATGGTGATCCAAACACAGATTCGCTGGTTCAATGGGAAATTGAAGTATGTAAATTACCAAGATTATCACTGAATGGTGTGCGATTTAAACGAATTTCTGGAACTAGTATTGGTTTCAAAAATATTGCATCTCGTATAGCATTCGACTTGCGCCTGTGACTAGACCAGACAAAAGTGGAAACTGAATATGAGCAAGACCAACCACAAAATAATATACAACAAGCAACATCTACAACATCAACAGCAACTGCAATAATCATAACAACTTCAGGAAATACAGCAACAACTACAACAATAGCAACGACTTCAATTAATAATTCTAATACAACAAACACAACATCAACAACAATTCAATTGGATCCATCACCAATCAAACCGAATATATTTAATAAAGACAAAACTTCTAATTAGCCAAAAATTGCTGACACATTACTAAGTAAAATGTTTAATAAAAAAAAATAAAATGAAATGCAAAAACATAAAACATACTTATTAAAAAAACGAACAATTTTTAATAGGAAGAGAAAAAAGAATTACAGAAAAATTATATATATATATATATATATATATATATATATATATATATATATATGTATATATATTATTTTCTATATATATGTATATATAGCAAAATATAAGATTAACAGCAAATGCAGCAGTGTTATCTATCACAAAAGCGTTAATAACGCATTCAAAATTCCATGTAACTTAAATGATAAAAAAAATACGAATAACGAAATAATTAGACAAAAAAATGTAAAAAAACTAAAACTGAATGGAAATATTAAAAAATACAACAAAAAATAAAAATTAATCTATTAACAACAAACTGGAATGCCAGTATCATCCAAATTAGAAGTTTATAGTTGAAGTAAATAATTCCTGTAAGTATAAGATATTTACATTTTCTGTTGCTCTATTTACTTTTTATTATACTTGTTTTACTAGGAAGTCTGTAATATCAATGTAATAATATTTTTTGTTTCATTTTTATTAAACTATAAATTTCTACTTTTAGTTTAATGTACAATACATCTTGTGATAAAATTGAAATGTGTACCTTTTTGTATTTTTTTTTTAATTGAAACATCATTTTGCGGGAAAGAAATACATAGAGCCAAAATTGTTTAAGATGGTGCAAAAATTATTTGTTTTTATACAATTTTTATGTTTCAAAAGTAGGTTCAAATTGTTAATAGGTTGATATTGCCCTGAAATATTATTATTGTAGTTTGTATCTTTATTTAAAATATGACTTTATAATACGTATTTTCTTTTTTTTTTGTCATTTTATTTGTACTTTTTTCTTACTCTTATATTTTAAAAATTGTAGCATGAATTAAAAATACTATTTAAAGGGGAAATAAAATACTTTTTATGAATATGAAGTATTACAATAAACAGTAGTAAAAGTACCTGAATGTTCTTATAACAATAATTTGTAGTGTTTTGTTTTATGAAATTTTCATAATTCGTTTTTCATATAAAGTTTGATGTCTAAGAGAATTATTGAAGGAAACATAGAATATATTCTGAGGAATAAAATTAAAGTTTCATACGTACCTTTAACTTTTTTACACCTATTTGAAATATATAATGAAAACTAATGCCATATATATCTATCAGGCCATTCAAAAAAAATTCCAAGTTTATAGGAAAAAATAAGGTTAACACCACACATATGTATGTACATTGTTTTTGCTATTGGTTCGTTTTTTTCACGCTTAACGCTCTCGAACACATAAACCTCATATGAGGCTCCAAAAAATTTTTTTGAATGACATTTATGAGTCTTAAAATCAAAAATTTTGAACAAGAACGATTTTAATATTAAACTATAAATTTTTCTTTTTACTTTTTGTTATATTGTTTCTTACTTTATTTATGTGAAATATTTTTTCCTCAAACTTGAAGTGAATTCTAATTGAAAAATAGAAGGGGAAAAAAGCGGAATCTTTAAATAAAATAAAAAAAAGAAAATTTTGAGGGTGCACAAGACGAATTCTGGTAGGATTTTGAAATTAATGAAGTAAGAAATGAAGATCCTTCCATCTTCCTCAAAGAAGTTCTCCATAGACCGAAATCGACTTCGTGCTATTAGTGGTTTATTCACTGCGCTTTATCCAGGGAAAAATCACTTGCACAAACTGGGTAAATCGGGCTCCGTTTTGTGTAGATTCTTTGAGAAACAAATTCTGGGTGACTGGCGTGCTATATGACGTATGGTGATAGGCAGGGTTTGCTCAGTATTAAGATTATCCAACTTACTGAGGGATATCTCCGATTATTTGCTTGGAACCGGGGTAGTTTAAGTAAGATATGGGAGAGCTACAATAAACCATAGTTAGCTGCGGTGGTGGGAGGGGAAGAATTCCTTTGCGCGTGTGTTTTCAGTAATCTAGTCTAATCTAATCTAAAAAATGGAGATAATGATGCACGAAAATATTGATATAGCTTTTTGTGTTATTTTGTTAAATAATTACATACATACATTCTGTTTGCTTGTAGTTATTATGAATAATGAAAATAATAGTGAAATATAGTTACAAAAAAAAAACTTGTAACTGAATTTCCCTATTTAAATTTATAATTGTAAAATAGTTTTTTTTTTGTCACTGAAAACAATATTATTTATAGTCAAATAATAATTTATAGTTCAAATCTTATAAGTACATATTTGCAACCGTTATAACAACCTCTTACTTCAAGTCGTTTCAAAAATCAGCATAAAACCAATATTTTAAAAAAACTAATATTATGAAATGATTTTATATTTCAATATATCTAAAAAAACCTTAAAATTTTCTTCAATAATTTGTAGAATTTTATGAACCTACTTTACAGATAGTGTAGATTATTCCATTATGTCACTATAAATGCTATAATATCCAAAAAATAAAACACTTATGTATAATTTTGATTTTTGGTTTCATTCGCCAAGCATGTCACATAGAATTTTCATTCGGCAGATTTGAATGCTTATTCGCTTAGACGAATTCGCTTATCATAATACCAAAAATTTATATTTGCCTAAAATTTCATTCCCT
This sequence comes from Condylostylus longicornis, assembly GCF_029603195.1. NCBI lineage: Eukaryota > Metazoa > Arthropoda > Insecta > Diptera > Dolichopodidae > Condylostylus > Condylostylus longicornis. Next base: position 196,597 of record NW_026578017.1, on the reverse strand, counting down.
TCGCCGATCATAAAAAGGGTAACTTCTCTTCGGAAAAAGATAGAAGCATATCACCTGAATTTGCCCCGTTTTCATTTTTCCTAATACAATAGCATATTACCACATAGTTGCGTTCAAAATTTTTGAAATTTTGAAACTTTGTCTATAGAATTTTGGCAACTTTTTTAGGCTTAAATTTCGGTCCTTAATCGTTGAAAAATCTTTTACGGTACAGGAAATATGGCACAAAAACCATTTCTATTTCAAGATTTTAAGGGTCCCAATAAAATATAAAAAATCAAAAAAATTTCACTATTTTTGATCATCTTGATTTTAAGTTATGTAATTATCAACTATTATTAATTTTTAATCACAATAGTTACTCTAACTTGACCGTTTTACTTAAAGTTGATTTCAACAGGCGTCAATTGCGCTCTGTTTACAACTTCTACACAGGGAAAATATTTTCCCTTATTACAATGTAAATCTCCCATTAGGTCTATATTTTTTGTTTGCATCAACGTTTTAAATATTTTTTTTATGCCGTTAAAGTTTTATTTTGCAATTTTATAAATATTCAAGATTTTATTTATTGTATTTATTTTGTTATATTATTTATGTATTGTAAAAATTATTTCTGTAACTTCTAAAAATTCAATTTTCCACTGTTTATTTTAGTGAAGCTATAAGAATTTTTCAAATTTTGCAAATGCAGAAATTTAGTGACTGACTTCTTCTACCGCAGCATACCATATTTAAGGAAATAAAATTATTGTTTAAATTTACAGCTATCATCTAAAATCCGTTTTTTCAAATTTTTTATGTCGTTTCCCTTCTAGGCCACAGGTTGTAAAAGTTTGAAATTTTAGCAGATTTTAGACAATAATAAATAGTTCATTTCGTTAGAAGAACATTTTTTTCCACCCTCAAGTTACTGCCAATCGAAATGAATAAAATTTGAATTTTTGGCACCTTATATTTCCGAAACCGCAAGCTTTTTTCAAATTTCTATGAACGCAGAAAGCTAATGGTAAATTTCATGCCATTAAAAAATATAATTGTTTTTCCTAACCTACTTAACCCTTAAAATCGAGCATTATGTTAATAAGTACCTTTTTAAAGTTATATTTGCTTTATTTCAAAGACTGCATAAATCGCTTATCCTAAGTGTATGTAATTCTTAATGAAATAATTTCGTATGTGAATAAAAGTAATTTTAATAGTGTACTAGGTATACATACCTATGTTGTTTTCAGAAGCAGTATTTTCACTTCTTGAATGGAAAAGTGATACATTACAAACCATTAGTTCGACCCAACTTTATTTTTTTTAAAATTCGGAACGAAAAATGATGTTAACAGATATACATAGGGTACATAAAATCCCATACAAATTTATTATTTACCAAAGCAAAACAGTTAATAAAGTCAGTTGCAAATGATATTTCTTCTTGTAAGTAGTTAATGTAAGAAACTCGACGGGCCTATACTCATACTCACACAGTACATATTTGCACATAACCCACAAAAGTTTGCCGATGGTTGATTTAAGGCAAGTTTTATTGTGTACATTATGTGCTTTATTTAAATGATGCTCGCATGGATCTAATAATACATGAATAGCTGGCAAACAATAAGTCTTTCCACAAGCACGGTATATTGCGATATATAGCAAGAACTGCGCTATATGCTAATCAATGCTAATCTAATGTTGCTAATCAATTTTGTTCATAAACATTGCTAACCTATCACAAAAATATTTAAATTATCATGGCTATCGCAGTTAAATCAGCTGTACTTTTTTTTACTAGTTTTTGCAGTTTGGTTTTACATTTTTAATTGTTAATTATTGTACTTGAAAATAACAAAATTTCTTTTTGTTTTTCCTAATTTTTATATTTCCACTATTTGACCCAAAATAAATAAATTTTTGTTACAGATAATTTTTGTTCATGAACACAATATTGCAAATTCAAAATAGCAAAAGTTTTTATACAACTGTCAAAAACAATTTGCTTATGTATCACATTATTGTTTTGCAGTTTTGTATTTATGAAAATCTCTAATAATTTTTTAAGCCAAGCGAACATACATAAGTACATATGTTGCTTTTTTGCTTTTATTTCTTGAAACATAAATGTGTTGGCAGAAACGGTTTGAAAATATGTTTAGGAAATGTAAATATAACGAATAATAAATGCTTTAAACGAATTGTTAGTTGAATTAGTTTCCATTAGGAAACTATTATCATTATGAAACTATTTTGCGTTTACCTGTACAGTTATAGGTCATCCGCACTCTTACGGGATCGAAAATTTAATGTTTTCTTACATTACATTCGAAAAATGTCTGGTCTAACTTACCGATTTTAACGAAAATTTGCATTTTAGTTTTTTTAGTTTATAAAAACTATAACTTGCTAACTAAATTGCTTCAATAAAACTCCAAAAATTATTATTTTATATCTTAGAAACATCTATCAAATTTTTTCATAAACACGTTTGGTAATAGAGGCAATAATTTTATCAAATATGGTTTTATTACTTCTTACAATAGATAAATACAACGTTAAAAATAGTTTGGTTATGCCTCGGAAACTATAAAGCCTAGAGTATTCAAACTTAATACAAGTCTTGCAATAGGGTCACTATTCATTTAAAATTTGGTCGGCAGTGTACTCGTATAAATTAATACGACATTTAGTGTTGAATGAATTTTGAAAATTCGAAAAATATTTTTTTTATAGTTCAAAAATTTTAGAAGCTAAAACGATTTCACTAACAAAAATGAAATGACAGACCAGATTTAGTAATTTAATTACAATATGTTAATAAGAGTGTTATTACTCTTAAAAAAGATCTGTACGGGTTTCACGAAACTGTCACGTTAATTTTTATGATTCGTCATTTAACATTTTGTTTCTTAAGTAAGATGTTTTGTTTTGATAAATTTTGCTTTCCGAAAGTTTACTTTCTGGAATTTTACTTGTTTTTAATCTAACAAAAGTTTCGTTGCCGATAAAATTTAAATATTAAATTTCAAGAAATTAATTATGGCATCGAAGGACGAATTTTTTTAAGTAGTTTTTTTCTATATATTTAATCGATTTTCTTATGCTACTATATATATATATATATATATATATATATATAGTACTATATATATATATATATATATATATATTTTAAAAATTAAATAATTAGTTAGGAAATAAAGAAACTTACCACAAGTCCCTGTATCGCAGGTGAAATGTACAGAAACTCAATAATAAAAAAAGCTTTAAAATATTAGGTATTTTCTTCTACAAAAGGAATTAAACTTATCTTTTTAGTTAAATAAGTGTAAAAATGTTCTAATGGGAATAAAATTATTTTCGTGCTGACCATTGAGCATGAACTAATTCATTGGAATTCACCAAGTTAAGATTATGTGCATAAATATAAAATTTAATGAAGATCTGTAAAATTAAATAAAATTTAATCTGTATGTCATGTCGTTTTATTCTAACACCTGTATAATATACGAGTATTTGGTATGAGTATATCAACGCTCTGCAAATATATATTCTTATTGAAGTAAAATACTCGTTACAGTACATTGTAGTTACATTACACATTAAACGTATGTACGAAGGAGTTCTGTTCATATAAAAATTTATAAGTTTGTGTGGACTTCATTTAATAATGGAATGATAATATGGTATTGAATATCTATCTATCGCGTTGTTTTACTTGCATTCTTTGCATAATGTGTATAAGACTGTGACTTTAATAATGCTCTTACAACAAACTTTACAAAGTATTAAAGTTTGTAAAGTTAAAGTAAATCGGGTATAGAAAAAATCGAGCACGCTTTTCTTATACATATCATATAAATGTTGCCAGAAGTAACCAATTAAATAAGCTAGCGTTCATTTTCAGCAATAAAACGCTAGTTATTGAGTTTTTTTCCTAAAATGCAACATAAAAATACTACGTTTTTAATGATGTGATAACGTTTCTTGAAAATTAACATTTGCACGGAACTTTAAATTGAAATTTTCAAAGAAACGTCAAAATATGTATTAATATTGTAAGAATTTTAATGTATTCCAAAATGTGTCAAAAGCTTTAGCAGTTTTTTTTACAATGTAAAGGTACTGAAAGGTCTGAGACAGTACTAAAATTGTATTAATCCCATACTTAAACTTTTTATAAAGCATTATTGAAGTCACGGCTTATGAGAATATGAAAATAAAGCGAAGATGAATAAGTTGTGTCGACTTTCTGCACGATTTTGTACGATATGAATACGATATAATATAATTGACAATAAATATTTTTTTCGTTTCTTTTTGTCTTTTTCTGCATGTTGTTTTTTTCGTTTTTTTTTTGGTGTTATTTATTCTGGTGTTAATTCTTCTGTTGAAGATCTTAATTGGGCTGGTATGAATATATTTTTTTATTAATTCCAAAAGATTTGTAGTTTCATATAAAAATTAGTAACTACATAAGTGAAAAATATATGTATGTTCAACTGAAAAAAAAACTTATAATAAGTTGGTCCAAATTGTAAATAATAAATTTGGAAGAAAAATTAATTTCCTTAAATTAAAATAATTACAAACATTATTACTCAAAAAAACTTCTATCTCTCTAAGAGCCAATTTTACGCTTTTCTAAGTATGTTAACTAATGGCTTGTTAGCTTCTTTCAAATTAAAAGGAAATTGTGAAACTAGGCAATACACATTTATTTATTTATTTATTCAATTATTATGTCTAAAGAGAACGCATTTTATTGCTCTCATGTTAAGACTATCCACACAGTGTAATGCTACTTATATATTATATATTTATTATGAAACTCAAAAACTATACATTTAATAATTTTAATCTTAGATATTATAATAAAGCAGAAACCTCTAAAGAAAAAAACAAAAAAAAGTATATAATGCAAAGCCAATAGTAAAAGTAAAAAGAACCAAGATCAAGTTATTAACATATTCAATTTTCTTTTCCTGTTGGAAACAATTACAATTTGATCTTGGTTCTTTTTATTTTTACTTTTGGCTTTGCATTATAAGTATATACTATTCTGATCAAAAACATTAATTGCAAGTGTGACTTCTCCAAACTTTAAACATAGAAAATTTTTTATTAAATCCCTTATGAAAAGTATACCCTTTAAACGATGTATTAACACTAAACTTTCACGCCAATTATAATTAAAAAGATGTTTAAAAAGATGGCTCTATTTTGTATGGTTTGAAGCAAGTTAATCATTTCATTAGTTGTCGTACCTCACCATTTTATTCCATAACTAAAATGACTATTGAACAGCGAATAATATACCGATTTCTTTATTTCATTTGGAATTAGTGTCGATTATCTTTTAAATACTCTGAACCTAGTAAACTGCCTAGTTTACTGAATTTCGGTTATTGTTTTGAATATTATGTTTCGTTAGGAAATTTTAAAAAATATACATACGCAATTATATATGTATGTATTCAAGATTTTATTTTAATTGTTTGAACCAAAAATTCTTAGATGTTAAATTTTAATTCATACGTATGTACATACATATACACTCATTCCTCGCTTTACGGAATCAATATGCTTTTGAAATGTTGTCCGTAAATCGAAATTCCGCAAATCGAATCTTTTTACTTCTATTACGTTACAACCACATAATTTTTACCTAAATTTACATAGGTACAAATATTTCTTGTTAATTTGCAAAAAAAATATTAGGATTTTGCTATTTAATTTTATTAAATTGTAATTTTTTAGACTACTTTTTTTTTGAATTTTACAAATTTTCTGTAAATAATTTTTTTTCGGTAAAAAGAAACTTTGGCTTAATTTTTGAATTCCGTAAAACCGAAACTCCGTATAACGAGCTTAAGCGAGGGAGTGTACAGTTATGCGTAAATATTTAAGACCACAAAAGAAACTTAGAAACATTTAACTTTCTTATTTTAAATTTGTTTATTTATTAAATATTTATTGAAAAAACATATTTTACTCGTAAGTTAAAAGTGGAACAATTAGATAAATGAAAAAATTAAAAAAAATATAACGGTAAAAGAAATAGAAAAAATTGAATATATTAGCTGCGTATTAATATAACACCATTATATGAGGGACTCGGAAGCAGAGTGGCATTTGCCACGTTCACATTATTTTGCAGAAAATGCTATTGAAAAAACCAAATTTTAAAGAGCCAGCAAAATCAGTATTACAGTTGTATTGACTTAAAACTATATATATATATATTGTTGTTCGCACTTTAGCTTGTTTATTACTATTTGACTTTAACTTCAAAAAATCCGGTTTTTTTTAAGGGGTTTATGTCACTTTGACATTAAATCAAATGTTAAAAAAATTGTGGTTTAATTCAAAAAGTTTTTCTATAATATTATACAAATTTTTTGTCGTAATATCACAAAATTAAATGTTATTGTTAAATGTGACTCCAATAATGCGCTTACGACGTAAATTTTACAAAGTATCAAATTCCAAAAAGTTTAGTAAAAGCTCTTGACATTGTACACTTTTCCTAAATGCGTTTTTTACGTAGTGGAGACGTAAAATTAAAGTATATCGGGTATCGAAAAAATCGAGCACACTTTTCTTATACATATATAAATGTTGCCATAAATAACCAATTAAATAAATTAGCATTTATTTTCAGCAATTGAGTGCTAATTATTAATTTTTTTTTCCTAAAATGCAGCATAAAAATGCATTAAATGTTTTTAATGACTTGGTAACGTTTGTTCAAAATTAACATTTGCACAGAACTTTAAATTGAACTTTTCAAACAAACGTCAAAGTACGTAATAATATTGTAAAAATTGTATTCGAAAATGTACGAAAAGCTTTAGTAGTTTTTTTTACAATGTAAAGGTATTGAAAGCTTTGAAACGGTACTACAACCGTATTAATACCGTACTTAAATCTTTTTTACAACATTATTGAAGTCACGGACTTTACAATTTTTATGGCGTAATTTTTTCCTTAGAAAAATGTAAATTTTGCTATTAGTAAAGTTTCGCTTTGTGCTATCCGAATTCCTTGAAATGCTCGTCGAAGTTTATGTATGAAGTTTATGTATGAAGTTTCAAGTAAATCTATTGAATATTTTCTTCATAATCAATAATGTAAAAGAGGCCCGCTAAAAAGTGATATATCCCAAAAGTTGATCAATCCATGCCATAGTCGAAATAAACTTACGTACAAAATTTTATCAAAATCGGTTCAGCCAAACTTGAGATACACGCGCCCACACACGGAACGGCACACCGACAGATTGCTAAAAATAGTTTATTTACACTACCATGGAGAAGTGCGTTTCCATCGAAAACTCGATAATATGCTAAATTTGTTGCCAACACATAACCTACCTATTGTGTACATAATGCGGTCGGTAAAAATAAAAAATAAAACCGTGTCTGCTGACCTTTAATTTGGTGTATGGATCATCTTGCTAATTGTTCTGTTTTAGAAGTATTGTAAATTTTAAATAGAGTACTGTAAATTTTATTTTATAATAAATTTTTTTCTTCAATGACTTAAAAAAATGAATAATTTAAATAAAATATAATTTGAAATATATTCAATAGGATGAATCATATTTGGATTAGGTAATTTTGCTTCTTTTGATTTTAAAGTACGTATTACTTTCGGGAATTACACTATAACAGTTATTTAAACTGAATTTCAAAGTTGTGGTTTCGTTTTTAACTTAATTAAAATTTTAACTCAATTTAAATTCTGGGAATTCCTGAATATCAATACACTTGTAATATACATAGCTGCATATTTAAGAATCTTGTGTTATTTAACTTAAAATTAAAATTTCTTTCATTAGCGAAACTTAGTGAATTATATTAGTGTAATGATTTAAGTTAAAAATTTCTACCATTTCACATTTATTACTACATAATAGTTGAATTCCTTGTGGTATTATTGTTACTGATTTATGTCGAGGTTAAATTGAATTTGGGTAAATATGGTAATTTAATAATGAGTAAAAAATTAAGTGACAGTGACTTGTTTTGTTTGATTTACTTTTCTTTTAAAAAAATGTTTTCTACATCATGTTCTAGTGGAAAAAAATATGAAAAAGTTTTTTATAAGTTTTAACTTATATAAGTTATCCTTTTTGCAGTTTTTTTTTTGTTTATTTACTTTAAAATGTTCCTTTTAAAGCAGGGTGAGAGAGCTTCTTATGCTGCGAGTTCATGTAAATATGCGTTAAAAGCAAATTTAAAAAAATCTGATGTGGTCAGCACATAACCGACCGCATTGTGTATTGTCTAGTTAAATGAAAGTGTTACAGAATATTATAAAAATGTCTGTTAAATACTTCTTTCCAATTTTTAGGACATTAGTAAGCTTATTGTTAACATACTTAGAAAAATGTAAATTTGGCTCTTAGTAGAGTTTCGCTTTGTGCTACCCGAATTCCTTGAAATGCTCGCCAGTTAGTTTCGGTAACAACCAGAACTCAAATATCAAATTTCAAGATATTCCATCAATTTGTTCTGTGAATATGGTGAAAAATGTAAAATCGGCCCGCAAATCAGTTCTCGAGCCCTGATCTTTCCAAAAAAGTTATATGTTCATTGCTTTAATATGAGGAATTCACATATTAAATTTCAATGAAATCGGTTGATTATTTCTCTTTATATACACAAAAGTGATGTTTGGCCCGTAGTAAACGTCTAGTTGCCGATGCCTGATCTTTCCAAAAAATTTACATGTTCATTGTTTTAATACGGGGAATTCATATATTAAATTTCAATGAAATCGGTTGATTATTTCTCTTTATATACACAAAAATGTATATTTGGCCCGCAGTAAACGTCTAGTTGCCGATGCCTGATTTCATACGAATTTTTGCTGACGGTCGAGCTGAGCTTATATATAAAATTTCAAGTAAATCGGTTGAATATTTTCTTCAAAATGTTCAAAAATGTAAAACAGGCCCGCTAAAAAGTGCAGTTTTTGAGGCCTGATATATACCAAAAGTTGATCGATCCGTGCCATGGTGGAAACAAACTTACATATAAAATTTCATCAAAATCGGTTCAGCCGAACTTGAGATACACGCGTGCACACACAGACCGACAGACCGACAGACGGACAGACCGACAGGTTGCTAAAAATAGTTTATTAACACTTCCCTACTATGGAGAAGTACGTTCCCACCGAAAACTCGATATGCAAAATTTGTTGCCATCACATGACCTACCTATTGTTTACACAATACGGTCAGTAAAAAATTGAAGAATTAGAAATATTATGTTAAAAAAAAGTTTAATGAAATAAATTTGTCAATAAATTGCTATTTGTATTTTAATGTCAATATAAAAAGTATCTAGCAAATTATGAATATAAAATTTTTTTCTTTTTATTTGGTATTTATATCGAGGCGATATGTACCTTTCAGTTTTAGCATAAAATATTATAATTTTACGAATTCGATGGATAAAATATATTAATTTAAAATTTTTTGGGAACCACTGGGTATATAAATAAAGCGAATGTCATAGCTCTAATAAATAAAGCGGTATCATAATACAACGGAAAAAACTGTTTAGTTACAAAATATAAAACATGTAACTACATTAATACATTTATTAAAAATTGTTTTTGTGCTAATAGTTTGTTATTTTTACAAGATTATTAAAGTTCATGTATACCAATTCTTGAAAAAAAAACTTCAATCAAAACAATGTAAATAAAAAAAAAAGTCTTCATTCTTCTGCTACAAGAAATCCAAAAATTCCAATACACATTGTTCATTCTTTTAATTCCTTACAGTAAGAACTGCCGCGTTATTTCTTTGGTCTAACTTAATTTTAATAAATTGTAATTAAACAATAATGATAAAAAAAGTCGTTATATCGTTCTATATTAACTTTTTTGTTTCCCTCTTGAATCGCGAAAAAAATACGCTAATAAATGTATCTGAAGTTAAAAGTGACTTATTTGTCTGCAATGGTTTCTGCGCCAAAAAATTACTAGATATATGCCAGAGGTAGAGAATCTGAACAATGAATTTGAAGTTGTTTTTTTGTTATTTATGTTTACTTATTTACTTTAGAATAAGAATTTAGTTTGGAATAAATGAAAACTGAATTTAAAAAAAAAGCAATTTGCACACAACTGTACAAAAGCTACATTTATTGGTATTAAAACTTACGCGGCCTTCTTACTTATTGTTATTTTAAATTTGGCTTCCATGGGTAAAAAGATTCCCCACCTCTGGTACATGTTAAAGTACTCCCATAGAAGGAAATGATACCCTCCATTTTTAGCGCAGTATTTCGTTTGCGTGAAATGTGTGATTAACAATTCTAATCGTTAGATTTAAGGAAGTGAATGTTGTTTTCAAAAAATATAATGACATATAAATATGAAATATAAAGACGAATACATGGAACCTCCATCGAAATGCATGGACATTAAAAAAACAATTCGGCTCCTTTCAACAAAACGGCTAAATATAACAAGGTTTTCAATTTAAGTTAACTTCAAGCATATTACTCATCAGGAGTAACGAACAGTTGGTAAGTTTTTGAAGAAGTTGCAATAGGAATTAGAAGTATCTTTTATTAGCGAAATATTACAAAAGTTATTAGACTCCAAAAACTTTGGCACGGGAATTTTGAAGCTCCCTCAAAAGCGATATGAACAATCTGTATGTCATGGTGGACGTTATATAGACTTGAAACACCGTTCGCAAACGCAAAGGAGACATGGTGTTAAACTATGGAGCCACGGAGCTACGAATCTTTCATTATCTACTGTTATTCCATGGCCTGTTATATTTAAGCAGACTTGTGGGTGAAATCAATCTGCTGCTAGATATTCTGTTAACATTACTTCTACATGTTCGCCTTGTACTTTTCGAAATTCCCAGTAACCAAAAAAGTAAGTTGTCTTACTTAAGTTATTGATAAAAAATTAATTTTTGACTCAATTCAATTTGAATCAAAATTTATCAATAATGACAATTTTCAAAATTGTTACAATTTAATCATAGTTTCATAAAGTAATAATCCTTCAGACATTCAACTATACATAAGAAATTATCCATATTAAACGATGAAGTTCTTATTGAAAGCGAAGCCTTTCCTCTGACTATTTCACGAGATTTTAAACATATCCGTTGCTGGTATTGGGAGAGACTTACAAATTTTTATAGCCCACATGAAAAGTAAGTGGGTTGATTACTTTCAAAATAGCTAAAGTAGCTCCCTCAACCAATTGAGTGGCAATTTACTACCTGCTGTAACAATAATTTAATAAAACAATAGTTATCGGATTCTGGAAATAATATGACGCTAATTGTGGGAAAAAATTCTCTTTACTAGCAAATTGTTCGCGGGCTTAGGACAAAGAACATTTGTTTTTTGAAAGAAGGCTATTGTTTTGCTCAACTCCTGAAAATGGAATTGATGATGAGCAAATTTTTATGCGATGTTTGAATTGCTTATTTTAGTGGTGAAAACAATATTAACCCTAGTCCTCTGCGGTTTTCGCCAGAATTGATTAAGCTTTGCAATAAAAAAGTAGACTTTAGCGCACTTAAAAGCAACAGTGATTAGAATTTTCGATTGTCATATGATCAATTCAAATTGTCGTCTGTGTATCGTAAACTTTCGTTCAAAAATGCAGATGGCCCAGTTTCGGAAATTTTGTTTTCTAATCAAAGAACATTTTATTACGTTGAAAATGCTATTGAATGCAGCTTTAAAAACCGATTTGAAATAATCAAAAATTGTGCAAATTAATAACAATTTTTAAAGAAAAATTATAATTTTCTGAACGTACTAGTACTGAAACGGAAAGGGGAATAAAAAGGTTTTGGGCAGGGCCCAGAGGCCCAGAGCTGAATCCGATTGAGGAGTTTGGGAATGATGTAAGTGAATGAGAAACTTTGAATGATGTAAACAAAAAAAAGCGATTTTTTAGTCTAATCTAGTCTTTTTTTTATTATTCCCTTGTTTGTGTTATTTTATATAAGTAATACTTTTACAATTTTTTTCCAATTTGTATTTGTTTTTGAGAATTGCAGAATTGAACTATTTGTTTGTTTTAAATGTCACTGAATTAACCATCTCAATAAATAAAATAAAGTTTAAAAGTTTTATAACAATATGCTTTTATGTCTTTTAGCACATAAATTTCATTTGTGTTCTAATGCTTATATTAATTAAGTACAGTTTTACATGTTTATTAATTTATATTCTTTTGAAATAACACTTGCATTCAAAAGTTAATTTTATATTCTTTTCTAAAATAGCAATAATGAATTAATTCAATTTTAAAATATGTATGATAAACAATTTCTCTATAAATTAATTTAAAACGACGATTAACTTTATTGTGTAAATTTAATGGACATAAAAGCATTTTATTAACGTTTTTTATACTTCTTATTTTTTTTTATCCACAAAAATATATTCAAGACCAGCTCTTTACATTGCAAGGTAAATTTTCTAGTTTGCAAAAAGTGGAAAAACGTACTCCAGACTCTAACGCGCCCCGCAAGTTCTTTTGAAAGCGTGAACTTTTAGAGTACCTTAGAGCTGAACGGGAAATGTATTTTAATACCTCACGTGGTCATGTTTGAATTTGAATCTTTCAAGCCCGGCAGGGGCGATTTACAAACAGCTTAATCGAAACGGTGTATATCAATCAGGGTTGCTACATATAAAAGAATTAATGGGCAAAATTTAACGAATTTTCTTTTATTTAAAATTTCAAATTTGATTGTGTTGTAATTATTTTGCAAATTACTGAAACTGCGTTGTTCAATTTTTTTTACTCCTTTGTTGCTTGCACAAAAATAAAAAAAACGAAAAAGTTATTGGATTCTTGTTAAACAAAAATTTGGTTTCATATTTTGTTTTTGTTTTTTTTAATAATAATAAATAAGGGAGCAACGAGGTTTCCAATGATCCTTCTCACCTCGACCCATTCCTTTGCAAATTACCATTCAGTTATACGATTACCATTCTAGGCCTCCAACGAATATTAGTATTACGAAGTTCTGAGTCTTCCATGGGGGCCACAAACCGCTAAAAGCACTTGAGCATTAGCAAAGTCACAACTTCACATTCGCACGGTCGATTTTTTTTTAAATACAGGTATTTATTATCAAAATCATTAAAAGACAAATATAAGCGGTCCCAAACTGTTGTAAGACCTATCAAGTGGGCGATTTTGACCTAACCTGAAACGTGCGTGGATGGAAATAAATTCCTAAAACTAGTCAAATTGAGTAACCATCAGTTTTTCTCTATCGTTATTTTGTGTCTTTAATCCGTGAATGAAGGCACGGAAGTGTTGTTACGTCACTTAAGGCCAATTCGAGAAGTTTCAAATCCTCTCCCCTATAAGTTGGGAGGTCACGACATATACATGCTGTTTCAAACGCGCCCTTTTTTTCATGACACAGTTTGTTATTTCCTCATTTACTTGGGGGACACCTAGATCCCTATGAATGATCTCTATGAATTATATTGCGCACATATCACGAAGCACCCACCATATTACGAAAGACCTTGTTCTGAATAATTAGTATTTGTTTAGTGTGTAATTGCTTGGAAAAACCCAATAGCTGCAAGCTACACGTCCATATGGACTTTATCATTTGGTAATATATCCACAGCTTATTGTATGTTGACAATCCAGACCTAAACCTAGGATCCAATAGCTTTTGCTATATATATTTTCTAATTGTATTTTTTTCTTCTTTACATGCTCCTCCCATCTAAGCTTGACGTCCAAAGTCATCCCTATGAATTTCGCTGTTTTGGACTGATACTTTAGCACCATTCAAACTCAATTATGGGCGGCTCACTAAATTTTTGTTTGTAAAATTCACATGTGCAGATTTACTTTCATTTAGCCTTATCTTCGATGTATTTGTCCATTTACTTATATTGCTATTGACTTCCTGTAATTTTTTTGTCGATTCTTCAACACTAGATCCCACTGCTCCAATATTGTGGTATCGTCGACAATTTTAGCCAAAGTTACATCCCTAAATCTGGAGAATCCCTTGCATAAAGCACGTATAGCCTTAAAGCATAGAATACTATCTTGAGGCACACCAGCCCTAATTTCCCTAAGCGTAGAGTGCCAAATCTTATCTAACGCCTCGACCACGCCTAGAAATATTGTCAAACTTGCCTTTCTTCTAATGCCGTTTCAACAATATTTGTTATTCTGTGTACGTGGTCAATTGCTGCATGCTTTGTTCTAAAACCAAACTAATGATTTAAAATCAATTTTTTGTTTTCTATTATCGGTGTCAACCTTGTTAACAAAAATTTTTCATTATAATAATAAGATCAAAATCTGTGGCCTTAATCGGTTTAAGCGACTTTATCGCTTAGAAAATTTCCATTTCATTACGTAAAGCAAACATTAAAATTCAGTTCATATAGTTGAAAAACCCCTTCCAAGTAATCAGCAAATAGTTCAGCTTTATCCCTGTTCTTTTTTTCCCATGATCCATCTGATCCCCTCTGGTTTATTCGCTTTATTGGTTTCTTGGTACCTTTGGTTGCTTTCCACAACGAATAATTCGTTTCTTCAATTGCTGATAAGACCTTTATACATTTCTTTTATAATACCGATTTAAAATTTTCTATTTTTCTTTTGAGTGTAAAAAAAGTCTATTCACAATCATTTTATTGTCTACTATTTAATCAGTAACTGTATCTTTTGATAAATATTTGATACAAGTTTGAGGTCAGAGAATGTTGTATTTTTCTAGGCAACTTTCTGTATGAATTTGATAAAAACGCTCCACTTCAGAATGTAGTTGATATCTAGTGTGCAGTTCAGCATTCGGACTTATTTTTCTAATAACACTATGTTTGAAGATCGGAACTCAAATTAAAATCATCTATCAAGTTCAATAAGTAAAATAAGTCGAACTGCCAGTAGAATGATTGGAACATCCCAAATTCCGAATGGCTTTCCTTGGTTCTCTACCCCTAGTTAATGTCAATCTAGAGCCCTAATCCACATTTTTGGCATTAAAGTCACCTTCTAGTAAGAATCTATTTTGTCCCGCGCCTTTGTGCTACATTTTGGTGGATAATATACTGAACCAACATTGAAGTTCTGCTGGGTAGACTCAATTTCAACCATTACAAGTTGAATCTTCGTCTCTTTTTTGGATTCCTCATTATGCTTTATGGTTTCCATAGAAATACTGGTACAACCAAGTATATCCAAACCCTTCCCGAAGTGTGTTTCTGACCACATATATTCGTCGATATTTTTAGCTCTAAGGAAAATTTCCTATTCATCCTTTCTACTTAAAACGCCGTTAGCGTTCTACGTACCAGTTCGTATTTTATTTACCAACATTTTTCGGAAATTGCTTTATGATACCGTCCATTTCTTTAGGTTTTTGCTTTTGTTATTGTCAATTTATTTATTTTTCACGTCTTTTTTAGGTTTTTTGTTTATATTACTCGTATTATCTGAAATTTAAGAATCCATTTTCTGCAATTTTTGCAAGATTTATTTTGTGAGTATGCAACACCAGTTTTTAACTAATTTGACGTAAAATCATTAATCTTTCATGATTACCCAAGATCCGGTTAGACCGATTGCTTTTCATTCTCCTTTGTTGTAATTCCTTAGCCATTGAACAGCCTCGGCAACTAGCAGGTTGTGCCTCATTGCGGTTTTCACATCAGGCTTGAAAATTGTCTTTGTTATTACATTTGTGTCATATGATTATCAAAATCTTTGTATATCTCCGAACTTTGCATCTTTTGCGTATCAGGATAGAACCATTACTTCTAAGAGGATCAACTTTTATTCCCATGTGTTGAAGATATTTTTTTTATATATTTTATTTATGTCTTTGGTGTAATCGAATAACGTAAATACTATTAAAAAAGTTCCCCTTTCACTGAAAAGTATTTAAAAATTAATAGCATTTACGTTATTTTATTATATTTTTTTAATTTTATTTATGACATTTACGCATTTGAATCCCCTCTGGATAAGTTCATGCTTAATATCCTCACATGATGGATGTTGATTTCTTGCCATTACTTTAATTGCCCTTGCAATTTATTTTTATAGGAATGCCACTCTAAATTAGCTTTATTAACAGCTTTAGTTGATTGTCTATATTCATTTTCATTTTCAACATTTATTTTTAGTTGATCGTTGTTCATCATGTTTATCATCACGTTAATACTTTCCTCTGAGTATTCTTATTAGCTGCGTGTAATCAGTTGTATTACCTACTATTACCGGCGGTGGTTTATGTTTTTTAATTTGAGTATTTTTCCTTGGTGGCGATTTCTATGCTTTAGTGTTATTAATTTCTTTGAGTTCCTTTTGATTTTTAGAATCCAGTCGGTTTCACTAGCCAACTCTTCCTCATCTGTATCACACACGATCACGCCTACTTTGTCTTTCTCGGTGCCACTTAAAACATATTTTGCTGTCTCAATAATCTTAAATTTTCTGCCTTAAGTTTGCAGATATCTCTTCTTTTAGTTTTTTTGACATGTTCGAAAAATCGCTTATACGCTAAACGAACATTGATTTCCCAATGCTGGTCTAATTTCCTGATCTAACGGGCGTTTTACCTTACCTTCAGAGGTTCTACCTTTGTTGTCTTCTTCAGACCTTTTTTTTTATAACTTTCTATGGTTTTACTTTTAACTTCCTCCATAAGAGGAGACCCTTCAACCCGTAAGCTCTTGCCAAATTGGTTCATTAAATTCGCTAATTGATCTTTTTTTTCCAGTGGCGACTTCTATGAACGTCTTGAACATTCATCTTAGGCCTACCCGATAACCGTGGTCTGTGCCGACACTTTGGCAGATATCCCTACCGCATTTATATTCTTATTATTGGATATTTCATATTTGTTTACAAATTATATGGGAATTAATGCAGCCAGGATTCCTTGCACTGCCATCCCTCTTTGATCAGACGCAGACCAAAGGGGTCCAAAGGAAAATGTTTTTCAAAAAAAAAAAGTTAATTGAAAACTGCAAACACTTCTCGTTTGTTTTGTAGCAGTGAAAAGTTTTGCGGATCTTTAGCTAAGTTATTTTTGAAAATGTAGTTCTAGTCCTAAACTGAAGTTGTCATTACTCTATTTGTCTTACATATTATGGTATTTCATTATTATTTGTATTTGGCTTAAATACATAATTAAAAAAATTGATTTTTGGAAAAAAGTCTTAGTAACTATAAATTTAAAGAAATTTATAATTACTTTATTCATCTCTATTAAAACAAACGGAGAGAAAAGTCATATACCTTGCCAAACATTTCGTAATACTCCCAATGAGTTCTACTGCTTCTAGACTCTTTTTTACGATTTTTTACCTTTACATAAGTAATAAATAAATTACTAAATTTTTTCCTAATTTATTAACCTACAGTGAAAGGAAAGTTCTGGTCAATATAACACCTTTTTTTCAATTTTTTGCTTTATTTTGGCATTGCAATATATTTCGTTTTGTAAATTGCTAAAGTTATAAATATTTATTAATTTTTACTAAAACTAATACAAAAAGAAAAAACTTAAGTACTGTGATAAATTTTCTATATCATCATTCTAAATCTTAGCGATGTTGGGGTTCCTTTCTAAAACTTACACTGCATTTTCAAATTGTTTTTTATTGACTCTTGTTAAACATTTAAAGTAATGGATTTCAAGATTAGACAATGGACATTAATTGGTAATCTTAAACAAATTGCTAAAAGCTACGATAAGGTAACGATTTGTGTGTCTATTTTAGGGCATGTCATCTCTCCCGCTATTTTGTCCTTTTAGCACTTTTCCAAAAAATTTTGAAAAAAAAGGCTTACTAGTTTTACTTCGTCCGTTCGTCCGCCTGTCTGCCCACCTGTCCGTCCGTGGACATGCTTACAAAACTTTTGCATCTTTAAAGATAGAAAGCTGAAATTTCATATGCATGTATATAAATTTTAATTAGAAAACTATTTTCGTAGAAAGAAAATTTTTATCTATATAGTCCCACAAATGCATAAAAATTGCATTTTTTTAAATTTATTGTAACGAAACTATTATTTTTTTTAATTCCATAAACGTTCTATAAAAAAAAAAACAAAATGGACGTTAATTTTAACCGTTATCTAAAATCTGTTCGTTCCAAATTTTTGATATCGTTTTGCATCAAATTTGAACCTTATGTTTCCGAAACTGCAACTTTTTTCAACTCCAACGATAACGTAGTTAACGGTAATTACCATGCCATCATAAAACAATTATTTTTCTTAAGCGACATAGTAATTATTTAGAATAATAATTTAAAGTAGTACTCGTATTTTCACTTGTTGAAGAGAAAAATGCTACCTTGCAAACCGTTGGTTTGACACGACTTTATTAATATTCAATTTTACTGTGCAATTATACCGTAAAAGAAACCGGTCACTACATTTCTGCGTTTACAAAATTTGAAAACTTTTTATAGTTTCTTTAAAATAAATAGTGTTAGATAGTTTAATTGAAAAACTTCTTGTTTAATTAACTTCAAACCAAGCTAATTTATTTATTTATTAAAAATCTGACCCATTTATACAAAAATTATACTACTTAAAATTAATTATTTCCCACAGAAATAGACTAGTAAGCAATTTTTTGCTTTTATAAAATTCTTGATTTTCCCATGTTAACTTACGTATCACATAAGTTTCAAATTTTTTTAAAGTAAAATTAAAAAACAAAATATATGTAAACAATAATTTGACTCCTACTAAAATATTGTGAGAAAGTTATGTATGGGAAAATATTTACATTAACTAACTATAATGTTCGCAAATACATGTTCGTTAATATTAAATTTTGACAAATTAGAATTATTAAAACAAAATAAGAAATTTACAATTCAGAATAATTGTTGTTACACAACATTCTCCCTTTCAAAGTCAAGCGAGAATCAAGTAATTTCAAGCAAGTCTTGAGTCGTTATAGATGAACGATTAGGAGCTCCAGGTTGAGGTTGTGGAATTTGTTGTCGAGCTCTCCATTTTGTGATAATGAACAATAATACAAGTGCTAGTATGATTATATAGATGATGTTGCTGTTACATAGTGCACCACATTGTGAACATCAACTAATTGTTCTTTTGTGTTTAAATGATGTAGTTGTCATCTTCAAACTTACTCACATTTGCTAAATATCCAGTATTTATTTTGTCTAATTAATGTAAATTCGTAGAACTTACGAACTTGGTGATATTCATTGCGGGAAGATATGACAATCGCACCGTGCGAAGAAATTGCCTTTGTTGGTTGTTTCAATTGGCAGTTGTGAAGTTGTAAGATTCCTGCTTGCTCTAACGTTAAACTGATTGTATTGTTGTTACAAATTAAGTTGAACGTTTTTCTTTTGTCCATAACGTAAGACCAGTTATTGGTGGTTTTCATAAGAATCCATATTTGTTTCCGATTCATTTTTGAAATTACACAACTTTCAGGTAATTCTGTCTGGTGATTGAGTACTTGAACTTCACATTGAGCAACTTCAGATTTTTTGTTGTATATAGGATGCAACTCCCGGCAATAAAATTTGTTGACGTTAAAGAGTAGGCTGTTTTTAACCTCAGTTTCCTTAATTGGATAATATCAGTCACGAGCTACAAAATTATAACTATAAAATGATTTTCATAAAGTGTTGGTATCGGGATTATGTGGAAAGTTTGATACAATTCAGCTTATAGCAACGGAA
The DNA here is from genome assembly GCF_029603195.1 of Condylostylus longicornis. Classification (NCBI taxonomy): domain Eukaryota; kingdom Metazoa; phylum Arthropoda; class Insecta; order Diptera; family Dolichopodidae; genus Condylostylus; species Condylostylus longicornis. The sequence goes on along the minus strand of NW_026578017.1, from coordinate 176,867 downwards.
TTTTGCATTCAAATATGAAACGAGATGATGTTATTCGCCCCCGTATTGTCATTTATTTGTATAGTTGCAGAAGTTGTTGTGTATTTTTTATTTCGGGAATGTAGCTTCTAGGTCGAATATGACCTCTTATGATGGACAATTGTTCCCTTAAAACTTTTGAGAATTATGTGGCAGACAGCGGCCTTGGCTTGACTTCAGCTGTATCATGACTTGATCCTACTTTAGGTGGTTCATTATTTGGAGTTTTCACCGGTAGAAGTATAAGCGATGTAATCTGGCGTTTAATGTCTCCTTTTTCTTCTACACCATTTGAAGATAGAAAGCTGAAATTTTATATGTACATAGATCTTTACTAAAAACTAATTTTTGTAGAACAAAATTTTTACCTATCTCCCCCCCTTTAAAAGCTATACCCCCCCCCCCCAAAACCCTAAAAATGCCATTTTTCAACTATTTATTGTAGTATAACCATATGTATTTTTTAAATTTTTCAAACGCAGAAATATATTAGATGGCTTCCTCTATCGCGGCATACTGTACTTGAACTTTAAAAAAACAAAATAGCCGCTAAAATTTACCGTTATCTGAAGTAAGTTTTTTTAAAATTTGAGGCTACTTTTTCTTCTACACTGTACGTGGTAGGAACCTGAAATTTCACATCTGTTAGACAATAATAAATTGTTCATTACGTTAGAGGAAAATTTTTTTCCACCTCCATCCCATTCTCAAGTTATCGCCTCTCGAAATTTGTAAAATTTTAATATTTGGCATCTTATATCTTATATTTAACCGCAAGCTTTTTAAAATTTCTATAAACGCAGAAAGGTAACGGCAAACTCTATGCCATTAAAAAACATAATTGTTTTTCTTAACTCACATAATTAACCCTTAAAATCAAGCATTATGATAACCCCCCTTTATATTAATTTTTACTTTATTTCAAAGACTGTATGAATCGCTCATCCTAAATATATGTAATCCTAGAAATAGTTTCGTATATGAATGAAAATAATTTTAATAGTGTGGTAGGTATACATAGACTGTTTCTAAAAGAGGCATTTTCACTTGTTGAAGGGAAAAGTGCTACAATACAAACCATTGGTTTGACTTAACTTTATTTTGTCTTAAGTATGATTACTCCTGTAAGGTAATTTTGATTTTGATGCTCTTCTAAAATTCTCCTTAAAGTCCATCTTGTCCACGAATTAGAACCAATGAGTCCTTTTTTAAATTATATTTTGGTTGTTGCCGCTTCTTACGTGTTTGTAGTCTAAGTAAGTATTAATTTGACATATGTTTCCAGAATTGCTGATTCTTTTGTTCTACAAGTTCCCATCGCCGAAGCCGATGTTCTTGCATATTCATTATATTTTTGGTAGGTACATTGAATAGTTTTGAGCCTACCAAAAAGTGTCCTGGTCTTAACGCTTCTATATCATCTATGTCTCCTGTAAATGGTGTAGGTGGACGGGAATTTAAATCAATTTCGATTTTTGCTGGAAGGGTTCCTAATTCTTCAAATGCGAGTTTAGTTTCGTCAATAGCTTTTGAGAGATGACGTTTTACCGATTTAATTCCAGCTCCCTTATAGTCCCCCAAACTGCGAAGTGCCTGCAGGAATAAAATGCCATGGAATTTACTGTTCTGATATAAAATGGCCCAATTTCTCGTTCGTTTAAACTGGTTGTATGCTCCTACCGTTGTCACTGTACATATGCGCCACATTTCCTTGTCTTCTATACGGCTTCAAGATGAAACTCTTAAGGTGCAAAACGAACAAACAGACAAATGTCACATTTTATTATTTTGACGTTACGCAACGTTCTTGATGTAAGTTGTATTGGACCAGCAAAGTCAACACCCGTGTGAGTAAACAGTAGAAAAATGGTTACTCTAACTGAAGGTAGATCACCCATAAGTTGGGTGTTTGGGCGTGCATTGTATCTGCGACCAACGACACACTCCGCTATTCGCTTTTTAACTCTGTGGAGTCCGATGGTTTCTTTTGGAAACTATCGTATTCGTGACTTAGGTTGGGTACTATTTTACATGACTCAGGTTGAGTATTTCTGATTTCAACGCATTTTGTTGGCTTTGTATTGCTTTGTATTGGCGAGTTGTGGGTTGTTATCTGCCTATTTGCGAAGTCTAAAGCCAGCACTATTTAAGATGTTTACAAGTTGTAATTTGCCTTGTACGGCTTGTTTAACTGTATCGCTACCTGACATTACATCATCTACATACATATCGGTTCGTAAGATTTTTGATCTCACTGGAAACGTATTTTGTTCATCTGTGCTTAGTTTTAGCAGAGTTTTCATTGCTAAATATGGATCCGCAGCTGCTCCATAGGTAACTGTGTCTACGTATACTCTTGAATCGGATCATTAGGTTAATATTTCCAGACAATTTCTTGCATATTCCAGTCTTCCTCGTTGATTAAAATCTGGTGATACATTTTTTCAATGTCTGCCGTATTAACATATTTGTGTTTTCTCCATCGAGTTATAACAGAAGTTAAATCTTGTTGAAGTTTAGGCCCTGTCCTCATGACATTAATATTTATGTTGTTTTGCGACTTACTGGATCCATTAAGTGAAACACGAAAATTCGTGGTTGCGCTTTCTTCTTTTATATCTGCATGATGTGGTAAAAAGTATAATTCATCTTGGTTGCCAATTTCACATCTTTTCATATGGCCTAGGTTCTCTCATAAATTATTTGTAGCTTTATATTCTCGTATAAATTTTTTGTAGCTTTCGGCAAGTTTTTGATTTTTTGCGAACTGTTTTTCCATATCAATTAGGCGTGTGATTGCTCTTTTTTTACTGTCGTTATTAAGCAATGCGGCTTTATAGCCTTCTTTGAAGGGGATTCGAGCCATGTATCTCCCTTTGTTATTACGTTGAGTAGTTGTTTCATAAAATGCTTCACATTCTTCATCATCTTTCACCATCTCCATTACAATCCATCCAAAAACTGTTTGCAGAGCTATTGCATGGTATGATTGTCCGTTTATTATTCCACTAAGAAATATTTCGCTAATGACATCTGACCCTAAATGCGTTCTCTTTAGACATAATAATTGATTAAATAAATTAATAATTAAAAAAAAAATAATGTAAGATAAATTTTTGCTGGTTTTTCAAATTCAAACTATCTTCTTAAGCTGCTCTCATTTGTCTTTATGTACTTGTTCTTGCGGCAGGATTTTTGTTAGTTTTTCCAGAGCGTAAGGCGTGGTGGTAACTGAAAATTTTTTACATTGCTTTGATGTAATTGTTATGCTCACACTATTTTTTACAGAGCTTATTTCTTTTGCACCGATTCCAGTTTTTATGGCATTAATTTTTGTTCTTTTGAGTTGTAATTGATTTGCAACTTCCTTTATAAACGACGACTGCGACCCTTGGTCTATTGGTGCTCGCAATATTTTTCACGCATACATTTACTGTAGGTAAAAAAACTGCCGTATTCTTCGGTATGACGCAGTTGTATGATTGCCCACCTGAATTACTAGGTGTATTATGTGCTGAGACAGTTTGAGCATAAGTTGCGCCTTCTTACCGCACCCCATTTTTGAATAATACTCATGTCTTTGAATTTTTGACATGAGTACATTTTGTGCTGCTCTTTACAAATTGTTCATTCTTTTACCTTCATTACGCTGTGACACATTTGGTTGTTTCGCTTTTCATGTTTTGATTTTGTTGCAGGGCACCCCAAAGTTTCTAACGCTTGAAACCTTGTTTCCAGGAACTGTAACATAGCTGTCGATTCTGGTATTTTCTTGGGGTTTGCCCGTTGTTCGTAGAACCTCAAAGTATCCTTTTCAATTTTTTGTAAGATTAGAAAACTAATTATAGGGCCCCGGGAATCTGTTTCAATACCTAGATTTTTTATAGCACAAAGGCATTCTTTCGTAGTGTTTAACATGTTTTTTAATCCAGCCGATGTTTCATTATTTAAATGAGGTAGAGATAGCAGCTTATTCATATATATATTGAGAACAGTATTCTTGTGTTGTTGTAGCTGGCTGTTATTAATTCTCATGCAGTAACGTAATTTTCGTTAGTTACTAAATGTTTTATTAAGTTCATTGGCTCTTTTATGTTCTTCTATTTTATTACCTCATACTTTTGAGGTAATAAACATTTTGAACGTTATCCAATTGGCTATTTGAATGTATAAGCGAATTGAATACGTTAAAAAAGCTGGTCCTTGAGTCATACTGGCCGCTGAACGTTGGTATGTAAATTTGCGGTAGTTTTACATGGTTTTCTTGTGCTCTTGTTGACTCAATTTGCTTCCGCGTATGCTACCTCATTTTTGTAACGATTTCCTGATGTTTTTCAACTTTTTCGACTGCGGTATGGGAGATGATGTCATCATTTGTTCTAATGATATCTTTCCACCATGTGGTCAATGTTTCAAGATACTGCACACACGCTGTGATAGAGTCCTTTTGTTGCGTGCATTCGTCTACCTTATTGACAACTTGGTAAAACATTTTTTTTTATTATGCTGCTTTTTATAACGCTGCTGATGCTCTATATCCATTAAATCATTAGAGTTTAACTCAGGTTCGTCATTATTGTTCTCTTCTGAATCGCCGTCCGCTTCATTGTCTTCGTCAGCTTGCTTTTCAACTTTGGAGCGCTTGGGTTGGCTTGAGCTTTGAGTTCGTACCGTACTTGTGAGTCGGTCTTGTATTATCAAGTGCATTTTTATTATCAAGTCATTAATATTAAACTGTTTCTATAGTTTGTTGATTTTATCTGCTCTCTTTCTTGAAGCTGGATCTTTCTTAAAGCTAATCAGTAATTTCTTTATGTCTTCTCCTAACTACTTTTGTTTGCCATCAGTTACATCCATATTTAGATTTTCTGACATTTTTTTTGTATTTTGTGGTTGAGTCCCCAAAAATGTTAGAAAGTTTAATTGAAAAGACTTCTTGTTGCTTGATTTGAAGTTAATTTATTAAAAATCAGATCTATTTATACAAAAATAATACTACATAAAATTAATTATTTCCCACAGAAATAGACTAGTGAACAATTTTATGCATTTATAAAATTCATCATTTTCCTATGTTAACTTACGTATCACGTAAACTTACGTAACGTTTTTAAAGTAAAATTAAAAAACAAAATATATGTAATTTGACTCCTACTAAAATATTGTGAGAAAGTTACGTATGGTAAAATATTTACTTTAACTCACTATAATGTTTGCAAATACATGTGCGTTAATATTAAGTTTTGTTAAATTAGAATTTCAGCAATTTTGGTAATTTATTTAGAATTCAGAATAATTGTTGTTAAACAACAAAAATTGTGTGAAAATAAGTTTTAAGAAAAGGTCTATTTATATATAAAAGTTTAGTTTTGTATCTGAAAGGGTGTAGAGGTTTTGTAAAAGAGTTTACGGATGGACGAGTGAAGTAAAACCATTAAGCATTTTTTTTTTTAATTTTTTTGGAAAACTACTGGAAAGATCCGTTTTTTAGGAATTCTTTTTTTTAGATTCCGGAAAACCGCTAAAAAAATTAATGGGTTCTATTCCGTTTAACAGTTGATTTTGATATAATAACAGCAGATTGATTCATTAACATTATTTTTAGCACTTTTCCAAAAAATTTTTGAAAAAAGTGCTTATTATTTTCACTCTGTCCGTCCATCTGTCCGTGTGTCCGTCTACAAAACTTCTACACCCTTAAAGATAGAAAGCTGAAATTTTATATGTATATAGATCTTTACTAGAAACTTATTTCTGTAGAAGAAAATTTTTATGTATCTCCCCCCCCCCCCCCCCCGTCTAGAAGTTATGCCCCACCAAAACCCTAAAAATGCTATTTTTTAACTATTTATTGCAATGAAACCATAAGCATTTTTCAAATTTTACAAACGCAGAAAAGCAATGGCTTCTCCTATCGCGGCATACTATAGTCAAACTTAAAAAAAACAAAATAGCCATTAAAATTTACCGTTATCTAAAATCCGTTTTTTCCAAATTTTTAATGTCGTTTTTCTTCTAGGCTCCAAGTTGTAGGCGCCTAAAATTTCATTAGCTTTTAGGCACTAATAAATACTTTATTTCGTTTGAAGAAAATTTTTTTCCATCTCCACCCCCTTTCAAATTATCGCGTCTTGAAATTTGTGTAATTTGAATTCTTGACGCTTTATATTTCCGAAACCACAAGTTTTTTTCAAATTTCTATAAACGGAAAAATCTAACGGTAAATTTCATGCCATTAAAAATATAATTATTTCTCTTAACTCACGCAATGAACCCTTATAATTTTGCATTATGACCCCTCTTTAAATTAATTTTTTCTTTATTTCAAAGGCTGCATAAATTGTTCATCCTAAATATAGCAATCCTAGAAATATTTTCGTTTATGAATGAAAATAATTTTAATAGTGTGGTAGGTATACATAGACTGTATGTATTTAAAAGCAGTATTTTCACTTGTTTAAGGGAAAAGTGCTACAATACAAGCTATTGGTTTGACCCAACTTTATTTACTTTGAATTCTCTTCGTAATAAAAATTGAACGAAATTTTTCTGGAACCTGTTTTCTAATACGATGATTTAAGATCGTATTAGAAACCTGGAATTTCGTTTTCAAAATCAGAATTCTTTTCAGTCATATATTTCATTTTTATTCATTACATGTTTAACTCAAACATTTTACGAAACTTTAAATTAAAATTTTGTTACTTTTGTTTTACAATGAGAACTTACAGTAAGATCTATAATTATATAAATTAAAAATTATTAAATTGTTTCATACTATTTATACAAGTACAATTAACATATACTCATATATGTATATAATATACACATTTATACTTATTATCTACTTTTTACCGACCGTATTGTGCATACAATAGTTATATAAGTAAGTTATTTTTATCACTCTGTCGGTCTGTTGGTCTGTCGGTCCGTCTGAATCCGATTTCGATGAAATTTTATGTGTAAGTTTATTTCGACTATGATGCAGATTGATCAACTTTTGGGATATGTCAGGCTTCGGGAACTGCACTTTTTAGCGGGCTTGTTTTACATTCTTGATCATTATGAAGAATACGTTCAACAGATTTACTTGAAATTTCATATATAAGCTTTCATAAATCATAAATTTCCTAACTTTTGGAAGAAATCAGGCGTCAGCAACTGGCTGAGACTACGGGCCAAGCATACATTTTTGCGTATATAAAAAGAAACAATTAACCGATTTTATTAAAATTTAATATTTAATTTCTTCGTATTGAAACAATGAACATATAAATTTTTTGGAAAGGTCAGCGCTCGAAAACTGATCTGTGGGCCGATTTTACATATTTTACCATATCTACGGAACGGATTGATTGAATTTCTTGAAATTTGATATTTGAGTTCTGGTTGTTACCGAAACTAACTGGCGAGCATTTCGGGTAGCTGGGAATTCGGGTAGCACAAAGCGAAACTCTACTAAGAATTAAATTTACATTTTTTTAGGTATGTTAACTAAAAGCTTACTAATGCCCTAAAAATTGAAAGGAAGTATTTAATCGGCATTTTTATAACATTCTGTAACACTTTCACTTAACTAGACAATACACATTGCATTGGTTATGTGCTGATCACATCAGATATTTTTTTTATGTCAAGTCTGAAATTGATTCCAAAATTTAAAATAATAATTACCTATTACTAACAAATTAAAATGAATGGCCCTTGCATACCGTCCTACTCTTCATGATATACGTTGCCACACTACGATACGTTGCCAAGTTCATATATCAGAATCCACATTAAGTGTAGGAAGGTAAGCCCTTACTCTTAATAAATATTTCCATGCTCATATTTTCATCTTTTTGGCATGGCGCACGTGATCGGCCGCGTCATGCGAATAGGCTAAGTACAGTTTCTTGTTATAAATCACCCGATGGCTGAACCGAAATAGTGCGTAAGTACTATTGCCTTGCTGTTTATTGAAGCTGCTATATGAGTTTATCTCATTATGAAATAACTTTGTGTTTTTTGCTGATATATCAATGATAGTTCAAAAAGCTACTATGCTCTTGTCTTACTTTTACAACTGCAATGTGTAACTATTTTCTGTATCCCCAACAACAGTAAATTTTATACTTACATTTAGTATTATTGGAATATTGGAAGGTGCTTTGTGTAGTGATAATTTTTCCAACGAATAGGAAACAAAAACTGTGGTTTCTGTAAATGTAACCGCTAGCGTATATGACGGCAAATGTTGACACTCTAAAGGTTTTGGAGGGATGCTTCGTTGTGTTTTCAAATTTAGAAGCATTTATCCAGATTCATTTGACGAAAAAAGAACATGCCATCTATATGTTATTTGCTGTGAAACCATCTACTACATACAGCCTTGATGCCAGATGTATAGGCATCAATTAGTTTTAATACGATTTAATAAGATTTTTAAAATAAAGTTTAAATCTTTAAGAGTAGCATATTTAAAAAAACACTTACATATATGGAAATACCTTTTATGGGTATCAAATAAAATTCAGGTAAAAATAAAAAACTTTTTTGTGTGACAAATAATAATTATAAAAAAAAAATAAATATTACCAGCTGATAAAAAATAAATATTGAAATTTTAAAAAAAAAGTTAATATTACAAATGGAATTCACTTGCAATAGTTGAAATATTTCTTATTTGGTAGCATTCCATTGAAGTTTTTTTTATCATTTTATTAGCTTCAATTATTTAAGAAAGACGTGATTCTAAGACCAAAGTTTAGAATACTACAAACCTTTTGTTTATACCTCAGTCAGTTTAGGTCGACTGAAACGATTTTACTGGCTTTTATTTATTTTTTTTATATCAATTGAAATTTTGAAATTAAAGTGGAGTTTTATTAAAGCTTGCAACAAAACTTACATTGAAATAGAAAAAAAAAACCGTAGATCAATGAAGATTTCAAAAAATCTTTGTAATCATGAGTGCTCTTTCGTATCTTTGGATAATTTCATTCATACTTCATCTTACATAAATGAAACGAGAATAAAATTTGCCATTTTGACTTTCTAATGGGAATTATTTGAAAAGTTACAAGTTGATAACGAATATTTCTGAGTAATAAAGCTCAAAAAATTTTGTTTTTGTTTTTCAAATGCTTTGCTTTAGCTATTTATTAAATATTTTGATCTCAGATTTTCGCCTAATATCTTTGGAATGAAATATACCATAATGAAGAATAACTTCTTTAATACGTATAGCCTTTGAAATTTTGAAATGCTTTAATATGAAATTAACGGTTAAAAAGTGAATATCCTCTTACATTTGCACTATGCAAAAGGAACTCTTTGACGCCAATAATAGCAAAAGCTAAAATAACTACTACTTCCCGCTAATTTACAAGATTAGCGCGAAGTAGTAGTTCTTTACAAGATTAGCGGGAAGTAGTAGTAGTCATTTAAAATCATTATCGTATAAAACGTTATAAAAAATTTAAAATTTTTTACCCTTGTCTTATACTTTGGAAAATAAAAACTTGGTTTATAAATTTTTAATTTTTTGCTAATGTATTTTGAAGTAAAGCATTTGAAATATGAATTTATGATGTAAGTAATTTTGCACAATTATCATTTTATTGTTTATTTCTTTTTTTAAAAGAGTTTACGTTTTCTATAAATGTTTGAAAACATTCTTCATTAGATCAGACTAATTCAACACTAGAGATAATAAGTTTCTGTTTGAATTACTGTTTTAGCTTTTGAGAAAAGAAGAGCTATTAGATGTGTTAATCCACAGACATCTTTATATAAGACTTGGCAATACACATTTTACTAATACATGCATACGGTGTATTAAAAATTGATCATCGTACTTTTTGTTAAAAAATATGTACTTATGTTAGGTGTTTTCGAATAAATTAGAAATGTTCATGGTGATTTGGGATGTTTGAAAAATAAAAACAATTAAATAAAATATATACAGAATTAATTTTATTTCATTTAATAACAACAAAATTAAATTTTGTTATCTTACAAACTAGAATAATGAGTTACAGGTAACAAAACATTTTTTACGTAAAACAAAAATAGTAAATACATAAAACAATTATTTTTTATATAAAATTCACTTTTTTTATTACCTAAATAGCATATTTACATAAACAATAAAATTTTTGTTCCATTTTTATTAAAACTAGTAATATTTGATGAGAAAATCTATAAATTTTATCACATAAATACACCTATGTATTCACCTAAATTACATAAAATTATATATTTATCTTTTATTAGAGATTAAATTACTTACTTATTCAAATTGTTAAAATCTTGACATTAGTAAGTAAGTACTTAATTGATTAAATTATATTTTGTCGGCTGAATGCTATTTTGATCTATATGTTATAACTTTTGGATCGATGGGATTTTTTAAATTTTTGTTAGTAGTTTTATTATAGTTTTAAGTGTTTGACTATAAAGTTTGATTCAATTTTGACAAAGGAATCGATAGTTATTTTGTTTTTTTTTTAACATGCCATTCCCTGGCAACCCATTGTTAGTTATGTGTTTTACCACAAAAAAATCCTCCTCATATTCTGATACTAGTCCCCTTAGACCTACCATGAAATTTTCTTTAATATAGATTGAAAGATATTTAATGCTCCCCAATTTGGTGAAGCGCATTCTGCGCTAAATCAGAATTAAACAGCATTTAAATTGACACGTGGGGGGCTCATCAGAACTTTGTTTGTAAAATTTACTTGTGCAGACTTAGTTTCATTTACTTTTATTTTTCATCTCTTGGTCCAAGCATCAAAACTATTGCTCGCCTGCTGCAACTTTCTTGTGGCGTCGTCAATATTTGATGCTACTGCCATAATTGCAGTATCGTCAGCATGTGTAGCTACAATTGTGTCTTCTATTTGAGGCACATCTCTTGTAAAGAGTAGGTATAGTATTGCACCCAAAATACTTCCCTGAGGTACACCTGTTCTTATTTCTCTAAGTGTGGAATAGTCCCTCTCCTGTTTGACTGATTAAATAATCTGTTGGTTAAATAAAAAGAGAGAATATCAATATATTGCTTTGGTAATATTTTTTCTAACTTGTATATCAATCCTACGTGCCAAAGTCTTGTCAAATCTTGTCAATTACCGAAAAAGGGTATAACATTGTTATGTATGTTTTTGCCTAAAAATTTGTTCAAGATGATTTGCAAATATTTCTTATCCTTATTTTCTGTTGCGCATTTGCCATCCGTTCCCCTAGTAGGGACATGTAAAATTGGCTTTTTAATATTTTTTGCAGCCCTCCATAAGAAATAATTACTTTCTTGTTCTGCTGACAAATTTTTAATGTAATTATCAAATCAATCTTCTTTGATATTTCTTATTTTTCTTTTTAGATTCTGAGTGAGTCGATTGAGTGCAGTTTCTGCCGGATCTCGTGAGTTTTGCCATCTGTGTCTAGCTCTTCTCTTTTTGCTTAGAGTATAAATCGGTCATACTCACGGATTTATACTCATACCGTTTTGTATTATTCCAGGCAGCGCTTTGTATGATTTTATTAAAATTCTCTACCTCAGAATCCAAATCATTTTCGGTTCGTATTTTAATTCTTAAGTTTATTTTATTCTCTATCTCTTCTTTAAAATTAGTCCAGTCAGTGGATTTATTTATCCACATGGGGTTATTTTGTTTCTTCGTAACTGTCTCAGCTGAGTTTAATATAACTGCAGAATAATCCGAATCAAAATTGTAGTTATCTTCTAAACTAATGAAATTTGGCGAGATTTTCTTGACAATAAAGAAGTCCAGCAGATGTGGTATCCTATTTCTAAAACTTGGCCAATATATTGGTCTGCCAGTGGATTGGCAGTAACAATCAATTCCTTTTGTAGCTTTTCTTAGCTCTCTATCTCTTGAGGTCAATTTAGAACCCCAATCAATATGTTTGATATTATAGTCACCTCCCAGAATAAACCTTTCTTTAAGGAGATTCAGGAGATCTTTGAATGAACCACTCTTTATAACACGTCCCGGAGGACAGTAAAGTTCACCAACATCGAAATTTTGTTTATAAGACTCTATTCGTACAGCAACAAATTGGCTATCGTCTCTTTCTACTTTACTTATTTCATTATGTTTTATATTATTCCTTATCAAAATGGCGCAAGCATCTTTTGAGTCATTATTGGGATGCGCCGCTTTATATTCCATGTAACCATTTATTTGTATATTTGTTTGCTGTTTTAAATGTGTCTCCGTTACGAAACATATATCAATATTTTGGGTCCTTAGGAATATTTCTAATATACGCTTCTTACTGCAGAACGCCATTTGCGTTCCACGTCGCAATTCTCATTTTATGTTCGTCCATTATTTTTTATTCTTTTTGGTGTACATACATAAACATTACCGTGCTTGTCTTCTAATCTGTTCAATCTCAATGAGATTTCGTTCATAGTTCTTATCATTTTTTCCATCATTTGCATTATATTTATATTGTTTTTAGTAGGTCTTTGAAGTGGTAAATCTCTTTGTTCTTTGGTATGATTATATGTTTCACCTCTCACCACTTGGGCATATTGTATTCCCTGCACTCTTTTACTCAATGTAGTTGTTTTCGGGTTTTTGGAGTTTTGGGAATATTTTTTCGTGTTATTTTTTTTGTTTCTGTTTTGTAAGGGTTTTTTCCTTTTTTGTGATTCCTCTGCGACTATACAACCCCTGTAATTCGCAGGATGTGCCTCAGGGCGATTTGCACACTTTGGAGCTTCGATTTTTTGTTTAGTACAATTTATCGTCAAATTGGGACCAGCACACGTGACACATTGAGCCAGACGCTGGCAAAACCTCTGTGTGTGGCCGTATCTCTGTCACCTTCTGCACTGAGGAACTAAATTATTTCTCCTTAGTGATTCAATTTTAATCTTCATGTGCTGAAGTACATGAATTTTGTAAATTTTATGTATGTCCTCCGAATTTTCAATGATTAACATGAAGAGGGGAAGTCGGATCATAGTGATCTTGTTCTCTTTATTCTGCTTTCTAATTCTATTAACGACTTCACTAACTTTAAAGCTCCTTTCTTTTAGCTCACTTTTAATATCTTCAGGTTGGCACGAAGGATGCAAGCCTCTAGCCATTACCTTGATAGGTCTTGTAATTTTATTTTCGTAGGTATGCCACTCTACTTTAGATTCATTTATTTTTTTCGTTAATTCTCTGTAATCTTGTTCTTGATCAACATTGATTTTAAGTTGATTATTATTCATGATGTTGACCCTTAAGTTTATTTTGGCTTCTTTTAGAATTTTCTTTATTTTTGGATATTCCTCCACATTGCTTCATATAAAAAGAGGGGGTTTGATCTTTCTTGTAGTGTTTGATCTCTCTTGTAGTGTATCAGATTTTTCTATTTTGCTCATCTTGTCCTCAGAACTTACATATTTCAGGCGACTTTATTTGCTCTTCGCTTTTTGCTCTTTCTCTTGAGAATCCAATCGGTTTCCCAGGCCAGATCCCCCTCGTCTGTGCAGTATTCCACTTTGTTTATCGCATTTTTTTCTGTATTTATTTCTTTTATTGTATTTACATTGCTTGATTCCAATTTATCAAGCTTATTATTTTCCTCTCTGAGATACCGGATTTCATTTTTTAATTCTTTGCAAAACGTTTCTAGCTCACTTATTATTATATTTAAGTGGCAGTTATCAGTTTTCTGACCATTTATTTCATTAACTGCACCCATATTGGTATTTTTATGTTTATCGCCTTTGGACATATTTTCTTTGCTTTTACCACATGGTGGTGTCCGCATGACTCGAGGTGTTCTTTTAAAAGCGTCGGGTTTAAATGAGTGGTCTCCCCCAGAATCCGCGAGACCAGCCTCCGAAGAGTGTGGTTTTTCCAGATTTACTGGATTACCACCTGGGGTGTAAAATCCTTTTGTTTTGTTTATTGCATTGATTTAGTTTTATTTGGGAGTCTACTTCTCCTAGCCTTTGGCAATAAATACCTCGTGCAAGGCAGCACGCCCAATTTCTGCCGTCCCTCAGGGATCAGTCGCAGACCAGACAGCCGTCCATTCTGGATCAGATGCTTCTGGATTTGTACTAGATTTTAGTAAACTCCTACCACAAGCATTCCTACTGCGGGTATTTCGCATCCCCACCCGCCGGGAAGGATCGACAGTTATAGCAAATTAATTAGAAAAGTCCAGTGTGATTTTGACCAATATCAATTTTTTTGATCAAAAATTTTCACTTTGTATGACGTGGATCAAAAATTTATGGACATAGATCAAAATAGCACAAACTTAAAAAAATATTGTACTCTATTTCTCATTATTTTTCATATACTTGTATTATAATTTACTTGCGAAAATAAAAAATTTAAATTTAAAACATACGTAAAATATGAACATATAACCTTGTTGTTTAAAATGTTCAATTTAACAAATGTTTTTACTAGACTAATAATTCTGTAAGAAGTTCGTAATCACTTGAAAGAGTTTTTTGCTATATAGACATTTAAACATATATTCCCCCTAAGCATAAGATTTTGCGTTGATTTTGATAAGTGTTTTTGTTTGTTCGCACAATTATCCAAGAAAAAGCAAACATCACCAAACTTTCAAAAATTGTTTTTTTATTTCTGTCAAGGACTGTTGCTAATTTTAGTGAAACAATTCGAGCCATGGATTCTATCAAACAGCTTGGCAGGCTTGGATAACTGTATACAACCCTAAGTACTAATTTTAAATATTTGAAGTAATGAGTAATAAAAGGTGTATGAAAAGTTGCAGCTATGTGTCCAATCGCTGCTCAGATATCTTTTAGAAGTTTTAGTGACATGTCTTGGCATTTCCGGATAGCTGGGTAGCTCGGAAGCACCAGGAAATTCGTTAGGAATTCGGTAGCGATTAGGGTGACACCAGGAAATTCGGTAACAAAATGCCAAATTATAGTTTAAACATGTCTAAAAAATTTTCTTCAGCTAGTTCGCTAGGATTTAATCAGATTATCTTGATAAAGATTTATAATCAGATTATCTTGACATATTTACAATTAATACCTAAGTAAATATTGACCGAAACATTTTTATTTGTTTTTAAAAGATTCGGACATTAAAGTGCTGGAATGCTCAGGCGTTTTCAAAAGTGTGTTTTAACAAAAGCTAAGTATGTTTTAAATTTGTCAGTGAAAGGCTTACATTGACGTATAATAGTCAGTTATACCTGTTCAAAAAATGTTTAAAACAGCGTTAAACGGTTTTTTAAAAACTTAAGAAGTGATAAAAAATACTTCAATCATATTTTAAGTGTGCAATAAACTTAAGTAGTTATTTAACTCAATATGATAGTTTTTTAACTAATCGTATATTAAGTGTGGACAATAAACTTGAGTTCAGTTAACGAATCGTAAACGAAATTGATGTTTTAAAAATTTTTCCAAAGAAAAAAGATTTTGAATTTTCAACTTTTGCATTTAGAAATACGAAATTTGATTAACAGATGAATTTATAGCGGACACTCTCGTTATTATTCCATTTTGAAAGAAGAGACTTTCAAATATTTGAATTAACTGTTATATAAAAAGTGGGAATCAGCATATGTGTCTATATCACCGTATGCATCTACAGAAGAAACGAGTGAAGCAATCAAAGAAGTTTTCTATGACGAGCTAAGCCTTGTATGCGAAAGGGTATTAAAATACGACACAATTATAGTAATGAGCGACTTTAACGCAGAAATAGGCAAGGAAGAACTAGCACAGCGGGTGGCTGGTAAATTTTCAATGCACGAAGAAACAAGCGGAAATGGACACCGATTATTACAATTCTAGAGCGAGACATCTTTAAAAATTAAAAGTAAAAGTATATCTGAAAAATGACGCATTAGTATTTTCCAATACACGAATACAAAAAGGGCATGAAACTGAGTGCAATAATTACAGAGGTATTATGCTATTAAATACTGCATACAAGGTTCTGTCTTATATATTGCATGAGAAAATTAAACACTATTACGAAGAAATTATAGGAGAATATTTGTGTGTGTTCAGAAATCAAAGGTCGACTATTGATCAAATCTATTTATTAAAGCAAAGTATGGAAAAATGTTGTGAATTTGATCAAGATCTACACATACTATTTATTGTTTTTCAGCAAGCCTTTATAAATAGAAACAAAATTATACAATCAACTAAACTATTAGGACTTGGTATACGAGTAACCAGAAAATTTGTAAATCTTGCTATGGCAACTATGGTAGGGTCAAAAGCGAAAATAATGATACAGAAGATAATCAGTGTTAGATAATTTTGAAATTCAATCAGGTGTACAACAGGGTGATACATTATCAGTTATGCTATTCAGTATGATAATAGAAAAGGCTATAGGAGAAATGGATAAAGGTGGAAATATTTTTACAAAGTCCCATCAATTAGTTGCATACGATGATGATGTAGCAATCATATCAAAAAATTGCAGAACTTTAGTTAATACATTTGTGACATTAGAAGGAAAATCAAAAAAATTCGGACTA
This sequence comes from Condylostylus longicornis, assembly GCF_029603195.1. Taxonomy (NCBI): domain Eukaryota; kingdom Metazoa; phylum Arthropoda; class Insecta; order Diptera; family Dolichopodidae; genus Condylostylus; species Condylostylus longicornis. The sequence continues at coordinate 160,334 of NW_026578017.1, read as the reverse complement.
ATAATAAATAAAAAGAAAACAAAATATCTAAAATTGTTGAAACAGGAATATAGAAGAACCGCCCAAAATATCACCATTAACGAACACAATTTTGAAGGTGTTACAAATTTTACGTACCTGGGAGTATTAATAAAAAATGACAATAGTATGGACACAAGCATACAAGACAGAATAATAGCAGGAAATAGAAGTTACTTTACAAATAAGAAATTATTACAATCGAAATTACTTACAAGAGAAACGAAACTTACAATGTACAAGACCATTATACGACCAACTGTAACCTATGGATGTGAGTGCTGGACACTTACTGTAAAAGACGAAAATAACTTATTTATATTTGAAAGAAAAATATATCGCAAAATATTTGGTGCAAAATGACAAGACAAGGGTGTAATCGGAAAGTAATCAAAATTATGCATCAATGCAGCGTCGATGCAAAAAAAAAGTTGCTGATGCTGTACCGATTTGATTCGCTTACCTTGCTGATGCAATATTATTTTGACTTTTTGGACACTTTCTATATCATATGTTTTTTGGCGTTTATTTTCAAAAGGTTTTGTATAAAAGAATTAAAATTATTAACAACTGAAAGTCTATTAAAAAATTTTTTTAATTTTAATTAAGTTTTGGAGATTTTAAAATAATGGAATATTTAAAAATATTAATACCGTGCATAAAGAAATAACTTTGTTAGTTATTGAGTTAAAATAATAAATTATTTGCTTTTCAGCTTCCACTTCAAAAACTTTGCATTAATACAAAATCGCAAAAAAAATTGATCCACAACTGATTTAATATGTTGCGCATACGATGTGTATTTTTGACATTTTTAGACACCAAACTTTAAAGTATTATTGTATTGATGCATTTTCGTACGTGATATTTACATGATTACGCATCGACGCTGCATCGATTACTTTCCGATTATACAAATTAAATTATTTAACGCCAAACCATTATATAGCCGAACTGAACGCAAACCGAGAGTAAGACGGAAAGACAATATTGAGGATGATATGAGAAAAATTGGTAAACAAAACTGGCAACATTGTGCAAAGGATTGAATTGTCTGAACAAATATTGTGAAGAAGGCTGAAGCTCACACCAAGCTGTAACGCTAAATGATGGTGATGGTATTTTATAAAGACGTGTAATAAAAATTTATTTCAGGTTTACAAACATTTAATAAAAGTAAAATTTCTGCATGATATTTTGTAAGCACCCGTCAAAATATAAGAACAAAGTGATCTAATGCTTTTAAGAAGTTTTTAAAATATTTTTTGTTTAGTTGTATGTGAAAAACAAGTGAGGTGAATAAATTAAATAATAACTTATCGAATAAAAAATATTTTTGGAACTGTGTAAATAGCAAAATTGGATTGTTTAATTATATTTTACAGTTAATGTTCTATAATGATCCGTGCCACACAAAAAAATTTTTTATATGACATGGATTATCAAAAAAAATTTTTATAGGTCAATATTAGTAGTACTCAAAAATTTATATGAAAATTTGATCCATACGTCAACGATTTTCATCAAAATGCGTTTCAAATCGAATATTAAGTAGAGGTGGATCAAAATGGTATCGACATATCTACGAAACTAATTGAGATAACGAAAAACTGATTACATATATTGAAAGATCATCTTCGAAAACCTATGAAAGTGGTCTTAAGTCAGAAATTACGAAAGTGGCGTATGGATTAAAATAGCGTTCAGCCGACGTCTACCACATGCAACAAAATAAAATTTAAAGTTCTTACAAATTAAAAATACTTCGTTGGTGTCGAATTTCTTTTTCCTAATGCTTGCATTTATTTATTCCTGATAACCTCATTCTTTGGCAAAGTAAATGTAGGTGTAGTATTTACGTTCTTTTTTTCTCATAGACTATTACTTCTGGATCCTTCGACGCTTGCGGGGCTTTTCTATTTATATGAAGGTAATCAAATATACTATTATATTTTATTTAAATATGATTACAATAAAAACTTTAAAAAGTACACCAAGTCTAACTAATTTATTAAAAGATTTTTTTTAAAAAAAATTTTAGTATTATCTTTTCCAAAATCCACCTTTGTTTCATACTAAATATTACGAATTTTTTTTTTCTACTAGTTCAAAAAAATCTCGAAAGACGAAGAAGGACGGCTCTATCTGCCTTTTTCCTCCGATAGTGGGGGAGCGTGACTCCGACCCTAAAAAATCACCTAAATTCTGAACGGATAAAACTGGTCCTACAGACCAACTATTACCTCCGCGCTAACTTGGTTTTTCCGTGCAGGAATTAAATACCTTCCATAACGAAATTGGTATTTCGTGTTAAATCGAATGGTCTTGTTCGTTTAAGTCTTTCTGTCATAACGCCATTGTCTAGCAGCCCAGCTGCTTCCTATTATTACATGGTGCTATTTACATGGTGTTTTAGATGAGCCCTATGCTTTGTAGCACAACTCCTAATTTCATCCACAACCAAAGGAATTCCTAAGTCCCTGTGGATATCACTGTTACGTATATAACATGGCGCATTTACCATGCCCCGTAGAACTTTTTTCTGGAAGATTTGAATTTTGATAATATGAGTCTCCCTGGCAAAACTCCACAGCTGAATGCCACATCGCCGTATTGGTTTAATGATTTGGTTATAAATTAAGATTTTATTATCAATTGCCAAATTGGACTTACGACCTAGGAGCCAATAATTTTCTCTATATTTATTTTCTAATTCTATGTGTTTCTTCTTTATATGCTCTTTCCACCTTAGCTTGACATCTAAAGTCATTTGTAGGTATTTTACCGAGTTATGGATCGCTACGTTCGTTCCATTTACGTTAATTTGTGGTGGATTCACTATTTTCCGATTGGTGAAGTTTATGTGAACCGATTTTGCTTCATTCAACTTTACCCTCCAATCTCTTATTGTTGGCTTATTTTGTTAATTGCCTCTTGTAATTTTTTTGTCGAATCGTCAATGTTCGCTCCTACTGCCAATATTGTAGTATCGTCAGCAAAAGTGGCTATCGTAGCATTATCTATATGTGGCAAATCACTCGTGTAAAGCAGGTACAACGTTGGGCCCAATATACTGCCTTTATTTCTCTTAGCGTGGAGTATTCAGCATTTTGTTTAATTCTAAATAATCTATCAGCTAAGTAAGATTTGAAATTTCTACAAATGACGATGGTAACATTTGCCCTAACTTAAGTATAAGGCCCCTGTGCCACACCTTGTCGAATGCCTGCGCTAGAACTATGGAAGAGCAGATTTTCTTATTTTCCAAGCTTTTCTATAATATTAGTTATTCTATGGACCTGGTCTATTGTAGAATGGTTTCTTCTACAACCAAATTGATGGTTCGGTATTAGGCCCCTATTTTCTATGATTAGCTTCAATCTCCTTAATAGTAGCTTTTCAAAAAGCTTAGACATCATTGGTAACAGTGAAATGGGCCTGTAAGACTTTCTTTCCCTCAAAGATTTCTCGGGTTTCGGCACCATAATTACCTCCGCGACTTTCCAAGCACAAGGAACATACCTTAAATCCATACCTGCAATCATAATTTTCGTCAGATGTTCCAATGCCTCGTCTGGTAGCTCTCTCAGTACTTCCGCAGTAATAAGATCAAAACCTGGCGATTTTTTCAACTTCAGGGATCTTATCTCTTCCGCAATCTCTAATTGAGTAAGTGGAGCTATGCTGTCTGCTTCATTTGCGATAGATTCTACCAAACCCACATCTGAGGTTATTCCGTTTGGCGTGAATATGTTTTTCAAGTGATCAGCAAACAATTCGGCCTTCTCTATGTTGTTCCTCGCCCAACTGCCATTTGCTTTCATTAGTGGCGGAGCGTGCCTAATCGGTCTCTTTTTGCTCCTTGCCGCCTTCTATAAGGAATAATTCGTTTCCCTCGTAGCTGACAAGTTCTTTGTATAATTTTCGTATGTTGCCGATTTAAATTCTTGGATTTTTCTTTTAAGCACCTGGGAAAGTCTATTTAAAACAGTTTTATCATCAGGGTGACGCGAACGTTGCCATCTACGTCTGGCCCTTCTCTTTTCACCTACTAAGTCAGTTATTTCTCGAGGATAGCTATTTGCTGTCCGTTTGTACTTTGACATTTTTGTATTGTTCCATGCAGCTCTTTGTATGATTTTAATAAATCGTTCTAACTCCACATCTAATTGCTCTCTTGATTGTATATTAATATTTACGTCAATATTGTTTATTTCGTATCTAAAGCTCATCAAATCCGTAGTGCTTTTTGTTAAACTGGGCCTAAATAATGTTTTAGTTATTTTTTCACTTAGTTTTAATATGACCGCAGAGTGATCCGAATTAAAATCATAGTTATCTTCAAGGCTTAGAAAGTTTTCTGATATTTTTTTGGTTATAAAAAAGTCAATAACATCAGGAATCTTGTTAGTGTGAGTAGGCCAATAAGTAGGAGTGCCGTGGAGTGATAGCAACAATCTAGCTCTTGAATAGCTTTTCTTAGCTCTCTTCCTCTAGTTGAGGTAATTCTAGAACCCCAATCTGTATGTTTGGCATTATTGTCACCTCCTATTAGATATCTGTGTCCATGCTTGTATAGGAGATCTTTAAAAGTATTTTTCTTAATGCTGCAATTTGGTGGACAGTATACAGCAACAACACTAAAGTCCTGTTTAGTCGATTTAATTTTTATCGAAATAAGCTGAATTTCAGCCGTTTCTATCTTGAATTCTTCATTATGTTATACCTCCTCTTGGCTGATTGCTGGGATGTACCGCTTTTTAGCAATCATAGCCCTTTATTTTAAGGCCCGTATAATATGTCAAATGAGCCTCCGACAGCAAACAAATATCTATATTTCTCGTTTTGAGAAAGACCTCCAATTCTTGTTTCTTATTAAGAACACCATTAGCATTCCAAGTTACTATACGTACCTCATTTACGTACATCTTTTCTTAACTTCTTTGGTGTCCCCGTATACATCTCAGTGTATACATATTCTATTTTTAATAATCTTTTAGAGATCTCGTCAATTCTAATCAACATACTATGCATCTTTTGCATAATGTCTGCGTCAGATCTTTTTATTTGTGGGGTTTTGTTCTCAGGTTCCTTCATTTTCTTTTTTTGTAGGGTTTTGCTTTGAAGCGCTTGTGAATAAGATACTCCCTTTAACACCTTACTAGGTGCCGTCGTTCTGTCTATTTTTTGGAGTTCTTTGTTCATTAAATTTAATTTGGTTTTGTTTGGTCTTATTCTTTTTCAATCTTCTTTTTTGCAATTCTTTTGCAACCAAACAGCCTCGATAGCTAGCAGGGTGTGCCTCATTGCAGTTCGCACATTTGGGCTGAAAATTATCCTTCTTGTTGCACTCCGCTGTCATATTATGGCCTCGTCAGTTTATTCTCATACGTGTGCCACTCCAGTCTAGCCTTATTTATAGCTTTTGTTAGTAATCTGTATTCATTTTCATTTTCAACATTTATTTTTAATTGGTCATTATTCATCATATTGACCCTAACGTTTATTCTTTCTTCTTTTAATATCTTAACTATGTGGGAGTAGTTCTTAATGTTGCTCAATATAACCGGAGGAGGCTTGTGCTTTTTTGGATTTGAAGCCTTCATTTTAGGGCTGGTTGGCATTATTTTTATTAACTGTCGTCTCTAAATTTATTTCAGGAGACTTTTCCATTTTTCGCTTCTTTGCATTATACTGTTTTAGGATCCAGTCAGTTTCTCTTGCCAGTTCTTCCTCGTCGGTTTCATATACGATAACTTCCGCATCTTTGTTTTTCTTTTCTGTTGATGCAGATTTTATTTGATTTTTTAAATCTACATTCTCTGTCTGTAATTTGCAGATCTCGTTTTGTAGCACCTTACAAAGACTCTCCAACTCGGTTATTCTCGAGTCCTGAGAATCCAATTTATTCTCCTGTATGAGATGCCTTTTCATATTACCCTCTTGGGTTTTCATTTTTTTGTTTTCCGCAAACTTATTAGACTTTTTGTCAGAGTTATCATCCTTAACTCTGTCCTTTTTCTCTGCAATCACCAATGGGGGTGATCGCATGACCCCCGATCTCCTTCTAAATGGGTCCATTAACGCCGATCTGCTATGCAATAAGTGGTCTCCCCCAGAATCCATGAGACCAGCCTCCGAAGAGTGTGGATTTTCCAGCATTACTGGATTACCACCTGGGGTATTCAATCCTTGTGTTTTGTTCATTGCATTTGTTTGTTTTATTTCGGAGTTTTCTTCTCCTAGCCTTTGAGATAATTCCCTCGTGCAAGGCAGCACATATAATTTCTGCCGTCCCTCAGGGATCAGTCGCAGACCAAAGAGCCGCTCATTGTGAGTCCGTCGCGTCTTGATTTTCATTTGGATTTTAGTGGACTCTTACCCCAAGCATACCTTACTACGGATATTTCGTAGCTCAATCCGCCGGGAACTATATACGAATAAAAGAAAAAAATTATTTATATAAATTATAAATCTTAATTTTATTTAATAACACAAAAAATTTATGTAATTATTTACTTAATTTAAATTGAAATTAAATTTTAAACAACAAATAAATTATTTTAGCGTTCAGCAACACAGCCTTCCCGTACGAAATTTATATGTGAACTAAAGAAATGCTATAGTCTCTTTATTTTTCAATAAACACACAAATGCAAAAAATTAACATTGCCTGTGCATTATAGGAGTTTTTGGTTTACCTGAATTTTGAAACGTGTTGAAAGGTCAACTCTCATTTTGCTTTTATGGTTTCAAAAAAAATGTCTATAGTTTATATGAAGAAAAAAAAGCTATCACCGCCCTTTTATGTTTTAAGTCATTTACATCTAAAAATTTCTAAAAACATTTTTATACGAGTATAAATATCTTTTTGAAGTTTTATTTTGATTGCAAACTTTTTGATTTATTAACTAATGGGTAAAGTTATAAATACTTTAACGGTCGGAAAATTAAGAAACTTTTTAGTTTTAATTTAACACAATATATATAACCGTAAAGGAACTTTGGTTTCTTCCGATTCCCCCACTGAGAGGTTTTACTATATTTGTGTTTCGAATGATTACTTAATGATGACAAAAAACTGAAACGAATTCATAAAAATTTTTGATGCTTTAAAAAAGACGCCAAATTTTGTGTTTCATCACCAAAATTAAATTGATGAAAAGTCAATAATCCACATGAATGCTTTATTGCAATAAGTTGTTACCTTTTACTTAACCAAAAATAATTAATAATTATCTACGTTTCATATTGATCAGAAAAATTAAGTATAATACCCATTGCTTTAAATTTGTTTTTGTACTTTTATAAAAGTTTTGTAATAAATTTTATACTAAAATTTTGATACATGTATGTAATGCTCATGGTATTTTTGAGTTTTCCGAACATTTGTCGATAACTTATTAAGCTTTACTATTATATATTATGTTATTAATCAAAATTGTTTTCTTAATTCTTGCAAACACACGAAATCCTTTTATCTAAATAACCAAAATGAACAATTGAGAACGACAAATTGAGAAATATTTCTAGCACATTACAAATAAATTCTTTTTTATTTTGTAATGTTTTTGTTTGCTGAGTAAAATTTACAAAACCAAACTCAATTCCGTCCTCATGTTGTAAAAATCTGTAATCAGAAAGGTGTCGAAAAGGAGACGTTTACATAACACAATGGAACTCTTTAGAAAGTTGCAAATTTTCCTGTTTAGCATTTGTACTATTCTAAGGTATTGAAAAAATTTTTTGTAAGAAGAGTGTAAGTTCCTATTTTGCGTACAACTCTATAGCGTACTTTTTTCAAGTATCTTGCTGTAAATTTTTTAATATATTGCCAGTGAATTTAAGGGAGCTGAGAAATTTGAATTTGTCTCTAAAGAAGTTAAAGGGGTGACTATTGAGCTTGAACACAGAAACATTGATGATTTGCGTAATTTGTCTAAAAATGGCATTTTGTTTCCCTCCCATTTCATTTGATTTGCAATAAAATTGAAAAATAACATTAATTTTAGATCTCAGCTTAAGCTGTGTGATGCTACAGTACTTTTATTAAGATTATAATAATTATCGATTTCAAAATAAGGTACTGTGTGATCCTTCAGTACTTTTATCAAGATTATAATAATTATCGATTTCAAAATAAGGTATCTGAACTTAATTTATCACCTGATTATGTTAATTTTTTTAAATATTATTTAAAATTTATACAAATACATAAGTAGTAAGTAATAAAATATATTTAGGTAAGAAAAAAGGAAATATTTCATTCCAAATTCAAAATCATTTTAAAGCAAGCAATGGTAAATGTACACAGAACGCATATTATTCTACAACTGTTCCATTATTGTTCAAATATTCACCCACCACGTAAAAATATAATAAAGATGCATCTTGAAGCTTTGCATACGTTCAGTAAAAAGAAAAAAAAAACTAAGAAAAACTAGGCACCATCTATGATACGAGTATATGTCCTTATTCTTCTTTTGAAAAGACCAACATTTTCTACCTTTTTAAGCTCCTGCGGCAACTCATTATAAATTTTAAGGCAATTGTAAAGAATTTTCATCTTCCTTCAACCAAATTTCTACTAAAGCGACCACATGAATATCAAAAGCATACGAATATCAAAAGCATTTATTAATAACTCCAAATCATTCAATTTGTTCCGCAAACTTTGTACGTTCAAATACAAAACATTCAGATTGCCCTTATAACTCACCACGGTTTTACCCATATTAGAAAAATAATGCTCCGTCCCTGACATTTATTAATTTATCTAACTGCATGATTACAATTACTATGAAAACAGAAATATTGAATTGAGAATACAACTGATCCCAATGATCATCTAATCAAAACCTGTTGTAATACAATTAGTTTATCCAAGAATTGTCTCGGTAGCCATATCGAATAAAAATTCATTTATAAAAAATACCTCTTTATAGTCAATGAAACATATTTCGGATGCAAAAATAAAGTTAGTTTCCAATCGAAAATTAAACATTGAGGTGAATATTTTCTAAAATTTAGTATTTAAAAAATCATAGAGAATATGAATATAATAGGTGTAATACTTTAAAATAATTGAGTAGAAAAAATTAAGTGCATATAGTATACTTTCAAAATCAAGCTTGAAAAGAGTTTTTGAACTTGGAAGTTTTTTTTCTTTTTTAAATATTATAAATAAGAAAGTAAAAGGTTTTGTTGTAAGAAATAAAAAAAAATTAATTTATATAATAGTTCAGGTAAAATAAGAGAATTAAGTAATATAGTACTCGTAATATTTAAAAAAGTTTGTACATATATGTGTTTATAAAGAAACAATCTAAAAATATATTTATTTTGTATACATATTAAAGATATTGAAACGTTCAAAAATGTTAGTTTAAAATAACAAAATATAAATAATAGTGAAAATAAAATATAAAAAGAGGAAATAAAATTTTTTCTAATCATAATAATATATAATAGTTTGTACATATATACAAATGAAGTGCATGTAAATTACTATTTTTAAACTTTTTTTTAGATAGATTAGTTTTAATCATATTATTGTAATTTACTTTATTGTGAATTAATGTTTTACGATATACCTGATTTGACAACTTCATTTTTGATAAATTCAATGTCATTAAAATTATTAATTTTTAATACCTTGGTTTTACCATGATGCTGAAGAAGAATATTATTATTTTTAACCCACAAATATTTAAAGCCATATGAATTTTTAATTTTTTTGTAAATTTATTTTACCTATTTTCAAAGAATTTTTTAAAATTTGTTGATTCTTTTTTCAAACAATTTTTTAAAATTGTATAGATATTAAAAATAGATTTAATGGCCTTTATTTTTTTTTCCATTCGTAACTTTTATGATTGAAATTAAGGATTAAGACAACATAACACTTAATACTATTGAAAATTCTTTATTTTTCATTACTAAGAGTTATTAATATTTTTTTTTTTATTGCGACATATCAACTATTTTATTTACAAAGGACAAATATAACCACTTTAGCCTTCTTTTCCGTGCAATAATATTTTATCCGCATCAGAAGCATTTGCTATTTCTGTAAACACTATTTCTGTAATTCTGTAATTTGCTATTTCTGTAAAAGGCAAGAAATCGCTTCTTTGAACATGTCGTCAGTATTATGGAAGAGTCACGAAACTTCTTTTTTTATGTTTCGCGAAAAACTAATTTGAAAATATACACAATAATGTCAATATGCAGAGATGTGTAAAATTTACGTTATTTTTCCGAAAATACTGCGTTGGAGTTACGAGGGTTTTTTATAAAGATAGTTTTGAGATTTCTTAATTTTTCTGTATACATAACTTAAAACTCTAAAAAAAGCAGTTACGTGACTCTTCTATAATAACGACATGTTAGACTTTTGAATTGACTAATATAGGATAAATGATATGTGTTTTCAAACGTTTATAGATATCGAAGAATATTTTATTTTATGAGATAATTATTTGTAAGCTCATTGAAAGTTATTTTTAAAATGCTCTGAATAAAATTTTTTATAAAACAGGTTCGGAGCTACAGGGGCTTAAAGTCAATTTCGACTGATTTTTTTTACATTTTGATCATTAGCAAATATCATTTGGAAACCTCAGAGTAAGGGTTTTCTTATGAATATCTACATTAGTTATAATCTGTTCAGATTTGGGAATCACAGGACTTCAAATTTCGAAAAAATTACACCAAATTGAAGTTCAGTTGTCAAGGTTGCCGCCTATGCTGAAATTGGAGAAAGCTCCCGTCTTATATCACCTAAAAAATTAACGTTTTTTAGTTTTTAATATAATGAAACTAAATTTAGTTTTGTTATTATTTCCAAAGTCTTATACATATAAAACTTCAGTTTTTAGTTGTTGATACTTTAAAGTATTTCATTATCTCGCATATTTGATCGAATTTTTTTGTGCCATTTAATTTTGGCAGTAGTATTGTGTTTACATAACAAAAAGTATTTTGTTTTTAATATTTTTAAGAAAGAAATTATTTTGCAAGAAGCTGTAGCTTCTTTTTTTTTTATACAGGTGTTAAAAACCATCTAAAGACAAAGACAGACGGGCCCAACTTGTTGTCAGACCTATCAATATTGGGTGATTTTAAACTACCCTAAAACGCATCTGGATGTCGATAAACTTCTAAAATTAGTCAAACTGATTACCCATTAGTTTTGACCTATCACGTTTTTGTGTCTACATTCTGTTAAGGAAGGCACGGAAGTGCTGTTCCAGCACTTTACGCTAATTTGAGAAGTCTGTTCAGTCTCTTTGTCCAAACTGTCTCCCCCATAAGTCGAGAGGTCTCGATATTTACATGCTGTTCCAAACGAATATCAATATTACGCATATACCAGGGAGCACCCACCATATTGTAGATTGTAGATTGTAGATTCTAAGGGAACTGAGTGGGGACAGGAGCATCCCCCCAAGCCACCGCAGCCATTTTTGACTTATTGTAGCCACCCCACCCTCCCGTCTATAATATCCCCGTCCCAATCACAAAGCCGGAGATATCCCTAAGGGAGTTGGACAATAGTTCCCGAACACTTAGGGACCCATGTCCAAGACAATTGCGGCGCCGAACAGCCAGTGCCGGACAGTCGCAGAGAATGTGCACGGCGGTCTCATCGCCACCCCCACAAAATCTGCACAGGGGGGAGCCCGACTTCCCCAGCCTGTGCAGGTGGTATTTCACCGGGCAGTGCCCCGTGAAGAAATTCGCAATAGTGCGAACCCGGCTCCTGCTCATCCCCAGCAACTCCGCAGCGAATCCGCCGGAGCACGCCGGAACAAACACCTTCGCATGACGGCACCCTTTCGTGTCCCGCCAGTGACGACTGCATTCCGCCGCGAGTAGGCAGGCAAGCCTGGCCCCCACGGCGGAAGAAGGCAGACCACAGAAAGGCAGCGGCTGCACAAAGGCAGCCCCAGATCCCCTCCGCGCCAACTCATCGGCAACTTCGTTGCCCGCATGGCCACTATGGCCCGGCACCCAAATGAGCATCACTCTGTTTTCCGATGCCAATTCCATAAGTGCAGCAAGGCAGCTCCAGACCAGCTTGGATGTAACCTGAGCTGAACGGAGCGCCAGCAGTGCAGCCCTGCTGTCTGAGAACACATAGATGGTGCGGTTTCTATACCCCCTTTCCAAATTGATTCTCAGACAGATCTCTATTGCATGTATTTCGGCCTGGAACACTGTGCAACACGGGTCAAGGGTTGCATATACACGCGTGTCCGGGCGGACACCGTATACGCCCGAGCCCACACCCGACTCCGTTTTGGATCCGTCCGCATACCACACGCTCGAACCCGACCTAAGTACCGGACCACCCCGATCCCACGTCCATCGATCAGGAAACAGAACCCCGTACCTGTGGTCGAAGTTATACCGCGGCAGACAGGTATCTGACATGGTTATCCTTAGAATCGGATCGCCCTCAATGAAGTCTCTGTGAGTTCTGTGGGCCAACTTTAGCCCTGCCCCGTCCTCGCCAGAGAGAAGTCGGTAAGTCACCAGCCGAGCTTCCTTCAATATATGGAGGTGCAGTGGCGGCAATCCGATCATCACCTCCAATGCAGCGGTGGGAGCCGTCCGCATCGCCCCGGTCACTCCCAGGCAGGCCAGCCTCTGTAGCTTTTCCAGCTTGGCCCGCACACCCGCCTGCTGAGCTTTACGGCACCATACAATCGACGCATAGGTGACGATGGGCCTAGCAAGGGCCGTATATAGCCACAGTGCTATTCTGGGACTAATTCCCCAGGTCCCCCCGATGAAGCTCCTACACGTCCACAAGGCCGCCGTAGCTCTCCCGATAACTCTATCGATATGGGTATTCCAAGAGAGACGATCATCCAGGGTTACCCCCAGATACTTCACCTCCCTCGAGTAACTAATACGTTCACCAAACAGAATTGGGCTCGTTAATCTGTCCCTGCTTCTGCGTCTGGTGAAGGCGACCAAAGTGCTCTTGCTTGGATTTATATTTAACTCAACGCCTTTGCACCACCTTTCCACAACACGTAAATTTTGCTGTAGAAGATCAGAAATAGTGCTCTCAAATTTTCCTCGCACGACGAAGGCCACATCGTCAGCGTATCCCCAGACACGCGCCCCGGAGCCCCTGAGAGCAGCTATTAGATCATCCACTACAATGGACCACAGGAGGGGCGAAAGAACCCCGCCCTGCGGACATCCTTTTGCAGCGGAGATGAAGAGTATATCGTCAGCTATGGTGGACTTAATAATCCTATCCTGTAGCATCCGATTGACCCATCTGCTAGTCGTCGCATCAATCCCTCGTTTGTGCAACGACTCACAGATGACATGATATGGGGTGTTGTCAAAAGCTCCCTCTATATCAAGGAAGCAGCCAACTGCTACCTCCCGCACTTCCAGTGAGTTTTCAAGGACCCCCACCAGACTCTGCAGAGCGAGTACAGTAGACCTTCCCGACTGATAGGCGTATTGAGATTCATGCAAGGGATTGCTTCTCAGTGCACCGTCCCGTATAAATCTATCAATCACTTTTTCCATTGCTTTCAATAGAAAAGAAGTAAGGCTGATTGGACGGAAAGACCTTGGGTGGTTGCTTGGTCGCTTACCCACCTTCGGAATATACGTCACTTTAGCCACCCTCCATGCCTGAGGGATGTAACCCCACGCATAGCTGGCGCGAAAAATTCCCAACAGTGCTCTAGCGATATGTTGGAAACCCCTCTGCAAAAATGCAGGATATATCCCGTCATCACCTGGAGATTTGAAGGGCCTGAAAGAGAAAACAGCCCATCTAATCCTGCCCATCGTGAAGACTAGGCGGGACCGTTGCCAGTCATCCCTCCTGGGCCAGGGTGCCCCCGGTTCGATGACTGCATTTGAGTGATTCCGAAGAATCTCCGAGTCAGGAAAGTGCGTTGACGCCATAAGCTCCAACGTCTGCCTTCCGTTCTCAGTCATGGAGCCATCAGGACGTTCCATTAGGCCCAACCTACTAGCATACTTTTTGGAAAGCACCCTGTGAAGACGCGCACTGCTGGGGAGTTCATCAATGCCCTTGCAGAACGCCCTCCACGAGATTCTCTTCGCTTTCCTAATTTCTTTATTGTATTTTGTGAGTGAGTCCTTATACTCTTCCCACGAACCTGACGCCTTGGCCTTATTGAATAGCTTTCTGGTCTTTAGTCTAAGCCTTGAAAGCTCTTCATTCCACCACGGGCACTTCCTATTGCTCCGCCTCGGCTTAGCACGGCAGCTCCCGTGATAGGCATTAGTAATAGCCGCCGTCAGGGCCTCGCTGGCCAGTTCGATATCCATCACCGTTCTGACAGAAGCAGGAACGGATCTAATCCCATCCATGAGGAGCGTTTCGAATTGACTCCAATCTGTGGATTGGGGCACCCGATATATTTCTCCTGCCAGGCCCCCGGAGACCATGATATCAAACCTAATCTGCCTATGATCGGACATGGATGTCTCATTTGAGACATGCCATCCACCAATCCTACTGCCGATAAATTCAGTGCAAAGGGTGATGTCAAGGACCTCTTCCCTAATTGCATTTATGAATGTCGGCCTATTGCCTTCATTCATAATCATTAATTTATTGCTATATATAAATTCAAGTAGGCACTCACCTCTTTTGTTTATATTGCTGCTTCCCCAGACGGTGTGGTGGGCATTGGCATCACTTCCTATTATAAGTTGGAAGTTCCTCCTTCCACAAAAGTCCACTAGATCCTTCAGTTGCTCGTCCGGGTGGGCACAGTCCCCCGGGAGGTAGGATGAGCACACAATGAACTCTGTCCAGCCCCCGCAGGACTTCACCTTCACCAACGCAGCTACCTGATCCTTAGAACAGTAATCTGGAATGGGAAAATACGTTAGCTTTTTACTAAACAAGATGCAAGCCCTAGGCCTGCCCCCAGTTGTATTATCATACAATAGCTCACCTGTTAGGCCCTTAACCTGATCCTTCACTATGTAAGGCTCTTGGATAAGGGCGATATCGAGGTGATCCTTCATAAATCTATGAGCCAGAACATCAGTAGATGCCCTAGCATGCTGTAGATTTATTTGGATGCACCTCACAGCCATATTATTTCCTCCGGCTCTTGTCTATGGGCTTTGGCCCTTTAGACAAAGGCTTTACATGAGCCTTACCTCCCATTTTCGCCTTTTTACACATCTTGGTGGGCGCCTGCCCTGCCACAGCCTCTTTTGCCGCCCCAGGTGCCACGCTAGCCCCTCCAACAGCAAATACCGAAGCATTTCCGGGCTTCCCAATGGGCTTGAGCCCTTTTGGTTCCCCCGGGACGCTTGTATTTGGCGTGCTGGTCGATGGTCCTTCCGTTTCCCTTGCCGCCATTTTCGGGGCGACTTCAGACTTTCCAATGAGTTTTGGCTCTTTTGGTTGGCCTGAAGTGCTCGTCGTTGTCGTTGTCGCGGTGGGCACTGGTTTTTTATTTTGTCCTGCCCTGCCGCCAGCACCTTGAGAGGATTTTCTTCCTTTAACCCGAACGGTAACACGGAAGAAATTCAGGAAAAGACGGAACTCCGCTTTCCGTAGATCTTCCAATCCGGAATCATCCACGGAAAAGGTGATGGAGCAGCCCCCGTCCTTTTCCTTATCCATCCTCAGCACCCTCCAGGAACTTATCTTGAGGCTGGGATTTTGCTTCCCTATCCTACTTAGAAATTTGTCCCTGGAGAGACTGACGGTTGTCTCGTCCTTTGGTACGTAGGTGACGCAGACATGCTGTTTGGGCATGCTGTCGCCATCCAGTACCACGACATCGCAACCGTCCCAAGGCTTTATCTTCCTGCAGACACTGGTTATCCACTCCCTGGTGTCTTGATTGTTGCATGTTACGGATATCCATCCGTCCCTTTGCAACGCTGCAGTGAATTGTGGATGAGAGTCCACAACCCTATCCATTTCATCCATGATGGCTACTTTGATTTTCCCCATCTGGACTTCGGATAGCCTTTCCTCTGGATGCAGTCTATGAGTGATGGCCACCTTGACCTGTGCTACTGCATCCCGATAAGAAGTCATTTTCGGGTTTTGTTGAGGAATGTTCCCAGGGACCTTTTCCTCAACATTGCCCTTCATCGACCTCTTCTTTGAGGGCCCTGCATCAGGGGTGTTGCTTTCCGACCTTTCCCTCTTTTGGGGATGGTCGGCCACAACAACCGATCCGCAGGCCTTCAGCTTTTCCAGCCTTTCCTTCTCGTATCTGCGAGCTTCCTCTGGGGACATGCCATCCCTGATGTAAGCCGCGATACGCCGCTTGGATGCACCAGAGAAATATTGTTTTTTTCCCCTGATGTCCAACCTTTTCAGGTCCTCCTCAGTTTTTTGGATAATAGGTCCAAGAGGATCCTGATTATCCGTCTCCATCGGAGGCGACGCCTTTTCCTCCACTGGCGTGAGAAGGAGTTCCTCCTCTGCGTCAGTTGAGAGAAGCTCTGGTTCCGAAGACCCTTGAGCACTAAGTGGTTGTATGTTGTCCTTAGTGTCGTTGTTGTTGTTGTCACTGTTGTTATTTGTCTTGTTGTTGTTGTTGTTGTTTTCCATTTCTGTCCCACGAGTAGCACGGGAAAGTAAAGTCACCCATGGCAGAGCCCGGCATACCATGGGAAGGCTCATTTAAACTGGAGGGCGCCTGGTATCCAGAGTCCGCATACTAACGACTAAGCTCCCCCTTAGCCACGCAGTCATCGGCATATGCTGTTCCACCTTGACTTGGGACGCCTGTCGTCAGCTGACGTATAGATATAGGGCTGAAACTCACAAAGCAAGAGGCTCGCCGCGAGACATGACCACGACACGAACGTAACTTTGATCGTTTCAATCACCCCTTTATCCTCCGCCATTACCGGGGCCCACCACTAGGAGGTGACAGTACGGTTTTGGGCCCCACCCACCATATTACGAAAGACCTTGTTTTGGAAAGTTTGTATTGTTTGATGTGTGTGTGCTTGGCACAACTCCGCAGCTGCAAGCCATATGTCTATACAGGCTTTACCATTTGGTTATATATCAACAGGTTGTTGTATGCTGACAATCCAGACCTACGACCTAAGAGCCAATAGCTTTCTCTATAATTGTTTTCTTATTCTGTTCTTTTCTTCTTTACATTCTCTGTCCATCTGAGCTTGACGTGCAAAGTCATACCTACATATGTATTTCACTGTGTTTTGGATTGATACTTTAGCACCATTCAAACTCAATTGTGATGGGCTCATCAAATTTTTGTGTTTGAAAGTCACATGTACAGGTTTTCATTTAGCCTTATTTTCCATTTATTTGTTCATTTACTTTGTTACATCTATTGTCATTTGCTTCCTGTAAGCTTTTTGTCGATTCTGCAACATTTGATCCCTATGCCAAAATTGTGTCAGTAAATCTAGCCAAAGTTATACTCCCAAAATCGGGCGAATCGCTTGTATAAAACACGCATAATATAGGACCCAGAACTATCTTGAGGTACACCAGCCCTGATTTTCCTAAGCCTAGGGTACTCGTAGTCCTGCTTGATTTGGAAAAGAATGCCAGATAATTATGATTTTATCAATTTTTTTTTAAAATGTCAGCCTTTCTCGACAATTCTCTTAATATCTCAGCTGTAATGAGATCAATACCTTGGGGTCCTATTCGGTTTAAGCGACTTTATTGCTTAGAAAATTCCTTCCAAGTGATCAGCTTTATCCATGTTGCTTTTTGTCCATGATCCACCTGCTTTTTCCAAGTGGAGGGATTCGCTTTATCGGTGTCTTGGTACTCTTCGCTGCTTTCCACAACGATTAGTTCATTTCTTTAGTTGCCGATAAGCTCTTTATATAATTGTCGTATGATACTGATCTAAACTTTTCTACTTTTCTTTTTAGTGTTTGAGAAAGTCTATTCACAACCATCGTATCATTTTTCTGTACCAATTTGATAAAACCCTCTACTTCAAAATCTAGTTGATCACTAATCTGCAGCTCAGCATTAAAATTTAAGTGCCTAATATTTTCATGTATGAATCCTACCCAATCTGTGGTTTTGTTGGCTAAAGTGGGTACGCTCCGTTTCTTAGCTATTTTTTCACTAAGGGTTAATACGGGAGCAGAGTGATCGGAATTCCAATTAAAATCCAACTTCAAAATATTTGCTGAAATCCTGTTAGATATAGAAAAGTCAATAAGATTCGGGATGTTTTTAGCATCAGTAGGTCAATAAGTCGCACTGTCAGTAGAATGATTGGAACATCGCAACTTCCGAATGGCTTTCCTTAGTTCTCTACCTCTAGTTGAGGTCAGTCTAGTGCCCTAATTTACATGTTTGGCATTATAGTCACCTCTCAGTAGGAGTCTATTCCCACCTGCGCATAGTAGTTGCTCAAAAATATCCTTTTTTACGTTACATCCTAGTGGACGATAAATTGAACAAACATTGCAGTTCTGCTTGGTAGACTCAATTTTAACCTCAATTTTAAATCGCTTCGGGGTTGCTAGGTATACGTTAGTGTTTTTAAACTTTTGGAACCATATATTTGCGAAACCGCAAGCTTTTTCAAATTTCTATAAATGCAGAAAGCTAACGGTAAATTCAATGCCATAAAATTATTATTTTTCTTAACTCACGCAATTAACTCTAAAAAGCGAGCATTATGTTAACACCTCTTTAAATTTATTTCTGCTTCATTTTAAAGATTGCATAAATAGTTCATGCTAAATATATGCAATCCTAGAAATAGTTTCGTTTATGAATGAAAATAATTTTAATACTGTAGTAGGTATACATAGATTGTTTTTAAAAGCATATTTTCACTTGTTTAAGGGAAAAGTGCTACAAACCATTGGTTTGACCTACCTTTATTATTGATCAACATAATATTTCATATATATTTTCAATAACGTTATTCATATATATTAATAATATACAATTTTTTTTTTAACTTTTAGGTGCTTTTTACAAAATGAGGATCAAAGTAATTTTTCAACATTTCCAAACGAAGTCAAGAAGGCAGTTTCCACAGCAAAGAGCAAAAAAAAAAATTTATATTATATAAAATTAATAATATGAAAAAGAAAACCAATTAAAATAGCTACGGTTTAATATGATTATTTGATTATCCAGATACATTATTACACTAACGGTATTCGCAAAATAAAAGTATTGCATTTGTTTTTAAAGAATAAAATTTTAAAAATATAATAGTAATAATTAGAAAAAGAATATAAGTATCAAGTAACATGTTGATATTTGTGTGTAATATATATTAGTATACATGATGCTTTATTTATATATTTATATATATGTATGTTATATATGAATGGTTATGTCATTCATATGCACACATATACACATATTTATACAAAATTAATAAATATTAATAAATGCAAAATAAAAACAACTATTTAAATCATCTAGTAATTCAGGCAAAATATATAGAAATAAGTGTTGCAATAAAATTAATATTTAATCAAAATCAAGAAAAAAAGTAAAAAAAAAAAATTAGATATAAATATTAGCATGAATAATTTCAAAACAAAAAATATCAGGACTAATCAGGATCTGTATTAAAAAATTAAAAAAAAAATTGTTTTTGTAATTATAAATATTTAATGAAATGATAATCAGTAATAAAATATAATAAACCTTACATAGGTACATATATATAACATTAATAATCATACATGATATTATATTTGTTTCATAGGTCCATAAATTATTGTTACCGTTATAATGTAATTATCAAATTCTGTGAACCAACTTGTGTGAACCAAATTCCAACATGTATGATTAATAAATCGTATACAATTATCATAGCGCCTAAAATACCCTCGTTAATATTATGGACTGAATTTAAGTACAGTACTTTTCACAAAAAACAAAGTAAAAATTATTTTTCAACTGAATGTGTTTGTATAGAAATAAGTATGCGTATGTATATACTTATTTAATTTTACGAATGTACATATATGTGTACACATATATTATAAAATGTATGTAATATATGTACATAATATACGGCTATATATTATATAAAGAAGAAGATATTTGACTATTCTAAAATTTTTTTATATTGTTTCTTTTTCTTTTTCTTTTTTTTTTACTTTCTTTGCAAAGTAATTTTAAAGCTTGAAAATAAAATTTTAATACGTATGTAGCTGAGATTAAATTACAAAAATCTTTTACTTTCGACACTAAATTTATATAAGAACTTATTCTGAGTTGAATCAGTGGATGACAGTATATCTCACTATATTTATCGTAAATTCTTCAAAACTGTATTCTATACAGTTATAATTGATACCAATTATTTACTTGAATTTGTTTTGTGTTTTCAGTAGTAGTATCAAAAATAAATCACTATTATTAAGTCATTCAATGCTTAGTAACAATCGAGCTTTTTATCGTTAATATTATTGTTTTTTATTTTTAATATAGTAATTAATTAATTGTAATAAAATAAATTTCGTGATTCTGATCCTCAAAATAAGCTCTATTATATATTGTGAAAATAAAAATAAAGAGTTTCCTTTCTGTAATTTTATAAATTTTTTTTTGTTTTGCGACGGAACTTTTTAATGCAAATGTTATATCATGTGTGATAAATGACAGTAACATATTTTACAGTTTAAAAAAAGTCTGCAAGAAGAAACAAATTTAGAAAAAAACTTAGTAATTAAAATATAAATTTAAGGATAAGAGTAATAAAAAATACGAAAAAATTAAAATGAAAAGTAAATTAATTTTGTTTAAATACAAGTTAAATAAAAAATACATATTACTGTTTTTTCTTGATGTGTTGTATAAAAAAAAAAGAAAAAAAAAAGAAAAAAAGAAAAAGGAATGACAAGCAAAGGAACAATGTAAAATTAAAAACAGAAATAATTTAAAAAAAAAAAAAATCCGAAAAATTATTTGAATTTTGTTAATTGAAATAAATTTTTCTTTTTTGGTATTTTAATTGCATATGCATGGGCCATATATGTATGTACATGTGTATCAATTTTCATTATGAAGATTCGCGTTGCAAAATTGATTATTGATCTTTATAATTAATTAGAAATGTATTTTTTATACAAGAACAAAAACTGTGTAATCATATTAAAGAATCTATTCAAGGTATGTAAAGTACCCTACAAACCATAAATTTTTGTACATATATACATACTTGCTTTTGCACATTACCGAATTGATATATGTGTATGTACATATAAATATATACCGGCATATGTATATATTTATATGTAATATATATATAATATATGTTTGTATAAATCTTATATATAAAACACGTTAAATCAATTCAGAAAATGAAAAAAAATAAATGAAATTTTCAAATTTACAACTTTTAATTAACATTAATTTTATCGTAGCAACCTTAGAACAAAAAAAAACCAAGCAAATAATTCATTGAAAATTAATAAGGAAATAAATAGAGTTTTAATTATACATATGCATATATAAAAAAGAATGAACTAAAAAATTTCAATAAAATAATTATATGTTGTATAAAATTTAATTAACAATTTTATAACAATGAAAGAAAAATAAAACAATTAATAATTTAGTTTAAAAAAAGAAAAAAACAACAGATTAAAACTAAATATTATTTTAAAAAAAGATTATAAATATTGTAAAGTTTATAAAACTATAAAAAACAAAAATGATTAGATTACTAATAAAAAGTTTTAAAAAATCTGCAAAAAGAAGAAAAAAATGTTTTTTTTTCTAAAATTTTGATTAACTTTTATTTTTTATAAATTATTTTAATACGTTTATATAAACTTCTATAAATAGGCTTAAAAAACCATATTATATATTAGTATTTGCATAAAGTTTCTTTTTAAAATGTATTTTAAAAATTTTATTTTTTTGCTTTAATTATTTTTTCCTGTTAAAGAAAGAATAAAAGTTAAATAATAAATTCCTGTTTTTATGTATAAAAAAGTACATGTATATTTATAGATTTTTGTTTTTGTTCGCAGATAATAAAATCACACAAATATACATATGTACATAGATATAACAAAATTTTATTGCAGATTAATAATTCGTGGAGCTTTAACTCAAATTAAGGAGTGGTAACAAAAAATACGGTGATTTTAAATAAGTTTAGACTCTTATTCTACACGTACAATATAATATAAGCCTTGTTTCCACGATTTAATCTTTTACCTTATTATTATATAGCTTTATTTGATTAATAAAGATATAGGAATATGCACTCTTTTCCATAGATTTGGTGTAAATTATAAACATAAATTATTAGCACGGTTTTGAAAATATAGAAATTTTTGTAAATTCCTATATATTCAGGAAAAATAGATTTTTGAGTTGAAAATTTAATTTTTGAAAATACGTATACAAGGGAAAAATTAGATTTTTTAGTTGAATATTTTGATATTAAAATAAACTATTTTTATTTAGAATCAAAGATTTTTTATTTAAGAAAGACTTTTTTTATTAAATTTTTTTTGCAATAAATTTTTTTTTTTAAATTAATACTTCTTTTTTACAGTTGTTATAAAAAATTCAATGAAATTTTTAAATATAAATTAAAATATGTATGTTTTAACCGTAATAATTAATTATTATTTATTTATTTATTTTCCTTAATTTTCACATAAAAGGTTAAAATTAAAAGTACTTAACATATATATATATACAGGATGATTGAGTAATCAGTGAAATAACATATGCCATCCTTTAAGTTTAAAGCATCAAAAGCGAACTTTGAAAAAACTCTAGCTTCTTCCTTCTTTTATTTTTTTATTTTTTTTTCAACCCGATAATTTTCTATGAAATTTTTAATTTTTTTTTTCATAATTAATACCCAAATACTTGAAATAACATATTCAACTTCAAAACAGAATTTAGCACAAGTAAGACCATAATTTTAAAAATCTGAAAGAAAAAAAAATGTTCACGAGTTAGATAAAAAAAAGAATAAGCTAGAATCGGGGATAAAATCATATATTAAGCCGCATTATATTTTTTTGCAGCAAGTGAAAGTTCATTCGCAAAAGCTGTAGCTCTTTGCCTAAAGTTTTGATTAAGCAATGAATTTATGAATATAAGAAACAAAATTGGGCCCAAAATGGAGAACTGTTACAAAAACATGAGTAAAACCAATCAAAAACAAAATTGCTAAATCAAGTATTATAAATTTTTTCCAACAACAGATTATGTGCACAGGAATTATTTATACCCTCGTAAATTTCACTGTAAAATTTTAATAACGTATCTAAACTTATGGCGAAACCCAAATTGCGAATTACTAAGAAATTTGGTTTTAAGTAGAAACTTAACAATTCTTGATTTCATACGTTTTTCAAAAACTTTAGAAGTAAGGAAAAATAGCAAAATAGGGCTATAATTATTTAGATCCTGAAAATCACCTTCCTTAGAAAGAGGGAAAACCTCAGCATTTTTTATATTACTTGGAAAAATTTCATTAAAATGTAGCATAAAGAACTACATCAAGAAGTAAGGATTACACGAAGTAGGATTAGAGATCTATTATAGGAGGTCTAATACTATTTAATTCATTAGAAATTTTGATCCAAAATTTATCGGCACAAATTTTTGAGCAAACATTTCTTGCAATATTTAAATTCTCCTCCATTATTTCAGTTATCCTATTTAGTTGAGATTTATTACTGACAATTCTGTTTCTAAAATTACAAAATCAAATTTATCTTAACTTATAGTTCTCAATTATGTTATAATAACAGTGAAATACTTATATTTTTTTAATTTTATTAACTGAAAAACTACTTGTGAAATCACTATCGTGTGCTATTGTATACTAAAAATTACTCTATAAAATCTATCAGGAAATCCTAAAAATAAATTTTTCATAATACGATAAATGCTAGTTTATATACAAATGTATAACAAAAAAAAACTTTTGAAATACAATAAATCATCCCATAAAATGCCGATAAATAAATTTCATAATACTAACACTACAATAACTATCGTGTATCGTACAATATATTTTTTTCATAATAAGGGCCAATATTATAAATTTCCGTTAAAGTAAAAGGCTCAAAACCAAAGCTCGTTCTTCTCTGAAAACTATTAGGTTTCAAATTCCAATCACTTAAATCATAATTAGAAATTTACACTTATTTCAACAAAAAATTTATTAAAATAACCAAAATTTTAGAATAATTTAACAAGCCACATTAATAGTTAAGCAAATATCTGACTTTATACAATCTCTAATATAATTTTCCACCTCTCTCTCGAATTACCCTTAGAAATCTCAAATTTCGTTAAATATTAATTAAACTTACAACTCTTGATATTTTTTTTAACAGATTTACAGAAATTTTTATACTTATCCAATAAACACTTCCTAGTAGAATTGTTGTTTACTTTTAGCCTTAGGATGTACCGACAAGATAAATTTCTACTTAAAAAATTAACACCCTTATTGTGAATCTCACTCGTAAAATTCTATGAATTTTAAAATAAGACACGCACATAAATTTAGTGTCTCGTAGAGATAATAAATCTCACTCGTAGAGATTATGAATCTGCAATGGCAATATTATTTTTCGGAGTGTCGAAGTCGATATTTTATTACAATTGTCAAATGCCAATATTTAAATTCTTTAAATTTCATAGTAGACATTTAAAAAATAATAGGCATCTCAAAAAACTATATACAATCAAAAAAAAGTTTAATTAAATTGTACTCGTTTTCCTTTAAGCAAACCTTCAAGAAAAGCCCTTCAAGGAAATTTTGATATAATATAAATAAAAGAAATTCTTTTAAATACTCGCATTTTCCTCTTTTACATAAAAAAAATTTTATAAATAAACACAAACTTAAAAAAATACAAAATAACCAACCGCCCTCGGATACAGACTTTCTACGTTTGAAAATTACGAGCGTGATTAATAATTAGTCTATTACGAATTTCGGAACACAATTCTACTACTTCGAAATTCACAATATGAAATTCGTAGCTTCTCCGAATTTCAGTAACACAAAAAATTTTGAACAGAAATTCAAATTACAATCATTATTAATAGAAGACGCTGCACTAGCGGCAAAACTTTAGGGAGTAATATTAATTGCCAATTGAGCAATGTTTGTTTTTTGCCACAACTTCACCCTGAGGCCGTGGTCTTCTATACGAATGAATCGAAAACGAATCAGGGGGTGGGCATGGGTGTGTACGGTGTGGGTGTGAGCATCACAAAGGACCCTCGGAAACTGGCTGAAACATATGCCATAGAGCTATGTGCTCTATCAGGAACATTAGAAGAAGCAAGATATTGTTTATGTCAGACAAATGGAGAAAGCAGAAGAAATACCAGAAGAAGCAATAATGTATACGGCAATAGCTTATCTTTTGAACCTCAGAAGGAAATATCGATAGATACTTGGTCTAATTGTTATCGACCGATACTTGCTCTTATTATTATTATTTAAAATGTTAATGAACGTATCATGCATTTTAATTTAAAATTATGTATAATTTTAAATGCGTTCGATACCTTTCTAGCTGTTTTACAGTCTAAAATGAATGATTCGAATTCATGAAATATCTGCATTCAGTTTACCTCTAAATTATTGCAGTTTACACAATATCTGAGGAATGTGGTGCCATTGATCATTGGCTTATTCAAATTTCAGAAGACCTCGACAATGCGAAGAACCATAAACAAAAGCGAATAAAGGCAAAAATGAATGTAATTATTTCTAACGCGAAATATATATGTTTAAAATCAAACATGTAGGCAAAAAATATAATAAAGTTGCTTCAAACCAATGCTTTGTAAAGTAAGATTTTCTCTTCAATAATTGAAAATGCTGCTTCTAAAAACAATCAATCTCCAAAGTTTTAATCACGTTTCGATCGTGGATAAAAAAATTAATGTGAGAAATACGTTATCAAAATTACTTTCATTCATATAAAATAATAATTTAAAGTTTGCACACATTTTGGATCAAACAAAAAATCATTGAAAGAGGCTGACATAATGCTCGAATTTAATAGTTAATTATGAGAAATGAGAAAAAAAGTTATATTTTTTAATAGCATAGCTAATGTCTTTACATCTAACAAGTCCCAATACTCAATTTTTTTTGCGAAATATTACGAATTATTGCCTTATTAGTTTTTAAGCTATTAAAAATAAATATGTATGTACCATTTTTTTTAAACAATTATTTTAAAACTATTTTAAAAATTTTGTTGTGCTCTTCTTTAATATTTTAATAGCAGGTAAACAAGAGTGATCTATTTATTAAATGGCCTGTGTATGAATCTTAATAGTAAACGCAAACGGACAAAAACTTACATAAGTACCTACTACCTGTCATTACACATCTGAAATTTTTGAGTCTTTAGCTGAGATACTATTTATTCCAAAATTAAAAAAAATATTCAAATCCGGTCATAAAAATATATGATTTTCTTTTCCGATTCGTTGCTAAACACTCGTTAAGTACAGTTGTATAAACGATTTTTGCATATATATTTAAACTACATTTATCTTAATTATACTTTGCAAAAAAATAAAAAAAAAATAAAACAATTTCCACAAAAGGAAAAATTCAAGTTCGTCGCTGGATGACAACAATGTTGACAATAATAACAGTAAAAAGATGAATCTGTCACAAAATAATAATCGTTTTGAAGTGCTGAACCAGTTGATGGACCAAGATGAAATTATTGTGAACACATCGGTAAACACTACTCAAAAATCACCTAAAATACCACCCATTACAATAAAAGGCTGTAATGCAGTAGGAATAAGAAACAAGCTTACCTTACTTGGTATTAAAGGAGCCAACGTTAAAAATTGTTCAATCGGTATTCAGGTATTTTGCCCAGATATCACAAATTTTAATAAGCTTATTAAGGCCCTTTCTGATGAAAATAAAAGCGCTGAAGGCAACGTGGCCAAATGGAGTTTCTTCACACACGAAATTCCAAACACCAAGCCATCAAAAATAGTGTTATATGGTCCGGACGAACACGTGAAAATTGATGAAATCAAAGATGAACTCACCAGCTATGGCTTAAAAGTAATTGAAATCAAAAAGTTAAATATCCGTACAACTAGATACACAGATCAAGTTACTTATATTTTATATCTGGAAAGGAATTCAATTAAACTTTCTGAACTAAAAAATAAAATTAGGTCAATTAATAACACAATTGTGAGATTTGATTACTACGCAAAAAAGACATCCGGTCCTACCAGGTGTTACAACTGCCAAAGCTATGGACACGCTGCAAAACAATGTTATATCCAGTCATCATGTGGTATTTGTGCAGAAAATCACAAGACAGCCGATTGTAAACAACATCAAACTCCCGGAAATGACCATTTGTTAAATTATAAATGTAAAAATTGCGATGGAAACCACGCTGCAGGTTATAAAGATTGTCCAACACGTGTGCAGTACATGAACCTTCAAGAAAGACTGAGAAAAAAACAACGAAGATATACCAACACATCATCATTAAACTCAAATAACAGTGCTTTCAATATAAATTCTGACTTGATGTTCCCGAAGCTACAAACACAGAGTAACTATAGTAATAATATTAGTTTGAGAAACTGCAATAATAATAACAACACTAACACGTTTACAAGTAGTAAAAATAACTCTAACTCATATGCTAACATAACCAGATCTCACTCACAAAATTTAACTCAAAAAAATAAAAATAATTTTTCTCAAAACAATAACAATCTTAATTACTCTAACACTAATACTAATGAATCGTTCTCTTATCAAGAAATAATAAATATAGTAAATGAATTGTTAAGTAAATTAAATTGTAGACAAAGTAAACAGGTACAATTTCAGATTATTGCTGAATTAACATTAAAGTATGTTTTTTGTGATTCTTTTTAATGTCCAATGGCAACATAAAAGTTTTGTTTTGGAATGCCCAGAGCATTTACAATAAAAAGGTTGAATTTTTTGATTATATAGAAAATGAGGAAATTGATATTGCGGCAATTAATGAGACTTGGCTAAATCCAAATAAAAGTATAAAGAACAATAATTATATAGTATATAGACGTGATAGAGAAATAAATAGGCATGGTGGTGTTGCATTAGTAGTTAAAAAGGGTATTAAGCATTGTCTGTTGCCGTGTTTAAAAACGAAATGTTTCGAAACCTTATCTATTAATTTAAATTGCATAAATAATGAAATCATAAATGTAGTGGTAGTATACTTTAAGGGTGGTACGTATAATAAGAATTCTTGTAATGACTTTATGCATGATCTAAAAATATTCAATAAAATTCATGGTAAATATATTATAATGGGCGATTTTAACTGCCGTCATATAAATTGGAACTGTCTGAAAAATAACAAGTGGGGGATTCTTCTGAACGATATGCTCTCTACGAGCAACTACACACTCTTGTTTCCTGCCAGTAGCACTTACATTCCAAAATCGACCAGGGGTAATCCATCCACACTAGATCTCATATTATCTAATATCCCACAGGAAATTTCGGACCCTTATACTATCAACAAATTTAGTTCAGACCATTTACCAATAAGATTCAACATTAGTTCAGGTGTAGATAAAATTCTTAATAAATACTATGTCGATTATAAAAATATTAACTGGTTAAAATATAAGAAATTACTGGGCTCCAAAATAAATCTGAATCAGATTTCGTTTAATCTGGATAATCCGAATCCTGATGGAATAAACGGGCACGTCACACTATTTCAGGAAATAGTGCTGGACTGTGCAAAAAGAGCGTCACCATGCAGAACTATAACCCCAAAAACGGATAAAATCAATATGCCACAGCATATTCTCTTATTAATAAGTAAAAGAAATCAGTTGAGGCGTATGTGGCAAAGAACAAGAAACAAATACTATAAAATTAGAATGACTCTTCTTCAAACAACGATATCTGACAGAATTCAGCAATTTCAAAACAACGGATGGAATAAAATTTTAAAAGACTTACCAAAAAATGGAAAGGCCTTCTGGAAAATTACAAGAGTCCTGAAAAATAAGAACAAAGTTATCCCACCACTCAACGTAGACGGCATAGTGGCCATAACGAATAAAGAAAAGGCTGATCAATTTGTAACTAATTTTGCACTTCAACATAGATTAACAGAAAATTTAAGCGACAATTCTACAGAATCCATTGTTTTGAGGGAAATATCAGTGTTTAATAACACTTATGGTTTTTGTGGCATCAATAATAATAATAATAATAATGATAATAATAATAATAATAATAATAATAATAATAATAATAATAATAATAATAATAATAATAAAAATAATACCAACAATAATAACAATAATAATAATGATATTAATAATAACAATAATTATAATAATAATAATAATAACATCAATAATAACAATAATAATTTTAATATTAATAATAATAATAATAACAATAATAATACTAATAATAATTATAATATTAACGATAGTAACTATATTAATAATAATAATAATAATAATAATAATAATAATAATAATAATAATAATAACAACAATAATAATATTAATAATAATAATAATATTAACAATTATAATAATAATAGTAACAATAATAATAATAATAGTTATAATAATGTAAATAATAATAATATTACTAATATTAATAATGTAAATAATGATAATATTAATAATAACAATCAAAATAACAGTAGTACGAGTGTTAATATCAATAATATCAAAAATATCAGAAATAATACTTATAATGATAATAACAATAATAATTATAATAATAATTCGATTCTGCCATTCGAAACGGTAAAACTAAAAGAATTGAATGATATAATTAAGAAACTTAAAAACAAAAAGGCTGCTGGTCCAGACTCTATCGCACCCATGTTCTTAAAAAACTTAAATAAAACTGCCAAAATATTTTTGTTGAAAATTATAAATGCTTGTTTAAAAATTGGATACTTCCCCGAGCTATGGAAGATTGGCATGATAATTTGCATTCCTAAGCCAAACAAGAACAGGACTGACGTTAAGAACTACAGGCCAATTACCTTGTTAAGTAATGTGAGTAAAATATTGGAGAGAGTTATGAAAAATAGACTGTTGAATTTTATAGAAGAAAATCACATTTTTCCCGATGAACAATTTGGCTTTAGGAGGAATCATTCCACAACCCATCAGGTCAGTCGTATTGTAAACCATATAAGAGATGGCTTCACAGATGCAAAATCCACGGGACTTTTAACCCTTGATGTTGAGAAAGCTTTCGATTCTGTATGGCATGATGGTCTTGTGTATAAAATGATAGGTCTTGGTTTTCCATTGTATCTTACGAAAATAGTACAAAATTTTCTATACGGAAGATCTATATTTGTGAAAATAAACGACTGCAGGTCAGAGAAAAAGGAAATGGTTGCGGGGGTTCCACAGGGATCCGTAATAAGTCCAGTTTTATTTAACATTTACACATCGGACATACCCATACCTGAGAACTGCGGATTGGGGATATTTGCTGACGACACAGCGATCTTCAGTACTCACGGGGATGCCACTGTCGTATCACAAAATCTGGAGGATGGCTATGAATCCATCAGGAACTACTACTACAAGTGGAAGATAAAGATCAACGTATCTAAAACTCAGGCGTGCTTTTTCAGTAGAAAGCGGAGGACCGATCTCTTACCGACTTGTGGTTTAAAACTTGGTGGCGTTGAGATAGCATGGATGGATTCAATAAAATATTTAGGGTTGCAATTAGACAAAAAACTCTTGCTTAGGACCCATATAGATTTTTTGGTTAAAAAATGTGACATCATTATAAAAACATTATATCCCTTAATAAATAGGAAATCACTTCTTTCAGTTGATAACAAAATTTCACTCTTCAAAACTGTCTTCCAAAACTGTCTTTCAACGACAGTTGGTTACGGCTCTGAGGTCTGGGGTACATGTGCTAAAACACATTTGAAACGTGTTCAAATTAAACAAAATAAGATTTTAAAGTTGTTGTTGGACAAACCATTTTTCTTTTCAACTGCGAGATTACATGAAATAAGTAGTGTTAAATTTATAAAGGATCTAATTACAAATCGAAGTTGCTCATTTGTTGATAAGAGTATCGTTTCCGAGAATCCTTTAATAAAGAATATATTTATTTAAAACAAAAAAAGAAATAAAATAAATGAAGTATAAAAAAAAAAAAAAAAAAACAAAATCAAAAAAATAAAAATAAAAATAAATAAGAAATAAAATACAATTTTGTTAATTAAGTAAATACAATTACCAAACCCTGGTTTTTTCCCCCTCCCGTTCCCTCCCCTTTGTTAGTTATTAGGTAGGTTTAATTTTAGCTATTAAGTTATAAAATAATTTCAAAAGAGGTTTTTCGTTCCTTTCCTCTTACATATCTTCCCATAAATTTTAGTAAATTCGTCGAAAAATTTCAAATGTATATTATATTATAGTTGTAAGGTGAAAACCGATCACTACATAAAGCATAAATGTAAAAATATTGTAAATTGCTAGTTGGAACAATAAATGTTAAAAATGTTAAAAAAATGTTGATTTTCTTTTCCAAAACCTTTTTTTAAATATTTTTTTGCTCAGGTAATACCTGAAATTTTAAAAATTTTTCTCAAATAAAAATTAAGGTAAAATTATGAAGTGTGTATAAAATTTGTATTGGTGAAATAATATTTAATTGTATTTTAGATATTATTTTCTAATTCCCTCTTCAAATTTTTTCTTTACTATGTATTCTTGTCAATATTTAATAATTATCATTTCATTAATTATATTTTCAACTTGACAATACAGTTACTTCCCATATCTTGAGTTAACTTACCCTATGAGGAAAAAAAGCAGTTCACTTAAAAATAATGAAGTGCTTTCAGTACCATATAAAACATTGAAGGCGAAAGTTGTGCTTGTTGTTTTTAGGGTTTTTTGTATGTATTTTAAGAATTTTAAAATAATTATGAATGAAAATATTAATATATTTAATTGATTTTTTAAATATATTTTTGGAATTTTACCAGCTTTATAATAAGTGTGAATTCATTTTAATACTTCTTCTAAAAAATAGCCACTTCGATTTAAAAAAACCCATATAAAATAAGGTCGAGCTTTCAAGTTTCTCTCTTAGCATTGGGACTTGTTAGATATAGACTTTATTTAGAAAATCTCAGGATGTTATACACATTTTTTAAAAAGCTTCCCATTTAAATTCTATGTCATGAAATTTCGATTTCAATCTTGGCGGGGGTAGAAGTTGTGTAAACAAATCCATAAATGGACAGACAAAGTGACTAATAAGCATTTTTTTCAAATTTTTTTTGGAAAGGGCTAAAAAGATAATAGAATGAAATTATATGTTATAAAGCTTTTTTAATATTAAATTTTTGTTCCCGACTTTTTAAATGACTAGCTAATTAGGTAGCAAATTTCAGTTATGTATTAAAAGAATGAACCTTTTATAATAGTAATGTTTAAATTTAATGATTATTAAAAGATTATAGAATAAAATATGTATATATGTAAGTATTTGTATGTCTAAAAAAGTGATATCAAATACAAATCGTTGGTTAGGAAGCGCTCGAGCGGTAAATCCAGAAGCGTCTGACCTAGAAGAGGCGGCTCCCAGGTCTGCGTCTGATCCCTGTGCGATGGCAGTTTTTGAATCCTGGCAGTAGGTATAAAATGCAAAATTTAATCATTTGTGCAATGGACAAAACAAAAGGATGTAGTACCCCAGGTGGTAATTCAACTACTTTGGAGAATCCACCCTCTTCGGAGGTCGGCTCTACGGATTCTGGGGAGAGCCATTTATTACATTTGATTGATCCGTTCAGGAGGAACGCGAAAACCCGGCCTTCACCAATTACATCTGATGTGCGGATTTTAGAAAAGAATAAAAATATAGAAGGTGGACTACCGAACACTCAAGCTCCACAGACCAATAAGGATATAAACATGAGTAAAGCTCAAGCCAAAAAAAGTGATGATCAGAATGCTGACATATGTACATAAAAGGATTAGCCAATTAGAACAGTTCTGTGTGGCTTTGAAAAACGAGGTCCTTCAACTGAGGGCTGAGAATGATAAGCTAAAGAAAGAGAAACATGTGCAAATTACAAGCAATAAGTCTAATGATAGTAGTCATAAAGAAAAAGACGCTGCACCACAAACAAAGCAAGTAAGGTCAATCTTGGAAGCCTACTCAACAGATGAGGAAGAACTCGCCAGAGAAACAGATTGGATCCTAAAGTCGAGGCGATGTCACGAAAAACTCTAGGCCGCCTCCAGTAGTCATAAGTAATGTGGTTGACTATAATCAAATAGAGTCAATATTAAAAAATAAGCACATCAATTATAAGGTTAAAATGATGAATAACAATCAATTTAAGCTTGTTTTAAATTCCGAAAAGGACTACAGGAATCCAAACCAATAAAAGTCATGGTAAGAAATCTTCACCCCAGTTGTAAACCGGAAGATATAAAAGAAGACCTAAGCTCTAGGGGTTTCAAGATCTTAGATGTAACCCATAAAATTAAAAAAGTAAAAGCAAATGGGAAAAACATTATGGTGCCTCTACCGCTGTTTATGTTAACATTCTCAAATGAGGAGGAGATGAAAAAAATTTATGAATTCGATCACATAAACAGGATGAAAGTTAGAATAGAGGCACTTCGAAAGGACAGGATCATTCCGCAGTGTAAAAGGTGTCAAAGGTATGGGCATACACAAAAGTACAATTTGTCAGAGAGAACCGAAATACACAATTTTGTCAGAGAGAACCGAATTGTGTTAAATGTGCAGGCAGGCCCATATCATCAGACTGTAGTAAGCCAAAGAGTACTGCAGCAAAGTGTTCGAATCGCTTGGAGGCCCACCCAGCAAACTATAGGGGATGCCTTGTAGCTAAAGAACTGCAAAAACGTAGAAATAAGAACAGCAACAACAACTTGAAGGCAATTCATCTCGAGAATAGTCTCAAAAGATGTAACATACAAGGACGTTCTACAAACGAAAACTGATGACGGTAGCACGAGCAATAAAGCAAGGGCCAGTGACGTGAGTGTTTTGTATAAAATACAAAATATGATGCAGAACATGCTAGATCTCTCAGAGATTGAGCATTTTAGAGAGCGAAGGGAAAAAATCGAGTACCAAAAGACTGAAACACATGACCCTAAGAAGCAGGATTCGATTTCCAGGTTATAGAATTTACAACTCAAACCACCCTGGAAATATAGCGAAGGGCGGAACGGCGATAATAATAAAAGAAAATGTGGTGCATTGCGATCTGCACCAGATGCAAACGGAGGGAATGCAAATGAGGGCAGTTCAGATCACTTCGACTAAGCAAAAATTTGGAGTGGCTGCATTATATTGTCAGAAATGTTTCAAAACGTTCTGGAAAACCTAGGCGATAGGGGGTGACTTTAATGCCAAGCACACTGATTGGGGTTCAAGGCATATTTCAACTAGAGGAAGAGAACTTGGGACGGGGTGCCTTTTTCACTCTAGCCAACGTATTGGTCAACCGATGTTAATAAGTGTCTAGATATAATAGATTTCTTCTTAATAAAACGGATTGCGAAAAATTTCATCGACGTACATGATAACTATGATCTTAACTCCGATCATTCGGTGGTTATTCTTGAACTTAAGGAAAATATAGTTATGAAAAGAGCAAAACCTGCGCTGACAAATGGAACTACAGATTGGTCAAGATTTCGCTTAGAGATTGAACGACAAATAAATCTAAGGAAAAGAATAAGAACGAGCCAGCACATAGATGAACAGGCTGAAAACTTTCCTAAAATTTTTCAAAATGCGGCTTGGAGTATTTCCAAAATTAATGCTATTAGAAGGGGGGTATTAACTATCCCCACATATACTAGCAAAAGTAAGACGAAGCAGGCGGCGAGAAAGACGTGGCAGCAAACGCGTGATCCTACTGATAAAACCAGATACAATCGTGAATCCCAGCAACTAAGACGCTGTATTAGAAAATACAAAGAGGATTCGGTTGCTAATTATGTTCAAAATTTGACGGCGTGTGAGAAAACCAATTACTCACTGTGGAGGGCAACAAAGAAAATGAAGCAACCTATCAAACATCTCGCTCCAAAATATTAAAAACAAAGATGGAACGTGGGCAAAAACTGACAAGGACAAGACAAATGCGTTTGCGGATCATTTGGCCGATATATTCTGCCCGCATTACAGCCAAAGCGTGTATGAAAATGAAGAATCTGCTATTTGTTGAGGATAGCGTGACTATTCCAATTGTCAAGGAAAGAGATGTTATAGAAGAAATCAGGACTCTTAAACCAAAAAAGCCCCCAGGATTTGACCTAATGAGGGCCGATAATTTGAAAAAATTACCCAAAAGGCAGAGATAATCATGCTGCACAAACCTGGCAAACTTGTAGACAGGCCGACCTTTTATAGGCCAATCTCATGGTTGCCGATGATTTCAAAACTGCTAGAGAAACTTTTATTGAGAAGACTTCAGCCTATAATTGAAAGTAAAAGGTTAATCCCGAATCATCAATTTGGTTTTCGTCGGAACCACTCAACCATAGATCAGATTCATAGAATAACTGACCTAATAGAGAATTCACTGGAAGAAAAAACAATGTGTTCCATCATATTTTTGGATGTAGCCCAGACCTTCGATAAGGTTTGGCATTGTGAATTAATAAAAAAACTTTGGCGATTACTACCAAAGCAGTATGTTGACCTGCTCGAATCTTACCTGACTAATAGGGTATTTCGAGTTAAACAGGAAGAGGAGTACTCTTCGCTTATTGATATCAGGTCGGGGGTACCAAAGCGGAGTATATTGGGCCCGATATTATACTTGCTATACACGTGTGATATTTTTGAATCGGACGAAATGAAAATGAATCTACACAAAAATAAAGGGCCAGTGATGAGATCTCAAAATGGATTAGAATGTGAAATATAAAAC
This sequence comes from Condylostylus longicornis, assembly GCF_029603195.1. Lineage (NCBI taxonomy): Eukaryota > Metazoa > Arthropoda > Insecta > Diptera > Dolichopodidae > Condylostylus > Condylostylus longicornis. Next base: position 124,331 of record NW_026578017.1, on the reverse strand, counting down.
TTAACGAGGTGAAATCAGTACACGTAAGTTTCACTAATAGGAAAATTAACAATTCATTTTCGGTTCGGATAAATGGCGTCTTGATTCCGTCCGCAAAAACGGCGAAGTATTTGGGAATGACGTTGGAAGCGAAGCTCAGATGGAAGGAGCACATAAAGAAAAAAAGATCTCAACTAGAGGAGGAATACAGAAAGTTTGAATGGCTTTTGGGGAGGCGTTCAAGATTGACAGTATATAACAAAGTTTTGATATATAATCAAATATTTAAGCCTGTCTGGGCTTACGGTATTCAGTTATTGGGCTGCGCTGCGCAGACTCATATCCAATCTATACAAAGATTTCAAAATAGAGTATTACGGCATATTGTAAACGGCACTTGGTATGTCCGTAATGCCGACATACACAGTCACAGACCAAATTAAAAAGCAAGCATCCAATCATAAAATGCGTTTATCCAATCATGTCAACATCGAGGCGGCTCGATTAGTTGATAATCAAAACTTTGTTAGGAGACTTAAACGTACGAGACCTCTCGTGTTAGTTTAAAGTTTTTTATCTGGAACAATGAGTACTTAGTACGCTATTGTTCCAGATCAAAAGCATGTAAATAATCAAAAAGGTTAGAGCAAAATTAATGGTTAGTCGTTTCCAACTCGTTTTATAATTTATTTTGAGTAGTGTGTTTTTTAGTGCATTGAAGTTCCACACTACTGCTTTTCGTCTGGCAGTGTCTTTCGAGATTTTTCAGCCTTCCTCTCGGTAAAAAAAAAAAAAAATATAAATCTAGGTTTTTCTGTCAGAACAATATATCTACTTTTTTGACAAAAAGAGTTGTGAATGCAATATTATTTAAAATTTTGAACGCCTTCTAGTGCAAGAAAAAAAATAAATTTTTCGAGTAGTTTTAAAAAAATCTTAAAGCTATGTCACAATATAACTAACCGATTGTTCCAAAATTCTATTTAATATTTCGGACATGATTAGATATCAACAGTTATTCACTTCTCGAGATGAAAAAATTTTCTAAGGCATTGAAATATAGATATGTCGTGAAAGTGTATTCTAGTCTATTTACCATTTCGTTTCAAGTTGAGAATTAAACATCTGCATGTGTTCATTTCCACATTTCATATTTAAATGTTCATGTTGGTTATTCATATAAATGAAACGCACGTTTAAGAGCATTTAAAACCAGATAAGTGAACTTATTCAGTTTTGATTGATACTAATTGCAATTGGGAAAAGTTCATATCTTATTTGATATTTCTATATCAAATAAGATTATATATATGTTAAAATTTTAATACTATGTAATATTTAGTACCAACATTTTTAAATGCTAACTTTTTAAATCATCTTCACGAGTTAATGTAAAAAAAATAACACAAAAAAATTTCAATGGTGTTTTACTCGAAATGGCAAAAGTTTAGATATCATGTTCTGACAGAAAACCCTAGAAATAAAAAATCTGTGACATCCAAATCGGTTGAAAACAAAGTTTTATTACAATTTATATACATCACTAATACAAATTTATGTTGCCTAAACAATACATTGCAAAAAAATTCAATGTTTATTTTTATGTTTTGGATCACTACTTTGAAAATAAAATAATGAAATTTAAAAAAAAATTAAAATTCATAGAAAAACGCTCAGGCTATCGATAAAAATTTTCAATGCATACTATAATCCTCTAAAAGTTTAAGTAAAGTATAATAAAATTTTTAAATTCAATTTTTAAAAATTGAAATTTCTAAACAATATAGTTGATCTTTTTTTAATGCAAAATATATAGTATGTACATAGGAACGCTCAATGTACGCAGACTTTTTCTAATAAGTGTAAGTTAAATTGAGAATGTCTAATTTCAAGTTTTAACAAATTTTAGCATTTTCATAGTGCCCCGTTATTTAAATTTTGCTTTTCGTACAAGCGAAAAATATTTAAATTTCAATTAAAATTTTCCGAAGAAATTAAATTAAATTCAATAAAGTTATTTTTTAAAAATATTAAAAACATTAAATTTACAAGCAAGAATTATAAATATGTATATATATTTTTTAATTGTAAACATAAATTTAAAAATAATAAAACATTTTTTAAAATACTGTTTCACGCTTTTTGCAATTCAAATTTTTTGCTTTAAATATCTTTGAAGTTGTATATTGTTGTACACATATTTATTTTTTCTTTTAAAACATTACCTGTTAATAGACTAGGCACAGATATCCCTCCCTTAACGACATTTTTGGGACTGAAAATTTACGACGTAAATCGAAATGATGTTATTCGAGGTACATATAAAAAATTTATTTTAAACACCTACATACACATTTCTTTTTATCTATGAAATAATAAACAATTATATTCATAAACTTAAAAATTTATTTCAATTTTTTGTCGTATATTAGACAAAATGACCTAGGTACATAAAAAAAGGCTGGGATTGAAAAAATCGATTTTCAGGGTCAGAAAAAAAATTTAATTATCAAAATGAAAAAAATTTTTTTTTTGGTAGAAATTTACTTCGGAAAACAAAACTTGGAACGAGGAAAACGACGCTATGTAAATTAGTGGTATTAAAAATTAAAAGAGCGTAAATCGAAATGTCGTATATCGAGGGGCGCAAATCAAGGGATACCTGTATATAAATTTTTTAAAAATATTTAACAACAACGATAATTAAACGCAAAACAAATATTTGGGGGTTGTAAAACGGAAAGCTTATAAGATGCTATAGTAGACGCAAAAATTATTTCTTAAAAATAACCATTTGATTTTTCTGTTTGCTTAATAGGAAATAATCGCAGAAATAATTCGTTTAAATCAGGCATGTTGGAGCACAAAATGGCACTGTCAGTTCCTAGAGGTCGGTTGCGGTAATGGCAGAATATAAAGGAGTCATTGAAACGATCAAAACAACATTCGTGTCGTGGTCATGTCTCGAGGCCAATCCCTTGCTTTGTAAATTTCAGACAATAACAACAACGATAACAATAACAACAAAAATCACAACAACAACAGTAACAACCATACCAACAACAACGACAATATCACATTAACACTACATCAGTAGGTGGTCAAGGTTCTGCGAAACCAGAACTTTTCTCGACTGACGCAGAAGAGGAACTGCTTCTCACGACAGTAGAGGAAAAGGCGGCGCATCCAATGGAAATGGGTAATTAGTATTTTATTCGACCCATTATCTAACAAACTGAGGAGGACCTGGAAATCAGGTGGAAAAACAAGATTTCTCTGCTGCATCCAAGTAACGAAAAGAAAAGGTTCTTGAAGCTGGAGCCTGCGGATAGGATTTTGTGGTAAATCATCTCCCAAACGGTTCCGGGGGTCGTGGGTTCAAATCCCGCGGTGATCGCAATAATAATGATGAAGTTACTGAAAAAGTAGCTAGCACAGCGTCCACAATATAGCTAAAAAATAATAGTAAGAATATTTGTATAACCTTAATATGAAATAATTACCTATAAAAACTATATCCAATATTATAACCCCAAAAATATTCAATATAAATAATAAATTTCATAAATAATACTAAAATATAACTATATGACTGTCTGACATAACTTGACAACTGAGTGACATCTTCACCATGTGTGGATAATATTGTCTTGGTTATCCGCAATGGCAGCACGCAAAATGGCTCTACTGAACGATAGATGGCCAGGAAAAACATTGTATTAACCATCGAGTAGATAGCTGCGGTAGACTAATCATCTGCTCAGTGAAAATTTACTGATTTTCGAAACGGAAGCAGAGCCTCGGATAAGAAATATTGACAACACGGTAACGACTATTGCAACTAAAATAAGGACAAGATTTGCACAATGGAATATTCGTACACTAATGGAAACGTCAAGACTGGCTCAATTAAAGGTGGAAATGTTTAGATATCGAGTAAAAGTTATGGGTGTATGTGAAGTCAGGTGGGCTGGTAGCGGCGAAATAATCACGAAAAATGCTAGTCAAATGTTATACTCGGGGAATGATCAGGGAGGTAGTAATGGAGTTGCAATATTGTTAGATAAAACCATTAGAAAATCCTTAATAAATTGGAAACCAGTTTCTGATAGAATCATAACGGCTAAATTACACCCCAGACTAAGAAAGATGACGGTGGTTCAGTGTTATGCCCCCACTGAAACCTCAGATGACGAGGCTAAGGATGAATTCTACTACCAACTAAGTAACGTATTAGAACAAATTCCCCGGTCTGAAATAATTGTGCTAATGGGCGACTTTAACGCAAAAGTTGGTACAAGAGACTAGTACATTACCCAGTAATGTAGTGGGTCCATTTGGCTATGGCACTTTGACCAACAATGGCAGACGTCTCATCGAAATATGTACAGAGCACAACTTGGCAATTGGTGGAACATTGTTCCCCCATAAAGACATTCATAAATACACATGGGAATCACCAAATGGCCAAACCAGAAATCAAATCGACCATATCTGCATCAGCAACAAATGGCAATCCCTACTAGACGTGAGAAATCGTAGGGGTGTTGATATCCACAGCGATCATGTGCTTCTTACTGGTGATATAAGATTAAGACCATCTTCGATCCACGATAGACTTAACAAGAGAATGTGAAAATTAAATATGGCGGGGTTGGCAACTGAAACTACAAAGAATGAATTTGTATCCAGCATTCAGAATGCACTAACCACCGAATGTAACATTCAGGAAATATACAGACGTACGGGTGAGGAAGTACTTGGCTTGGTAGAACCAAACCGAAAAGAATGGATATCAGATGAAACATGGTCGAAAATACTGCAAAGAAGAAAGATTAAAGAGAAACTTCTCGCACAACAATCAGAAACCTTGAAACAACAATATAATCATCTAGCAAGAGAAGTGAAAAGATCTGCCAGAAGAGACAAACGAAAGTTCTATATCGAGATAGCCCAAAATGCAGAAACAGCCGCACGCCGTAACAATATGCGCGACTTATACAAAAACATTCAGAAGTTGACAAATAGAAGAAACAATAAATACCCAGCCAGAAATCTCAATGGTGACTTACTTACCTCCACTCAAGATCAAATGCAGAGATGGAAAGAGGATTTCGAAACAATAGGAAATAATAACAACAGCATAAATAACGAACCCATAGAGGCAGAATCGAGAATCCACGTCCAAAACAATCGCATCAACCAGGGCACCCCAACGCATAGAGAAGTCATGCAGGCCATTGACAAGCTGAAACGTAATAAGGCCGAGGGGCAAGATGGTATAGCAGCCGAACACCTAAAAATCAACAGTAACACAGCCGCTCAGAATTTGCAACCGATCATGGAACAGATTTGGCATAATGAAACTATACCGAATTCTTCGAAAAGAGGCATAATAATAAAGATACCCAAGAAAGACGATCCGAAGAAGTGCAAGAATTGGCGTGGAATCACCATACAAAACTCTATTAATAAGGTTCTGGCCCTGATAATTCTCGCAAGAATAGAAGATCAAATAGAATTGCGGGAAGAACAAGCTGGTTTCCGTAAACAACGCAGTTGCATGGACCAATCAAACACATTGAGAATCATTGTGGAGCAATCAGTTGAGTGGAACTCACCATTATACATCACTTTCGTAGATTTCGAAACAGCATTTGATGCAATACATCGCGAAAGCATATGGGAGGCACTAAGAAAGAAAAGAATCCCGCAAAAAATAATCAACATAATAAAGGCACTATACGAAGAAAATGTAACTAGAATACTACATGGTGGTGCGCTAAGTGAGCCAGTAAACATAAGCACTGGAGTGAAACAAGGCTGTCCACTCTCCCCGGCGCTCTTCAATTCAGGCCTAGACGAAGTAATGAAAGAAGTCACACGCACGCCTAGAGCTTTAAGATGGTCCGCCTAGAGCGGACGACATTGCCCTCCTTTCTCATACATATGAAGAGATGCAAGCCAAACTCGATCTCCTGCACGATAGAGCAAAAGAAGCTGGACTCCGAATTAACACAGACAAAACTAAGTCCCTAAGAATAAATAGCCGGGACTCGGGCCAATTCAAGATAAATAATTCACCAATAGAAGATGTAAATAAATTCAATTACCTCGGTAGTATAATTACTACTTAAGGGGGTACAGAAGAAGACATCTTCAATAGAATCAGGCTGGCTAGAGCAGCATTTGGAAGAATGTGGACTGCGTGGAGATCGTCTAGGCTGAGCAGAAAAACCAAATTAAGGCTGTTCGCAACTTGTATAAAGCCGATATTGTTGTATGGGAGTGAATCCTGGCACGCAAATCAGTCCAGCATTAATAGTGTTCATGTATCAGAAAAATATGCGGAATCTTCTGGCCAAGAAGAATATCAAATGCTGAGCTGTGGAAGCTCGCAGGTGAAGAGCCCGCAATGCTACAGATAAGAAGAAGGAAATGGCGCTGGTTGTGGCACACGCTAAGAAGACCACAGGCTGCGATATCGCGCCAAGCATTAGAGTGGAATCCACAAGGGAAACGTAAAGTTGGAAGGCCGGAAATGACTTGGCGTCGAACAATAGACAAGGAAATCATTGAGAGCGGCAAGATCTGGGCACAAATAAAACATCTGGCCCGCAACCGAGTGAGATGGAGAGGCTATGTGGAAGCCCTATGCTCCCCAAGGGAGTGAACAAAGGAGAAAAAAAAAAAAAAATCTCCCAAAGGAGGGAGAGGTCAGAAAGCAACACTTCTGATGCAGGGTCCTCAAAAAAGAAGTCGATGAAAGGTGACGTTGAGGAAAAGATCCGTGGGAACATTCACCAACAACACCCAAAAATGACTTCTTATCGGGATGCAGTAGCACAGGTTAAGGTGGCCATCGCTCAAAGATTGCATCTAGAAGAAAAACTATCCGAAGCCAGATGGGGAAAATCAAAGTAGCCGTCATGGATGAAACGGATAAAATTGTGGGGCGTAATTCACAACTCATTGCAACATTGCAAAGGGATGGATGGATATCCGTGACATGCAACAATCAAAACACTAGGAATTGGATCAATCAAGACACTAACTACTGTCTGTAAGAAGATAGAACCTTGGGACGGCTGAAACGTCTCGTGATGCTGGACCACGGCAACATTTCTAAACAACATTTGTGCGTCACCTACATGATAAAAAACAAAACAATCATCAATCTCTCCAGGCACAAATTTCTCAGCACGATAGGGATGCAAATAGGTAGGACTAATAAATATACACCAAGCAAGAGCTTCTACGGACGCCTTAGCACGTATATTTGGGAAGGGTTACCTCGAAATTGTCCTTATCCAAGAGCCTTACATAATTAAGGATGAGGTTAAAGGACTTTCAGGTGAGGTATAGTATGATAATGCAACTGGAGGAAAGCCAAGGGCCTGCATGTTGGTTAGTAAGAGACTAAAATATCTTCCAATTCCAGACTTTCGCACCAAGGATCAGGTGGCTGCAATTGTGAAAGTGTGGTCACCAGGCGGTTTGTTGCATGGTTATCTTATTGCATGCATGTTTATCCTCCCGGGAGGCTATGACCGTCCAGAGCAGCTGAAATAATTAGTGGACTTTTGTGGGAGGAGGAACTTCCAACTAATAAAAGGAAGTGATGCAAATGCACACCACACCGTCTGGGGAAGCAGCGATTTAAACAAGAGAGGTCATTCACATCACTCTGTGCACCGAATTTATTAGCAATAGGGTCGAAGGGTAGGATGTGTCAAATGAGACATATATGTACGATCACAGACAGATCAGATTTAACATCATGATGTCGGATGGTCTTACGGAAGAGATGGTCCTTAGATGGAAGATGCTATAGAGTGCGCTCTGTACCTTCTTCTGTCAGGACCAAAACGGACATCGAGCTGTCTAATGGAAGCTTCACAGTGGCTATTATTGATGCCTATCGTGGCTGTTATCCTCACAAAACGTAGGAGCAGGGAACGATTAACGAGTTCCACTCTGTTTGGTGACCGCATCGCGTACTCTAAGGAGGTCCAGTATTTGGAGGTAACCTTGGATGATTGTCTCTCCTGGAATACTCATATAGGCCGGGTCATTGAAAGGGCAACGGAGGCCCTTGGACGTGTAGGAGTTTTGTTAACAAAACTTGAGGCATTACTCCCAGGGTAGCACAGTGGCCGCGATAGTTGCCTACGATGTGGTGCCGTAAGGTAGAACAGATGGTTGTGCTGTTGGGAAGGCTTCAGAGGCTGGCTAGTCCGGGAGTTACTTTGGCAATGCGGACAGCTCCCACGGCTGCTTTGGAGGCATTGGTTGGATTGACTCCGTTGCATCTCTACATTGCGCGGGAAACTTGGCTGACAACTAACCGATTTTTTGCTAGTGACGATATTGCGGAGAAAAGATAGACATACGCCATTCATGTGGCTTTCGTTGAGAGTGATTCAATTCTTTTCTCTCGGACGGCTGTCTCCCACGGTATAACTTCGGTCGGGAATAGTGTTTCCTGATTGATATATGTTGGGATAGGTTGGCTCAGACTTTGAGACTGGTTCGAGTGTTTGGTACAGTTATGGGCTCAAAACGTACTCGGTAGTGGGTTCAGGTTTATACGGAGTCCGGCCGAACGCACATATAAGCACAAATCTGGATCCGTATTGCTCGGTGTTTTAAGCTGAAATACATGCAATAGAAATGTGCTCTCTGACAGCAGGGTGGCATTTTTAGTTTCTTAAGCGCAGTGAACTTTAGTAAACTTTAGTTTCTGGAAGCGTATCCTCTTTTGTTTTTGGGCCAGCTTCATAATATTATTTTTAAAAATACATATTCAATATTTACTTATGACTTATATTTAATTGCAAATTTTGATTTTTATTTAATCTTTCTTTCCGTTTTGATAAAATACTTACATTCATTCTATTTAAAATTAGTAAAAACTGTTATTACAAATTATAAAGTGATAAAATTCGGCGAATGCGGAAATCGTGCTTTAAAAACCGTCATGAAAATTATTAACCTGTCAATCAAAATCGGCGAACAAGGAATTCCAGCTTAAGATAACTGACGGTTTACACACTTCACAGCTCACGAATTTATACATATTTTAAGGCCTATTTTAAACCTGGTAAATTTCTCATAAAAAAGTTATAATTCAATCTTAATTAATGTTAACATATGTACATATTATATGTATTTCTGTTACAGCAACATTGACAAATTGATTACAAGAAAACCTTTCTGTCTCTATTTTTGCAAACCCTAATTGTATTAACTATTAAAAGCGCCATAATAATTATTTAGTGCTTTTAATAATTCATTAAATATAAAAATAATTTTGTAATTATTATAAAATTCAAAATCCAATATTATTTCAAATTTAGACTCTAATTTAAAATCTAATAAAACTTTTATATAAATTTGTTTTATTTTGTGTATTCCAGAAATGAGAATTTTTTTCTTTCTGCGAGAAATTTCGTCATTGTTTCTCTTTTTAAAGTTTTTTCAAGTTTTATCCCAGACAGACCTATTGTTTAATTTTATAGTATCTACATCCATAAATATATTAATTTTTGAATTTATTACCAGAACTGCTGACAGAATAGGAAACTCTTTAATATTTTTTTTCAATGACTAAAAATTTCGTTTGTTTTGAATATTTCATCAATAAAATTTTATTTGCATAATCGATTTTTTAAATTTTAGAACAAACGATTTTTTTCGTTAAAAGTTTAAAAAGGTATTACAATACATAATTTAAAACATTTTGATAATATTATTGAGAAAATAAAAACAACACAGCTTATGAGTTTTTACAATAATCACGCTATTAAACACTATGGTATATAACATTTTCATTATGAATTTTGTTTCATTTTCTTATGTTTGTGTGTATCATATTAGTTAAAAATCTTTTATTTTAAACAAAGTTTATGTATTTTTTTTTTGTATAAATAGTAAAAAAATTGTGAAATACATATTTAACTTAATATCTACATACATTTCGTAAATATATTAAGTTTGATATATTCTTATTTTTCCGCATATATAAGTATTTATCTATGTTATACAAAAATGTCATATTATTTTCATACATTTTTATTGTACACTATATGTACGTATTTATTTAAATAGTGTGAATTATACAGGTTACATTGATAGGGAATTTTTTTATTTTTCTTGGGTAATTTTAAACATCTAGATATACAATTTTTATTTTGTAAAATGCAACAAAAAAGTGATCTTATGAATTAATTAATTTTTTTTCTTTTAATTTTCGTTCGCAGAAATTTAAGAAGCACTCCGTTACTTCTAAGTTTTGCCGGAAAACTGTTTTACTTTATACAAATCAGTTGCTTTCGTATTAACTCACATACTGAATTGGGTAGCGATCGGATAACGAAAAATTGAGCTTTCTTTTTTATACGTCTCATCTAAATGATACCGAAAGTAAATAATTAATAAAGTATCATATACTTCCCAGCAGTAAAATGTTAATTATTTAGTTTTTCTAAAAAATTTTGTGTAGAAATCAAAATTTTTTTAAAATAACTTTTCTTTATTAATAATAAAATAAACATATTTTTAAAAGAATTTTTTTTAAAAATGTCGCAAAAGTTTTAATATTTTTTACAATGTAAATGTAATAAAAAATTATGGTAGTAAAACCGTACATAATGTTTTTATAAATTATTTTGAAGATATTTGTTCAATAATTGATAATTAACGTTATTTATAACTTAATATACAATACTTATAAATATTACACAATACTTGTCATTTATTTATCGTTATTTATATGCAAATTCTTGTTATTTATAGAATAATATACGTACGTACATATTTAATATTATGCGTAATGTAATATATTTATTGTCGACTTAAAGTAATTTCATTACCAATAATTAATTAAAAGAAAAGAATAAAAACTTGTTTTTTTAATTGCTACAACCCTTCTGAAATTAACTGTTCCAAAAGTAAGAATGGGGACATTTTTTTAAAACAGCCAATAGAAAAATTGTTAAAATAATTAAAAATACGAAAAATTATAATATAAATTAATAATTTATATTCCGTAGCTGTACTTTCAAGGCTTTTTTATCAACAGATAATTATACATCATTCTGTTAACTTAAACATCATTTTTTCCTTCTTCATTAACGTCAAAAATAGTAGCCATTGTTTTTTGAAATTCTTTATAGAAAAGTAATAAGTTTCAACCTTAAAAAAAATTTATACTAACTTACATATGTTCATTTACGTCCGCTATGTGTACAAGTCGATTTGAATGTCGATATTTTATATAGCTTAAGTGCAGAATAAAAACTAAAATATCATTTCATTTGTTCATTTTTTGTGTTAATATTCATTTTTTGTGTTTATTTATTCATTTTTTAAAGTATTTAAGATACTTTATATCTAACAAGTCCCAATACTCAATTTTTTTACGAAATATTACGAGTTTTTGGTTTCGTTGCTGGTTTTTTCTTTAAATGCCACTGATCGTGTCATATTTTTTATTATTTTTTTCTTTTTTTTAAGTAAAAAAGAGTTTAATATTTTAAAAAATCTCAGGATAATGTCTTTATATCTAACAAGTCCCAATACTCAATTTTTTTTAAGAAATGTTACGAATTTTTGGCCTCGTTGTTGGTTTTTTCTTTAAATGCCACTGATCGTGTCATATTTTTTATTATTTTTTTCTTTTTTTTTACGTAAAAAAGAGATTAATATTTTAAAAAATCTCAGGATATTATACACATTTTTTAAAAAGCTTAAATTATATTGCACGAAAAAGAAAGAAAGGTAGGAGGAAAGAAAAAATGAAAAAAAATTTCAAATTCATATTTCAGTATGGTTTCAAATGTTAATGAGGAAGGATGTATGATTTTTTATGCACATTTTGTGTTTCCCAATAAGGTAAGTTGAGTAGTGTCGGCTAACAAAAATGTTATTAAAAGTAATATAGGTTGACACATTTCAACAATTTGAATTATCTCATTTCGATTATTCATACGTTACTTATAAAATTGTTTCAAATAATTTCAGTTAGTTTTTAAATTATTAAAAATAAATATGTATGTACCTACTTCCAATAAATTTTTTTTAAAATAATTATTTTAAAACTATTTCAAACATGTTATATTGAGTGCTTCAAAAATTTTGCTGTGCTCTTTTTTCATATTTTATTAGCAGGTAAACAAGAGCAATCTATTTATAAAATGTTCCTGCATGTGTATGTATGACCTATCTTAATTCTAAACGGAAAGAATTTTAAAATACCTGAACAAAAATTTTAAAATACCTGTTATTTTACAGTCGGAATTTTCGAGTCATTTGGTAAAATACCATTTATTTCAAAAATAGAAAAATATTCAAATCCGGTCATAAAAATATATGATTGTTTTTTCCAAACATTTTAAATATTTTTTTTTCTTAGGTAATTGATATAAATGATAGTAAGTTTTTAATATTTTTTCAAATAAAAATAGAGGTAAAATTTTGAAGTTTATATAAAATTTGTATTTAACAAATAATATTTGATTGTATTTTAGATATTATTTTCTAATTCCCTCTTCAAATTTTTTCTTTACTATGTATTTATATCAATATTTAAGAATTATCTTTCATTAATTATATTTTCAACTTGACACCACAGGTACTTCCCATATCTTGCGTTGACTTACCCTATGAGAAAAAAAAGCTGTTCACTTAAAAATAATGAAATGCTTTCAGTAACAAATAAAATGTTGAAGGCGAAGGTTGTGTTTGTTGTTTTTCCGCTTTTTTTTAAATTTTAAAATAATTATCAATGAAAATATTAATATATTTTTTTGATTTTTCAAATATATGTTCTAAATTTTACCTGCTTTATAATAAGTGTGAATTTATTTAAATATTTCTTCTCAAAAAATAGCCACTTCGATTTAAAAAAGGCCATATAAAATAAGGTGTGCTTTCAAGTTTCTCTCTGAGCATTGGGACTTGTTAGATATAAAGACATTACTCAGGATATTATATACATTTTTTAAAAAGCTTCCCATTTAAATTCTATTGCACGAAAAAGAAAGAAAGGTAGGAGGAAAGAAAAAATGAAAAAAAATTTCAAATTCATATTTCAGTATGGTTTCAAATGTTAATGAGGAAGGATGTATGATTTTTTATGCACATTTTGTATTTCCCAATAAGGTAAGTTGAGTAGTGTCGGCTAACAAAAATGTTATTAAAAGTAATATAGGTTGACACATTTCAAAAATTTTAATTATCTCATTTTGGTTATTTATACGTTACTTATAAAATTGTTTCAAATAATTTCAGTTAGTTTTTAAGTTGTTAAAAATAAATATGTATGTACGAGTACCTACTTCCAATAAATTTTTTTTTAAATAATTATTTTAAAACTATTTAAAACATGTTATATTGAGTGCTTTAAAAATTTTGCTGTGCTCTTTTTTCTTATTTTATTAGCAGGTAAACAAGAGCAATCTATTTATAAAATGTCCCTGCATGTGTATGTATGACCTATCTTAATTCTAAACGGAAAGAATATTACATAAAGAACAAAAATTTTAAAATACCTGTTATTTTACAGTCGGAATTTTTGAGTCATTTGGTAAAATACCATTTATTTCAAAAATAAAAAAATACTCAAATCCGGTCATAAAAATATATGATTGTTTTTTCCAAACATTTTGAATATTTTTTTTCTTAGGTAATTGATATGCTTAAATGATAGTAAGTTTTTAATATTTTTTCAAATAAAAATAGAATTAAAATTTTGAAGTTTATATAAAATTTGTATTTAACAAATAATATTTGATTGTATTTTAGATATTATTTTCTAATTCCCTCTTCAAATTTTTTCTTTACTATGTATATTTATATCAATATTTAAGAATTATCTTTCATTAATTATATTTTCAACTTGACACCACAGTTACTCCGTATATCTTGAGTTAACTTACCCTATGAGAAAAAAAAGCTGTTCACTTAAAAATAATGAAAGCCTTTCAGTAACATATAAAACGTTGAAGGCGAAGGTTGTGCTTGTTGTTTTTCCGCTATTTTTTAAATTTTGAAATAATTATCAATGAAAATATTAATATATTTTTTTGAATTTTCAAATATATTCTCTAAATTTTACCTGCTTTATAATAAGTGTGAATTTATTTTAATATTTCTTCTCAAAAAATAGCCACTTCGATTTAAAAAAAAACCCATATCAAATAAGGTCGTGTTTTCAAGTTTCTCTCTGAGCATTGGGACTTGTTAGATATAAAGACATTATTTAAGCAATCTTACGATATTATACACATTTTTTAAAAAGCTTCCCATTTAAGTTCTACTGAACGAAAAATAAAGGAAGGTAGGAAAAAAGAAAAAAAAAATTCAAATTCATATTTTAGCATGGTTTTAAAATGTTAGTGATGAAGTATGTATGACTTTTCATATACTTTTTGTATTTTGTATAAAATTTGAGTTAAATTTTGAAGTGTATATAAAATTTGTGTTGGTAAAACAATATTTAATTCTGTTTTAGATATTCATTTCTAATTCCTTCTTCATATTTTTTCTTTATAATTTATTAATATCAATATTCAATAATTTTTCTGTCATTAATTATTTTTTCATTTGACCATTGGTGCAGTAGTTATGGTACTGATCCTTTGACCGAAGGGTCGGAGGTTCAAACCCCGGTCAGGTCATTTTAAAAATTATATTTAATATTATAACTTAATATAAAGTACCAATAAATATCGTTATAAGTATTAATCTGTAGTTTAAGTGTAGTTTATAATATCATTATAAGTATCGATATTAAAAATTAAGAAAAATAAACAGCAAATATTAATAAACTTAAATATTTAATACGAAAAGAAAAAACTACGGCAGGCTAGTCACCTACCAAGTTAAAACTCTATGACACAATGAAACTAGGGCATTATATCACGCTCATGCTCATTCTTATATCAGCTATTAAAAAAAATTATTTTTTCAACTTGACACTACAATTACTTCCCATATCTTAAGTTAACTTATCCTATGAGAAAAAAAAGTTGTTCACTTAAAAATAGTAAAATACTTTCAGTACCATACAAAATGTTGAAGGCGAAGGTCGCACTTGTTGTATTTCCGCTTTTTTGTATGTATTTTAAGAATTTTAAAATAATTGTGAATTAAAATATTATTATATTTAATTGATTTTTTAAATATATTTTTGAAATTTTACTTGCTTTATAATAAGTTAATATTTTTAATTAATATATTTTATTATATATATACGTTTTTTTGAACTGGTATAATATATACACGATCATTTTATATACATACTACGTATGTATATGGTTAATATTTTAAAACATTTTTATATATACATATGTAATTTACGATTCAATAAAATTCTGCAATTACAAAATGAACATTAAATATTACAAACACTAAGATATTTTAATTTAAATATTTTACAATTTAACATTTCTTATGCATTATGTTTCTAATAATCAACAATTTGAAGTGGACCCAATGTGTGTATTACATGTACATATATATATATAACTACATTTACTTCAACGGATGATTTTTAGCTTTTGTAAAAAAATATTACGTTTTATCATAAACGATTATTCTTACTAATATACGAGTATTAATTTGAATTTTTGGAAAACATTTTTATTATACCCGTGCGAACGCATGTTCGAAGGGTATATTATATTTGCCTTACGGTTGTAGCGTTAAGAAATAATGGTCTGAGATATTAAATCAAGGTTATTTATGTTTACACGTGTAATATGTTTTTGATCGGTGTCGATCGATGTGTAATATGTTTTTGATCGGATTCTGAGTCGATTTGACCATGTCTCTTCGTCTGTCCGTCCGTCCTCCGCAATAATAGCTCAAAAATTAATTGAGCCAAGTTTTCCAAAATTTCACCAATGATTTATTATGGTAAGTACCAGAACCCTATTTAAATTAGATATGATTGGGGCACTGATTCGGGTAGCTGCCATACAACTTCAAAGTTTATTAGGATATATCGCAGAAATTATAGAAGTTATAGCATTGAAATTTTACACAAGCTAATATATTGTTAAGAGTATTGTTTTTGATAAATGTCGTTGAAGTTGCTTGGCTTCTTTGGCAGCTGCCATATAACTTGAAAAATTATTTAGCTATATATCTTAAAAATTTTCAACATACAGTACTAAAATTTTACAAAAACAAATATGGTAACATGGCAGCTGCATTGTTAACATGTTACGGAGATACCTGAGATATACACATGAGCCCTCTTGATAGCTGCCGTACGACTTCAAAAGTTATTTGGCCATATCTCAGAAATTATTCAGAGCATAGATTTGAAAATTTGCCCAAACAAATAAACTGTTCGGGCTGTTATATTTGGTAAAAGCCATTGAAATTTCTCGATTGTTTGTGGTAGCTGCCGTACAATTTCACATGCTGTTTGTTCATAGCTTGGAAAATATTAAAGTTACAAAGGTGAACTTTTGAACAAACTAATTTGGTGATGTGGCTATCATTTTCAGCAAAGTTCTTTTAGATTGTATGGTGAAAATAGCGATAGACATAAAAAGCAAGAGGTTTTTTGAATCTATATGTTAATTATATCCGATATTTAAAATCATTTATTCGTACGGGTATCACAGACTTGACACGATCAACTACATCTATTATCGTTTTTTCTTAATTTAAATAAAAGTTGTAAATGCTAAAAACATCGAGATTTTGATTTTTCGTTCAAATTTTAAACTACTTATATAATATAATCCGCCAATTGATTTATTTTAAACAAGATTCCAATTAAAAAGCTTAAACATACGTATATACATGATTTGTACATATGTATATGCACATATATTATACGTGACAATTAAATGTGTGTTAAGTATAAATAATAATACTTAATTTTCTTTTTTACTTTATGTTTTCAATTTTATAAAACAATCACAATATTTGAGCTTATTTGACCTGGTCTTTCCAAAAATTTTATACGTTCATTGTTTCAGTGCGAAATCGGTTGATTATTTCTCTTTATATACGCAAAAATGTGTTTTTGACCCGTAGTAAACATCTGGTTACTGACGCCTGATTTCTTTCAAAAGTAAGGAGGTTTCGCGGACGGTCGAGCGAAGCTTTAATATGAAATTTCAAGCAAATCGGTTGAATAATTTCTTTAAAATGGTCAAAAATGTAAAACATTCCCGCTAAAAAGTACAGCTAACGAGGCCTGATTTATCCCAAAAGTTGATCAAGCCGTGGCATGGTCCAATAAACTTACATATGTATAAAATTTCATCAAAATCGATTCAGTCGAATTTGAGATACACGCATACAGAGACCGACAGACCGAAGCATTGCTAAAAATAGTTTACTTACACTTCCCTATTGTGGAGAAGTGCATTCCCACCGAAAACTCGATATGCAAAATTTCTTGCCATCACATAACCTACCTGTTGTATACACAATACGGTTGCTAAAAATACATAGGGAGCTTTCTATGTTTTAATAAACGCCTTGAAGATAATATATGTTTCGGTTAATTATTTTCATTATTTTTAGTAAATCTATAATTCACATTAACGAATACTTTTAAAAGGTATTGTCACAATAACGAATGCTGATTTAATGTGCACAAGAGAATAAACATTATATTATGAAAAGTAATTTTTCTGGTCAAAGAGATCGAGGAATATTAAGAAAAAATCCAATCGACAGGATTTAAGAGTTTCATATAAAAAATTCATATTTTATGTTCAGTCGAATTGTAATCACTTATTTCATAGATTACAGTATTGAAACTTTCTCTCTATTTTCATTAAAATTACATGTTTCATTTTACATTTAAAATATTTGTAGAAATTGCATTCTAAAACAGTTCTATATTAACAAGCTTTAAGCAATCAATTTACTATTATATAAATAATGTTGCCTTCAAAAAAATTGCTAGATTCCGTGACTTCAATAATGCGCTTACGACGTAAATTTTACAAGGTATCAAATCCAAAAAAGTTTAGTAAAAGCTCTTGACATTTTACACTTTTCCTCAATGCGTTTTATACGTAGTGGAGACATAAAAAAAAAGCAAAACGGGTATTGAAAAAATCGAGCACGCTTTTGTTATACCTTGTGATATAAATGTCATAAGTAACCAATTAAATAAATTAGCAATTATTTTCAGCAAAAAAGTGCTAGTTATTTATCTTAATGGAACTTTCTTCATGCAACTGTAGAACAGATGGATGACGTAATCAAAGGAACGAATTAAAGGCAGAAGAATTAATTAAAAAATTTTTCTCCTCGAACTTGACTCGAACCAGTGACCTGCCGCTTTCTAGGCGGTCGCTCTACCAACTGAGCTACAGAGGCATGAAGAAATTGCCGACGAAATGTTCTCTACATTGCTTTATACTGTAATTCACATGATTACTAAGTATTTGTTTTGTTTACATTCATTGCTACATACAATCTACTATTGAAACACACAATAACAAGAACATATATATTTATAGGTATTGTGCCTATTATACTAATTATATTATGAATTTTGCTAATACAACATCATAGTTGTGAAATTAATAAGTAATGTGCTTTAAATTGTGAAATTAATAAGTAATTTCCATTAAGTTAAATTATTAGTGTAATAAGAACATTACTTATTAATTTCACAACTATGATGTTGTATTAGTAAAATTCATAATGCTAGTTATTAAGTTTTTTTTCTAAAATGCAGCACAAAAATGCAATGTTTTTAATGACTTGGTAAAGTTTGTTAAAAATTAACATTTGCACAGAACTTTAAATTGAGCTTTTCAAACAAATGTCAAAGTACGTAATAATATTGTAAAAATGGTTTTTTTTACAATGTAAAGGTATTGAAAGCTTTGAGACGGTACTACCATCGTACTAATACCGTAATTAAATCTTTTTTACAGCATTATTGAAGTCACGGATTATATATCATCGTATAGATACTTTTTATTCTTTTGTACAACAAATAAAAAGTAATTAATAGTAGAAATAGTAGAAATAAAAATTATGAAAAAAAATTATATAAATTTGAAATAAAATTTTTACGATAAATAAAGCCTCTTATATGTCATTTGATACATACAAAATATAAAATTTTTTTAATGCTTTTGTCTTTCATTTTTTAGAACTTTTCCAAAATTTTTTTGACAAAAGTAATTATTAGTTTCACTCTGTCCGTCCGTCCGTCCGTGTACACTTTTTTTGTTTACAAAACTTCTACACTCTTGAAGATAGAAAGCTGAAATTTAATACGTACATAGATCTTTACTAGAAACTTATATCCGTAGAACAAATTTTTTTCCATCTCCATCCCCTCTCAAGTCGCCTCTTGAAATTTGTAAAATTTGAGTTTTTGACACTTTATATTTCCGAAACCGCAAGCTTTTTCTAAATTCCATGATATTAAAAATATAATTATTTTATTAACTCACACAATTAACCCTTAAACTCGAGCATTATGTTAACCCCACTTTATATTATTTTTGCTTTATTTCAAAGAGTGCAGAAATCATTCATATAAATATATGCAATCCTAGAAATGGTTTTGTATATGAATGAAAATAATTTTAATAGTGTGATAGGTATACAAAGACTGTATTTAAAAGCAGAATTTTCACTTGTTGAAGGGAAAAGTGTTACAATACAAACCATTGACCCAAATTTATTTGTATATAATAGATTTGTATATGTTTGACCCAAATTTATTTGTATATAATAGTAGATTTAAACAAGTAGAAACGTTTCATTCGGTATTAACCGACTGATAAATACCCTGCACTTTGACCATCTGAGTTTAAAAATTCGTTTTTGAAATATCTAGAAATAACTATAATTGCTAAATGGCAACTTCTTGAACCTGTTAAGCCACTTAATAGAAACTTCAGGGATATTATATCTGACCTGTAAGTGTAGGACTCCCGAGTTTTATGAATCTAGCCTTAATATTTTTCCAAATATTGAAAATTAACTTTCGGAGCTGTATTGCAGCTACCCGAACCAGTGGAGTCATTCTATTAAAATTTTCAGAACATAATTGAAATGTAATTGGACACATTCTTGTAAAACTTGATGTTAGTATCTCTATCACTTTTTGAAATATTTAAAAAAACCTCTTTGAGTTGTATGGCAGCTACCCGAACCTGTTATTCGAGTTGGTCCAATTACAATAGCAGCCGTCGTTGGCACAAAAGAAAAAACTTGTGAAAGTTTGGTGCCGATTGCCTTATTCGTTTTTGAGTTATCAGGCGATCGGACGGACGGACGGACATGTCTAAATCGACGCAGAATTTTGCGCTCTGGGCAAGAATATATGTATACAAGTCCATACCGGAGACGATTCCTTGAAGTGGTTACAAACTCCATACCCAGGTGAATATTCGCTTCACGAGGTTCAGTGTATAAAAATTAATTTTGAAAAGACTTTATTTACAATGTAATTTGTTGAACTTTTATGTTTGTGTCCCTTTTCTTATGTGATTTGTTCATTAAAAAAAGGTTTTTAATGCAATTATGTTTTTTAAATGTATAAAAAATTAACATTTAGAAAAAAAATTCAATCAATACAATATGCCATGAATTTTATTAAAAACTAAAAGAAGATTTTATCAAAGTTTTTCTTTACATTTTGTACAGAACGTATAAGAAGACAGAAAAAAGCAAAATAATACAATAATCTGTTATTGTACTGTTAATTTGCCAAAAAAGTTAAAAGCGTATCGATTCTCTTTGTTTTATATTTGTTTTATCACCAATCCACTAAGAAGAAAATCGATAGATCTTATTAAGCGACTTGGTTTTCCTGATTTAGCGCTGAAATTTTAAAAATTCTGTAGTACCAGAATTGAGTATTTAATGAATTTAAAAAAAATTTTATTCTAAAAATTCTAGTTATAAAAGGACGTCAATAAAAAAAGAAAGGTAAATGTGACAAATTTATTTGTGTATATAAAAGGTTTTTGCTGGTAAAAAAAACCAATACACACTTGCACAGAAACCGAGGCGTTTGTAATCGTACAAATTACGGGCTATACGAGTATGTATAAAATCAATTTTGTTTTGTGTTAGAGAATTTTTGCTTCCATGTGAGTGGGAATGCTTATACATACATAATGTATGTTTTGAAACGAAACTAACAATTATCCCAATAATCAATATTTTATGAGCTTTTCAAAATCAATTTTTGATTTTACTTTTATTACAGTCTTTTTAACTAAAATCGAAATTTTATCATATTTTTAAATATTAAAAATTCAATAGACAAAATCCAATAAATCTTAAAAACCAGTCATAGAAATACTGAAATAAAAATGCCTACATAAAGCTAATTTTAAATTTGTGATGCTAAATAAGTTTATGAATTAGAAGCTCATAATATGCGCCAAAATAAAGCACAAAATATGCTTTTAGCAGTTCCCATGACCTCAATAATGCCTTTACGACGTAAACTTTACAAAGTATCACATTCCAAAAATTTTACTAAAAGCTCTTAACATTGTACGATTTTTCAAAATGCGTTCTATACGTAGTGCATGCGTAAAATAAAAGTAAATTGGGTATCAAAAATAATGTCTTTATATATAACAAGTCCCAATACTCAACTTTTTTTCCGAAATATTACGAATTTTTGGCTTCGTTCCTGTTTTTTTCTTTAAATGCTACTGATCGTGTCATATTTCTTATTATTTTTTTCTTTTTTTTTTACGTAAAAGAGAGTTTAATATTTTAAAAAATCTCAGGATATTATACACATTTTTTAAAAAGCTTCCCATTTAAATTCTATTGCACGAAAAAGAAAGAAAGGTAGGAGGAAAGAAAAAATGATAAAAAATTTTAAATTCATATTTCAGTATGGTTTCAAATGTTAATGAGGAAGGATGTATGATTTTTCATGCACATTTTGTATTTCCCAATAAGGTAAGTTGAGTAGTGTCGGCTAACAAAAATGTTAGTAAAAGTAATATAGGTTGACACATTTCAACAATTTGAATTATCTCATTTCGGTTATTTATACGTTACTTATAAAATTGTTTCAAATAATTTCAGTTAGTTTTTAAGTTATTAAAAATAAACATGTATGTACATACTTCCAATCAATTTTTTTTAAAAAATTATTTAAAAACTATTTCAAACATGTTATATTGAGTGCTTCAAAAATTTTGCTGTGCACTTCTTTCATATTTTATTAGCAGGTAAACAAGAGCAATCTATTTATAAAATGGCCCTGCCTGTGTATGGTTTTAATAGTAAACGCAAACGGACAAAAATTTACATCAGTACCTACTACCTGTCATTTTACAATCGGAGTTTTTGAGTCATTTGCTACTCGTAAGATAATATTTATTTCAAAAATAAAAAAAATATTTTATTGTCTTTTCCAAACCTTTTAAATATTTTTTTACTTAGGTAAAAAATTTTCTCACAAATAGAGGTAAAATTTAGAAGTGTATATAAAATTTGTATTTAAAAAATAATATTTGATTGTATTTTAGATATTATTTTCTAATTCCCTCTTAAAATTTTTTCTTTACTATGTATTTATATCAATATTCAATAATTATCTTTCATTAATTATATTTTCAACTTGACACAAAAGTTACTTCCCATATCTTGAGTTAACTTACCCTATGAGAAAAAAAAGCTGTTCATTTAAAAATAATGAAATGCTTTCAGTAACATATAAAACGTTGAAGGCGAAGGTTGTGCTTGTTGTTTTTCCGCAATTTCAAGAATTTTAAAGTGGTTATGAATGAAAATATTAATATATTTTCTTGATTTTCCAAATATATTTTTAGAATTTTACCTGCTTTATAATAAGTGTAAATTTATTTTAATATTTCTTCTCAAAACCCATATAAAATAAGGTCGTGCTTTCAAATTTCGCTCTGAGCATTGGGACTTGTTAGATATAAAGACATTATCTCAAAAATCGAGCACACTTTTCTTATATATGTCATATATGTTACCAGAAATGACCAATTAAATAAACTAGCATATATTTTCAGCAATAAAGTGCTAGTTATTATGTTTTTTTTCCTAAACTGCAGCATAAAAATGCTATCTTTTTATTGATACGGTAACGTTTGTTAAAAATAAACATTTGCACAGAACCCGTTTGTTCAATAATGTTTTATAAAAAGTTTAAGCACGGTATTAATCCGATTGTAGTACCGTCTCAGAGCTTTCAATACCTTTACATTGTAAAAAAAAAACTGTTAAAACTATTGACACATTTTGTAATACAATTTTTACAATATTAATGCATACTTTGAGGTTTTTTTAAAAATTTCTATTTAAAGTTCTGTGCAAACGTTAATTTTCAACAAACTTTACATCATTAAAAACAGCATTTTTATGCTGCATTTCAAACAAGCTGAAAATATTTTTCGAAATTTTGAATGGGAAAAAAATACAAAACAATTTTTAAATATTTTATGTTTTCGAAGTATGCCGATTGAAATATTTTTATATTTTTTTTTGTGAAATTTATCTTTATAGTCTTATTTTATTTTGTATAGTTTTTTTTAATTATTACTTTTTTGTTGTTTTTTTTTTCAATTTATTTTTAAATTCTATTTTTTATTCAAAATTTTACTCTGTAATCAGTACCCTTCCCCTTTAGAAGACAAGAAAGGTTGTCTGTAGAATTAGTAAAGTCAAAAATATTGATCATATAAATAAATTGCAACGCACCTTCCATTTAAACTCCATATAAATTTGGAACTTGTTTTTGATTTGTTCTCTGAGCTTGATCGCCTGTACATATATATGGAATTATGTATATATAAAATTCTATTCAAATTTGTTATTTGTGAAAACCAAATAATAAATAAATTCAGTTGAAAATTTCATTTCCTCTTGTAAGTAGAAAAAGTCTGGTATAAGAAAGTTTTTAAAAACTTTATAAGTTATTGCATGCAAAGTGTATGGGATAATTCTCTTTGAACAAAATTTAATTTTCTCAATATTCAAAGTTTTTCCAATTTTTCTAAAGTAAAATTTAGTGTTTTAAATACTTTTAAAATCTTACGGGTGTCGAAGGATATGCTTTCCTTGATTATGTTAAATTTTTTCATCAACAATACCTTTTTTTTTAAAACTTTTCAATTAAAAATAAAACAACCAAACTGGGTTCACAAATGGTTTTATAGTTATAAAAGTTTTACACTTTCATAACTCGAAATCAAAATTTTCGGTTTTTGGTGTAACCAAAAAATATTTGTATATGTTTGATAAATACTTTGAAATTAGACGTTTATCACATATTTAAAGCTTTTGAAAGGTTTTTTCAAGTTTTTCGCCTGGTTTATTTTTTTTTTAAATGAGAATTTTTTTTCTTTTTACGAGAAATTTTGTTATTGTTTCTCTTTTTAAAATTTTTCCAAGTTTCATCCCAAACAGACCTAATGTAAGGAACCCCTGGTGCCCATACTTAAACTTGAATGGTACATAATTAGTTTATACATTACGGGACAATTCTTATCTTCATGAGTTATGCCGGGCATTTTGATTAAAGAGCCAGCCTGAAAGTAGTTGCAAGTAGGATTTTTAAGTTCAATAATGTGTTGCTAATTTTCTAAATGTATAAAAAAGGTTAAAATTATGTAAAGAAGATAAAACAAAATTATTATGTATATAAAAGTAAAATATTTTTTTCATAAAAAAATAATATTGAAATATTATAAAATAAGTTAAAAATATAATCTTTTACATTTTTAAACTAAAACAAAATACTTAAACTGTAAAACTATAACAATTACGTTATAAAAACTAAATAAACAAAAATCGTGATTAATGAAGTTTATGTCTCAATATTTATATTTTCATTTTCTTCTATTCTAAGAAAAAACTTATTCTATTCTATTCTATTCTAAGAAAAAATAGAGAAATATAAAATTTCTCTATTTTTAATATATACTCGTATTATAAGATTCTGCTATTTTCATCACACGATTAAGCTAATTTGAAAGTAGGTAATTATTAACTTATGGAGTATAATAAAGCTGCAATAATTTTATACATTCTTGATTACATCATTTTATCGTATATTGCTAACTTTACATTCTGAGACTTGCAGATAAAAATTATATTGATAATAAAATAATTAAGCATATATTGTAACTGTAAAAAAGTATTGAATATGTAACGTGCATTTATTTTATTATTTTATACTACCCATTTTCTTTCACTTTTAACTTTTCAAACTTTGTTAAATTAATTTTAATTTCTAACAGTATCTACTTTAATAAAAGCAATTTAATACTCTTGTTCAAAAAAATCAATACTTTCACAGTATCATAATTTGGGTCATGCCAAATAACAAAAAACTTATCGTATTTTTCTAAAAAATATTGTCGATTTTTTTCTAAATTAGTCTTAGAATAAATTACTTTATTTTTTTCTTTTTAATATTGATTTTAGAACTAAATAATACATTTTAACACTCAAATATTTATGCTAAAATATTTTTTTATTAAATAACAAAAATTTTTAACTAGGGATTAATACGGTATATTTTTTTTTGTGTTACCTAACATAATTTAAAAAATGTCTTTTTCTTAATAATATTTAGAAAAAAATAATAATTTATTTGTTCTCTGTTTCTGATAATGCTATATGGGAGTTTTTTAAAACTAAAAACAAATAATATTGATGTAATTGATTTTAACAAAAATTTTTTTCCAATTTACAAAACATGTAAATTTTCACAACTTTTTGATTTTGAATCTCGAGCCCATACTCTTCCCAGTAATCCTTTTACCTTAAGACTGGCTGATGTTCTGGATCCTCTGTACTTACGTGGACTAAAATAAGAAAAATCAAATTTTTATATTAAAAAACGTATACTTATGTGCATATTCATGTGATATATACATATGACAAAATATTCCTATAAATTTATTTATAAAAAAATTATTTTTAATAAATTTCATGAAAAATTTCAAATTTAGTATGTAAGGATTTTTATCAATTATTTGACAACGTAATCTAGATATTTTAAAGAATTCTTCATTATGTTATACCTAAATTACGATACAAATGAATGCAAATTTAAAAAATCTGATGTGGTCAGCACATAACCGACCGCAATGTGTATTGTCTAGTTAAATGAAAATGTTACAGAATATTATAAAAATGTCTGTTAAATACTTCTTTTCAATTTTTAGGACATTAGTAAGCTTATAGTTAACATAACCTAGAAAAATGTAAATTTGGCTCTTAGTAGAATTTCGCTTTGTATTACCGGAATTGTTTGAAATGCTCGCCAGTTAGTTTCGCTAACAACCAGAGCTCAAATATCAAATTTCAAGAAATTCTATCAATTCGTTCCGTAGATATGGTGAAAAATGTAAAATCGGCCCGCAAATCAGTTTTCGAGCCCTGATCTTTCCAAAAAATTTATATGTTCATTGTTTTAACACGAGGAATTCAAATATTAAATTTCAATGAAAGCGGTTGATTATTTCTCTTTATATACACAAAAATGTATATTTGGCCGTCCAGTTGCTGATACCTGATTTCTTCCAAAATTTAGGAGGTTTCGCGGACGGTCTAGTGAAGCTTATATATAAAATTTCAAGTAAATTGGTTGAATATTTTCTTCAAAATGGTCAAAAATGTAAAACAGGCCCGCTAAAAAGTGCAGTTCCCAAGGCCTGATATTCGACCAAAAGTTGATCACTCCGTGCCATGGTCGAAATAAACTTACATACAAAATTTCATCAAAATCGTTTCAGCTGAACTTGAGATACACGCGTGCAAGTTATATATCCTCTTCCAGTATAGACAAAATTTCAATACTAATTAAGCGATACTTTTTATTTTCTTTATTTTGTATTTTCTAATGATATATCGCATTTCAATATAACTCAAAATATACTTTTTGTTTTTCTCGTTTTGTTTTTTTGTTATTTAAATCACACATGTTGGCTTAAGCCGTCGTACTAAGAGTTATGTTACATAACTAATAAAAATAGAATCTAATATTACAAACATTTAATATAGTTTTTTTGTTTCTTGTATAAAATTTATGCATTGAAATTATCGCTTAATAAACTATTCCGTGTGAAAATATTTCTAAAAAAAAAATAAAAATCTAATAATTTCGTGTGAAAATATTTCTAAAAAAATAAAAATCTAAAAAATAATTCTTTTCAGCAAATTGGTTTCCTAATGTAAAATAAAAAAAGAAAAAAGTAAAAACAAATTTTGCTTTTAAATATTTTTTGTGAAAGCAAGGAAAAACTATAACTTGGTTTAATTTTTCTTTTCTTAAAAATTGAGAGTCGAAAATTGATTGTCAAAGAATTAAGTTTGAATAAAAAGTTTTTTTATTAAGCGAGAGAAAAAAAAAGAATATTAAATAATTTTTGAAAAGTGGATATATAATTAAATTAAGTTTTATTTTTTTGTAATAACTAAAAGAAAAAGAAATTAATAAAATAAAAAAAAAATATAACAATTAATATTAAAATTGTTTTAATTAATCGAAGAAAAAGGAAATTAATTAATAAATAGTAACAGGAACTTTTTTGTGATTTGTTAAAATAACAAATAATACAAAAGTGGCGCAGTCGGTAGGATACCGACACTGCTCCATATAATAAAACAAAAATAACAAATCGAAATACAGTTAAAAATAAAAAAGAAAAAAATAAAAAACAGTTCGCGAAAACAATATTTTATTAACTTTGCAAAAAAAAAATAAATAAAATAAATAAGTAGTGAATTACAAAAAAACAATCATTTTACTATACTGTATTCGAGTTATTATCATTATTATAAAAAGTGAACAGTGTTACTTTCAAGTATTTATCGGTAAAAAGAAATAAATAACCTGTTACTTATACTTAATGAGCGATTCTGATTTAGGCGGAATTGCATTAACACTTCAACAATTAAAAATACAAAATAATAATCATAAAATGGTACTCTCAGGCTTTACCTTAAGTGATGTGGTAAGGGAAGCCAGAAGTGACCCAGAATTCACCGGTACTGGACACTACGAGGTATCCAGTTTCATCAACGAAGTGGAGTCTTTAACAACGATGTTAACCGACGCAGAACACAAAAAATATGTACTGAGGATATTGCTCGGAAAAATCCAAGGGCAAGCGGCGATATCCATTAGGAGACTCAACGAGGCAACATGGGAACAAATAAAAGCACAGCTCATTAAATCATTTGGGGTACAAGAAACATACCTAAAATTGAAGGAAGAAGCAGAAAAAGTCTAATTCCGAACGGTAAGCCAAATTTATCACGATCTTAGTAATATATTAGACAAACTAAATTATAAGTACCATACTCTAAAACCTATTGATTACAAACCGACGTGTAATGAAAGTAGTATATTGGAGAAATTCCTTTCAAAAATAAATAGGAATGACTCTATTTATTTAAGAACAAAAAATGTCGAAAGCTTGGAAGAAGCTTATAACGAATTATTACAAACCGGAATTACGGTTAGTCGTAATAATTCCAGTGTAAATGCTAGGTCAACTCGTTCCAATAGCAATTTTCAAAATAGTAATTACAGTCGCGGTAACAATTATAACAATAATAATAATTTTCATAATAATAGTAACAGCTTTCAAAATAATAACAGCGATAGATTTAACAATTATGATTGCCATGGTTATCGCAGCCAATTCTCTAATAATAATAATAACGACCGTGGTTATCGTAGCCAAAATAATAGAAATTTTTTTTCGAATAATAACCAAATTAATAGAAATTTTTTTTCGAATAATAGCCGAAATTCTCAAAATTTTTTTCCAAATGACACAAATACAAACAGAAATACTAATTTTGATAATAAAAGACCGCGAAATAATTATCGAAATTATGAACCAATGGAGGTCGATTATAATACAACCAACCACAATAATAACTCAAGCCAACGTAATAATAATACGGAAAACTCGCGTAACATAGAAAATTTTCGAACTTCACGCCTCACCACCAATTACCCATAGCAGAACTTACCATAGAAAATATGAAAATTAATTGTCTTATAGATACTGGTGCTGCTATGTCAATAATAAATCCAAATATTTTTCCAGTAGAAGGGCAATCGCAATTAAAAACGCCCATTTATTTAGCTACCTTAATGGGACATAGAATTATACGGCGTGAAATTATCACGAAAACTCCTTCCGAATTTAACGAAAATAGAACGATGAGTTGGAAAGTTTTTAATTTAAAGAATAAAAATTTCGAAGCCATTTTAGGCCAAAATGTGCTTACACCAATTGGTGCCAGGATCGATTTATTAGAAAATGCGATCGAAGTTTATGGTATTAAAACCAAATTTAAATATGCTTGCCCATATAATGAAGTTTTCCAATTAGGAATTTTAAATATGAACCATTGCGATTTATTTGGAAATTTAAAAACTGAACATATGAACACTGAAGAATGTAAAATTTTAAAAGGGATATTATCAAAAAACAATGATTTATTTTATAAAGAGGAAGATACTCTTACACATATAAACGAAGTAAAACACCAAATTATAACAAAACATTCACGACCAATATATTCGAAAACATATCGTTTTCCTAAAATACATGAAATTGAAGTAGAGAGATAAGTAAAAGAAATGATCACTCAAGGTATAGTCCAACCTAGTAATTCCGCATATAGCTCTCCGATCTGGGTGGTTCCAAAGAAAATGGATAACCCAGGTTAACCTAGGTGGAGAATCGTAGTCGATTATAGGAAATTGAACGAAATTACAACGGACGACAAATTTCCTATTCCGAATATGGACTCCCTTTTTGACAAGTTGGGTAGAGCTCAATACTTTACCACTTTGGACTTGGCGAAAGGGTTCCACAAAATTTTAGTTGATGAAAAGGATAGGTGTAAAACGGCATTTTCGACCCCCCAGGGCCACTACGAATTTCTTCGTATGCCCTTTGGGCTGAGAAATGCCCCCGCTACCTTCCAACGCGTCATGAACCATGTTTTAAGAGATTTAATAAATAAAATTTGCGTCGTTTACCTGGACGACATATTGATTTTTTCGACTTCTCTACAGGAACATTTGGAAGCAATAAACATTATATTTAAACGACTAAGACAGTACAATTTAAAAATACAGATTGAGAAATGCAATTTCTTTTCAAAAAATACTGAGTATTTAGGTCATACCCTCACGCCTAATGGTATAAAGCCTAATGACAATAAGGTGAGGGTTATCAAAGAACTCAAACTACCTACGACTAGAAAACAGATAAAAAGTTTCCTTGGCATTACGGGGTACTACCGCAAATTCATAAAAGATTACGCTGCGGTAGCTAAGCCCATGACTAATTATTTGAAAAAAGATAACAAAATTGACATTCATAAAAAAAATTACGTTTTGTCTTTTGAGAAATTAAAAGAACTTATAACGAATTATCCGACTTTAAGGTATCCAGATTTTAAAAAACAATTTATACTAACAACAGATGCTTCAAACTTTGCAATTGGTGCCGTCTTCTCACAAGATGGACACCCAATTTGCTTTGCAAGTCGAACTTTTAACGAGCATGAAACTCGTTATTCTGCGATAGAAAGAGAACTTCTCGCAATCGTTTGGGCAACCAAATACTTTCGCCCATACTTATATGGCACTAAATTTATTATTAGAAGGGACCATCAACCACTTGCGTGGTTACTTTCACTCAAGGAACCCAATTCCAAATTACAACGTTGGAAAATCAGGTTAAATGAATATGAGTTCGACATAGAATATTTAAGAGGCAAAGAGAATAGGGTTGCTGATTTTCTCAGCAGAATAAATACAAATAAACAAGAAATAAATCTAAATGACATATCTGAAAATGTAAATAGGGAAAACGACACTGACATGGCTACAATTCATAGTGGGGTCGAAGATTTGCGCGACCACATCCCGATCGTAGACCATATAGTTAATAAATACCTTACACAGATTCACATCGTTCCTCAAAGGGAACGTGAAACAGAGAGATTATATGGCAAATATAAATTAATATATATATCAGAAAATGAATTAAACGACAATAATTACTTGAACGACCTATTACGTCGTGTTATAAAAAAGGGAAAAATTGGTATTTTTTCAAAATTGGGTGACGAAAAATATAATATACTACAACAAAAATTAATCGAGCTATTTGGAAATAATAATAATATAAAATTCTATAAATGTTCAACTCAAGCAGAAAATATTCCCAACGAAAATAAAGCAATAGAAATAATAGAAAAAATTCACAACGACTCGAACCACCGGGGTATAATTGAAAATTTCAATCAAATTAGAAAAAGGTGGTTCTTCCCAAAAATTAAGGAAATAATCCATAAATTTATAAACAATTGCAATATGTGCAATAAAACAAAATATGATCGCCACCCACAAAAAACTAAACTACAAATAAGTGAAACTCCTGACGAACCTAATGACATTGTTTGCGGCGATGTTTTTTATTGCTACAAACTGACCTTTTTGACAACTTTCGACAAATTTTCGAAGCACTTAATGGTTCAACATTTACCTGACAGAAATGCTTTAACTATTATAGATCTTTTTAGAACTAGATTTGCTATATTAGGAAAACCCAATAAACTTGTACTAGATAACGAATTTAATAGCCTTAATATGAGAGATTTTTGTAGGGAAGAAAATATCGAAGTTCATTTCACATCACCTAGATCCCACACGGGCAACTCTGACATTGAGAGAGTTCATGGAACTCTTAACGAACATCTTAGAATATTTGAAACAAAAAAATGCAAACTAAATACAATTCATAGGGTTTTTCTTGCGGTGGAAAAATATAATAACTCAATCCACTCGACAATTGAAGTTAGACCACTTGATATTCTAAACGGTAAAGTTTCAAACCTAGAGCAAATTAGAAATTTAATTCATAGAAAAAAAATAATTAATATAAATAGACTGAACATTAATAGAAGTGAATTCAAGCCAGAAGACTCTGGTAAAATTTTAGTTAAGAACCCTGAAACAGAAAGATACAAAACCGCCCCAAGGTATATTCAGATCGAAAGCCGACGGGAAGACAATAAGTTAATAGATAATAATAACCGTAATATTCATCCTTCTAGAATTAAAAGGAAATTTAAATTCATTTCACGTCAAAATACAACACCACAAGGTCAAACCTCAAATACAAACCCACAAGTATAAAATTTTTATTTTAACATTTCTGCTCCTTTTTATAAACTCTACACAAGCAATTTTGCGGTTAGAAAAACTTGACACTCATGGGGGGTTTCAAATCCTCTAGTTACACGAAACTCCTTTAATACAAAATTACACCAAAATACTTCACGTAATAGACACAAATAACTTGCAAGAGACGCTAATAAAAATCGAACAATCTATCAACACATTTTTCGAAGGTCCTGAAGACCAATATATTATTAAACAATTACAAACCCAAGTAAACAAAACATCTCATAACATAAAAACACTTATAATACATAGAAAGAAACGGGGTTTGATTAATTTTGGAGGTTCTACATTAGGATGGTTATTCGGCACTATGGATAGCGATGATCGAGCTGAAATCGAATTACATCTTCACCAGGTGGATCTAAATAACCATAATTCAATAGCAGCAATAAACCAACAAATCAAAATTAACAACGACTTAGAAAATAAAACCGCCAATATATTAAACAAATTCGATTCTTACAAATCTTAAATAATATTAATATTCTAAATCAAGAAATTAATAAAATACAAGGTAACCTAGCATTCGCGAAACACGGAATTATGACTAATTCGATACTAACATCAGATGAAATAGAACGTTATGAAATAGACTCATTTAAATATCAAGAGATTAAAAGTTCAATATTTCAAAGGGATGAGAAACTAATTTTCGTTATCTCAATCCCAAATTTATCTGACCAATTAGCACAAAAAATTAAAATTTTACAAATACCTAACGATAAATTTAAAGAAATTTCTCTAATAAATTCGAATTTCATTACACACAAAAATAAAACTTTTATCGATGAAAATAATTTGTACGTAAAAAATTTAAAAATTGCTGACAAATGTATTCAAAATTTAGTTAAATATAAGGTTAACAAATGTACTAAAGAAATTGAAAAAAATTTAAAAATTATCGAAATATCCTCAAACAATATATTAGTAAAAAACGCAGAAAACCTAATATTAAAAACCTCTGTTAATAATATTACTTATATTTTAAACAAAAATCATCTAATTACATTTAGTAACTGTTCTATTGAATTAAATAATATTGTATTTACAAATAAAGAAAATTATATATTTGAACATATCATGTTACCAAACTATTTAATTATAGATCATATAGAATTAAAAGCAAACTTAAATGATGTCCACTTAAAACAAATTGAAAACATAAAAAAAATTGAAGAAATAAAAATGTCATTTGAAAATAATAACAAAATTTTATATATACTAATTGTAATTTTGCTGACTATGGCATTAACTATACCAATTTTATATTTTGTAAAACAAAGGAAATCAAAATGCATTAAAATAAAAGTTCAAGAAAATGCTGTGGGATTAAATATTAACCAATTACCAACCACATCAAGAAAAAGTGATGTCCAGGAGGACATCAAGCTTAATAAGGGGGGAGTTATATATCCTCTTCCAGTATAGACAATACTAATTAAGCGATACTTTTTATTTTCTTTATTTTGTTTTTTCTAATGATATATCGCATTTCAATATAACTCAAAATATACTTTTTGTTTTTCTCGTTTTGTTTTTTTATTATTTAAATCACACATGTTGGCTTAAGCCGTCGTACTAAGAGTTATGTTACATAACTAATAAAAATAGAATCTAATATTACAAACATTTAATATAGTCTTTTTGTTTCTTGTATAAAATTTATGCATTGAAATTATCGCTTAATAAACTATTCCGTGTGAAAATATTTCTAAAAAAAAAATAAAAATCTAATAATTTCGTGTGAAAATATTTCTAAAAAAATAAAAATCTAAAAAATAATTCTTTTCAGCAAATTGGTTTCCTAATGTAAAATAAAAAAAGAAAAAAGTAAAAACAAATTTTGCTTTTAAATATTTTTTGTAAAAGCAAGGAAAAATTATAACTTGGTTTAATTTTTCTTTTCTTAAAAATTGAGAGTCGAAAATTGATTGTCAAAGAATTAAGTTTGAATAAAAAGTTTTTTTATTAAGCGAGAGAAAAAAAAAGAATATTAAATAATTTTTGAAAAGTGGATATATAATTAAATTAAGTTTTATTTTTTTGTAATAACTAAAAGAAAAAGAAATTAATAAAATAAAAAAAAAATATAACAATTAATATTAAAATTGTTTTAATTAATCGAAGAAAAAGGAAATTAATTAATAAATTAAAGAAGAAAAGGAAATTAATTAACTTTTTTGTGATTTGTTAAAATAACAAATAATACAAAAGTTGCACACAAACAGACTGACGGACCGACAGGTTATTAAAAATAGTTTACTTGCACTTCCCTACTATGAAAAAGTGCATTCCCACCGAAAACTCAATATGCAAAATTTGTTGCCTTCACATAACCTAGCTATTGTATACACAATACGGTCGGTAAAAAGGCTGGTGTGGTCAGTACATAACCGACAGCAATGTGTATTCTCTAGTTTAACGAAAGTGTTACAAAAGATTATTAAAATTCATTTTAACCCTACTTTCCAATTTTAAGAAAGTAAAGCCTGGAACATACACAGAAAATTGTAAATTTGGCTCTTAGCAGAGTTTCACTTTGTGCCATCCAAATTCCTTTTAAAGTTCGTCAGGTACTTTCGGAGACAACTCAAATATAAAAAATCCAGCAATTACATCAATTAGTTTCACAGATATGGTAAAAAATATAAAACTGGTTTTCGAGCCATGAGCTTTCTACAAATTCAAGAACTTGTTTTAATATCCCGATTTCAAATATAAATTTTCTAGAAAATTGATTGATTATTTCTCTTTATTTGGGTAAATATGCAAAATTGGGCCGAACTGCTCAAAGATCCAAAGATCGTTTTTGGGATCCAGTTCCCGAGGCCTGAAATCTCGACAATTGATCAATTTTTACAGAAAGAAAAACCGACAGACATCTCCCTAAAAATAGTTTTTTTTTCGCTTCCTTACCGTGAAGAAGAATGTTTATAACATAACATGTACAATCACATAACCATCACTATAGCATTAAGTGCTACCACAACAATTTTTATTGTATGCAACACGATCAGTAAAAAAGAACCATATTGAAAACGAAATGCATCATGAACCTTATTTATTTCATATTAGGCGGTAATTATAGTTATCAGAAAAGTGGATGCGAAATAATTTCATTTTTATGCAAATAATAATAACTCTCATTAAACTTAAAGATTTGGATTTCATAAAACCATTTCAAATTATCAATTTCCTTTTTAATTTAACCTTTTTCGATTTTGCAAAAAAAAGTACAAAAATATTTTTTTACGGTTATCAGTTTGTTTTCATATGAATTTTATAAAGTTTTTTCTAATTAATCTGTAAGAAAAAAAATCTGTTATATTTGACCACATAAATTTGAAAAAAATTCGGATGGAATTTTTATGGTTGCTATAATTAGATTTAAGAAAAAGCAGACACATTAAGTTATAAGCGCTTTTATCAGCCGTTCAGAAAGCTTATTTAAAAAAAAAATGGTTGTAAAACCTTAAATCTAACGAAAATTTTTCGGCTTCGAGGGAAAAGTACTTAAATCAAAAATCCAAAAAAAAATTTTTACAGCAATATCATTGATTATTTAATTTCTATCGATCTGTATTATCACTTCAATCAGTTGCTATGAAATATTCCTTGTAAGTTGAAGTTATCAATATAACCGCCCTATAATACTTACATTTTTGAGTTTGCACAAAAACAACTGAGTTGACTTAAGTTTTAATGTTGAAGAAAAGACCAACTTAAAGCTAATGCACTTTTTCCTCAATTGGTTTTGCGTTGAAATAGTAAATAAATTTTTTAACATTAATTATAGTTTTACCTGCATTGAATACTACGTGGTGGTGTTCCATCTGTTATAGTCGGACTAGGCCCGATAGGGGAACTTGGATTGCTTGGATTATTAGCACCACTAAGGCAAGGAACGCCTAATGGCGAACATGCCCTTTTATTTCTCCTCGACGATCTTTTTCTAAATAAATCCCTAAAATATTTGAAATTAAAATATGTAGACAATAATATTGTAAAATAGAAATCTCTATATATATGCGTGTATGTTACCTTGACTTTTCTGGATTTTCTAATTTTAAACGAATTTGTGATAACAATCCAACTAAAAGTTCATCTACATTATGATTAATACCAACGGATGTCTCGATAAATTTACAGTCATATGCTGTTGCCATAGATTTTCCCTCTATTAAAAGAAAATAAAACGAAATGGAATGTAAAATAACCTAAATAAAGGACCTATACTTATGTACATATACATTAAAACTAGTATTTTAAATAAATACGTACCATCTGACGTTATCATTCGACTTCTAGCTAGATCTGCTTTGTTACCTACTAATATAACAGCCTTTTGCGCAATATTCTCTGTTGTCCAAAGTGATTGTAAAATTAATTCAGCAAGACTAAAGCTATCACGATCTGCTGATGAGTATATTATACAATAGCCATGAGGATCGTAGTTTGATAGCCAATTTTCGGGCTAAGGAAATAATAATTAAATAAAACGATATAAAAATTGATAATAAATATAATAAATATATTTAATAATATTAATATTTATATAATATTTAAATATATTATATAAATATGTACATATATGTATAAATTAATAATTGTAATATATATATATATATATATATGTACATATATGTATTACAATTTTTATTTATACACAGATATCACTAAATTCTTACCGAAATTTCTGTGCTAGCAAGATCAATAAATATTAATTCGGATTCTTCGCCGTTTAGTAAGACATTGACAGATTTTTCACCTGATTCATCATCTATTTTAAGAAAAGTATTGATCATGAGTTTTTTGCGTATGTGCACATACATAACTAAAAATTTTAAAGAATTATATTTCACAAACCTATGCTTGTGTCATAAGCGTGCAAATATTCTGAAGTCATAAATTGTGAAATTAAAGAAGTTTTTCCTACAGCTGGACCGCCTAACATTAGTACTCTAAAAAGTAAAAACGCAATATGTAAATTATTTAAATATATTTAAGAATTATATATTATAAACCTATAAGGACCACTTCCTGGATTTGATGTGCTACTTTCTCTGCTTGAAGCTAAACTGCATGTTGCTGATGTTCTTGCTGAACCAACACATGGTGGTATTCCCTGAATTGTGGCAGTTAAATGTTCGGTGCTACATTTATTTAAATACAAAACCATGAAAATCGGAAATAGAAAATTATTTTCTTATATAAAAAAAGATGATACATGTATACCTAGAATTGGAGCTATTATTTGATCGAACACTGTTATTTGAGCGACTACGACGACTTTTTAATGAATCGCCTCTGTTAACTATTCCTTTTCCTGTTATTGAAAAATGCCTTAATCTATAATACTCCTCTTCAACTCCTGTATTCGGCATGGAAGCAACTCTGAAATAGTTAAAAATTAATAAAAACAAAAAAAAAGTTTATATTTTTTATAGCACATACAAAAAAATATCTTATGTAATGCATAACGAAAAACACTAATTTTTAAATACTATTGTACAGGGTGGTGCAAAACTGGTGTTAAAGTTATCATAGAATTTCGGAAAGAAATCAAAAGAAAAGTACAAGTAAAGACTTCCATTATGTGCAAAAAATAAAAAAAAACAATATTTAATAAATAAATTATAATTTTACTAGAGCCATGATCAACTTGTAGAAGAAAATTGTATATGACCAAGTTGCAGAAGATGGTAATGTAATTTGTGTGCCAACAAAACATTGCATTAGTTTAACCTATTATGGATACTTGTCATGCAGAATTTTTTCAAATTTTAAACGATTGAACAATTTTGTTTACTAAAAGTTACAAGGAATCAGCTCACGGGAGGTTAAACACGAGTTCTCGACCACTCTATGTAATATTTAAAGCTTTGCATTGTTTACAAAAGGAATTAGAAAAAAATATTTTTAATAAGTTTTAGAAAAATTTACGCGTATTATTAAAACTTATAAAAATATTTTTTTTTAATTCGTTACATAAAAATTTACGCAATATTATTAAAAATTAACCCAAAAAAAAATTCGTTATATAGCTACAAATTCAGGTACTTAATTTTGTGCATATTTTTTATGAGTTAAAAGAAAGCTTTAGGCTTTAATTTATTTAAATGTTAAATTAATGTTTTTATATCTAACAAGTCCCAATGCTCAGAGAGAAACTTGAAAGCACGACCTTATTTTATATGGGTTTTTTTAAATCGAAGTGGCTATTTTTTGAGAAGAAATATTAAAATAAATTCACACTTATTAAAGTTACTGAAAGCATTTCATTATTTTTAAGTGAACAGCTTTTTTTTCTCATAGGGTAAGTTAACTCAAGATATGGGGAGTAACTGTGGTGTTCAACTTGAAATATAATTAATGAAAGATAATTCTTAAATATTGATATAAATACATAGTAAAGAAAAAATTTTAAGAGGGAATTAGAAAATAATATCTAAAATACGATCAAATATTACTTTTTAAATACAAATTTTGTATAAACTTCAAAATTTTATCTCTATTTTTATTTAAAAAAATATTAAAAACTTACTATCATTTAAGTATATCAATTACCTAAGAAAAAAAATATTTAAAATGTTTGGAAAAAACAATCATATATTTTTATGACCGGATTTGAGTATTTTTTTATTTTTGAAATAAATGGTATTTTACCAAATGACTCAAAAATTCCGACTGTAAAATAACAGGTATTTTAAAATTTTTATTCTTTATGTAATATTCTTTCCGTTTAGAATTAAGGTAGGTCATACATACACATGCAGGGATATTTTATAAATAGATTGCTCTTGTTTACCTGCTAATAAAATTTGAAAAAAGAGAACAGCAAAATTTTTGAAGCACTCAATATAACATGTTTTAAATAATTTTAAAATAATTATTTAAAAAAAAATTTTTTTGGAAGTAGGTACATACATATTTATTTTTAATAACTTAAAAACTAACTGAAATTATTTGAAACAATTTTATAAGTAACGTATAAATAACCGAAATGAGATAGTTCAAATTGTTGAAATGTGTCAACCTATATTACTTTTAATAACATTTTTGTTAGCCGACACTACTCAACTTGCCTTATTGGGAAGTAAAAAATGTGCATGAAAAATCATACATCCTTCCTCATTAACATTTGAAACCATACTGAAATATGAATTTCAATTTTTTTTTCATTTTTTCTTTCCTCCTACCTTTCTTTCTTTTTCGTGCAATAGAATTTAAATGGGAAGCTTTTTAAAAAATGTGTATAACATCCTGAGATTTTTTAAAATATTAAACTCTTTTTTACTTAAAAAAAAAGAAAAAAATAATAAAAAATATGACACGATCAGTGGCATTTAAAGAAAAAACCAGCAACGAAGCCAAAAATTCGTAACATTTCGTAAAAAAAATTGAGTATTGGGACTTGTTAGATATCAAAACATTAGTTAAATATTCAAAATTTACCGCTAAAATTTTATTGAAAATTTATAGTTGGTATAAGTGAAGAATTACAGTCTCATTTACTTCACGTAAAGAAAAAATTCTGATTTAATAAAAAAATAAACCAGATGGAAAATTTGCAGCTTTTAAAAACTTTAAAACATTTTCTATCATTTTTTCTTAAAAACTATTATACCAGACGCTTTGCATAATAAACCTTTAGAAGTTTCTTCAAGTTTTATAAAGTTTATAAAAACTTTTCAAACATTGAAAATGTTTCGCAAAAACGAATTTTCAACGAGGTTTTTCAATGAATATTTTTAAAAAAATTTGCATGCTATAATATTTTACTTTTGTATTTGAAAAACAAAAACTAAAAACATCGACTAATTTTAAGATTTATGTACAAATTTTACCTTGATCTTTGTTGTGGTAAACTTAGTTGATTTGGTCTACCAGATGCTCTGGGTGTCTTAACCGATTGCGATCGGCAATGGTGCGGTGAACCATATCTTTATTTGTTTTTTATAAGGGAGATTATAAAATTTTCATTATTGAAAATAGAAAAAGTTTTGGAAAAAAATTATATTATAGAAGGAAATAAAAAACAACTATAAAATCAGAATACATAGGAAGAGTTTTCGCACATAGATTTTAAGGATTTGATGTTTATTTCAACTCTGATATTTGTTTTCGCTTATTATTTTTAAATTTTAAGCAGTATTTGCTTACTATATGTTTGCTATATATGCATTCTTATATATATGTATATATATATATATATATATATATATATATATATATATATGTTCTGCAATATACCAATGGTGGCGTATATAATAGGCGGTGTAGACACCGCTATACTAATACTTAAGCCGTTTATAATATCTTTGGAGATTAAGCATTTTTACAACGATATAAGCGTTTTGTTTTCGTTGTAATTTCGACAATTTAGTAAGGAAATTACCAATGCCATGGATCTGGTTAAACACTGATTTAAACACTGATTTCTGATCGTGTTTTGATTGATACGCATTTATTATTGAATAATTATGTGAAACTGCATTCTGCAAAGGTAATGGTCCTATGATTACCAACTTTACTACACTTGTCAAAGCGTTAAACTTGAAAGCTGATATAAATTACACTACTTTTTTCATTTCAATACCTCTAATTTCAATAGCTTAAACCGTAACATTGAAAGATTTATTTGTGTAATTTTTTGAAAGGGCAAAACAAAATTTTTAGAAACAGAAAAAAAAAATTAATCGGGATAAAAATGGTAATACATTCCATCAAAACAAAAAAGACAACAGCTGCTGGAAGGTAATCGCAAATAATTATACCCTGCACCTTCGTGAAGAGTATATCAACTTTAGTACGGAGTTTGTAACTACTTGGAGGAGTTATCTGCGGTATGGACATATGTATATATTTTTGCTTAGCGTAAAATTTTGCGTTGCTTTAGACATGTCCGTCCGGCGATAACACAAAAACAAACAAAGCAAATATTACCAAACTTTCGGAAGTTGCTTCTTTTGTCCCAAGGACGAACCCTATTGAAGTTGAATTGAACCTAACTTATTTTAAATATTTCAATCTCAAAAGCCAATATTAAGTATTGGTAAAAAAACATGAACCTAGCTGTATGAAATTTGAGAATCGTATGTCAAATTATAGTCCAGATACATCCCCGAAGTTTTTACTGTATGGCTTGATAGGTTCGGGTAGCTACCATACAAGTTCAAAAGCTAATTTTAAATATTGGGAAAAATAATAAGTAAGATTCATGAGATTTTACCGTCATGTGCCCAATAATAGGTTCCACATATTAAAGTTTTTTGGAACAAGTTTTTATACTCAGACATTTTTACATTTTTATAAGAAAGCGGTTGTGAAAAAGTTAAATGAGATTTTGAATATTTTTTTGTCTTTCGTGTATAACTATGGTCAACTAGATTATTTCTATAAATATTCAATTTTCCTATTAATATAAAGTAATAATAATATTTTACGTCATGTCTTGTTAAATATTCTGCAAAATTGTTTATTTTGAAAATTTTAGTTTGTTATTTTATGTGAACTAAATTATACATCGGAAATATCTAGTTCAACGACATTCATGTGTGTTTTATGTATAAATCAAAGTAATATACATAGTATATAAATAACAATACACATGAATTTGTGAACATATGTGTATAATTAACCATATGAAAATGGTATAAGTACATATGTATGTACATATATATTCCCAATACTAAATTTTGTTCAAATAATTATTGTCGCATTAGAGAAATATTCTGAAATTTTTTAAATTATGAATATATGACGTATGTATGTACGTAAATATATACCCCAGAACGTGCTCAAGCATACTTATTACTACTTAATACGCAATATTTATTTTTTAGTTCTCATTAAATTAATTTGAAATTGAATTAGGTGGTGTATTATTTAGATTGAAAATCTAAATAATACACCACCTAAATACACCTTACGTACATATATATGTACTGAAATATTTAAGCAAAATTTATACAAGTAATATAAGACAATTAAATTTTTTTTACATCTGCTAGATATGTTTGTAATTTTATGCTAGACATATTTGTATGTACTTTTATCAAATTCAAAGAACCTATATATATACAGTAGAATATACAGAATAAGGTCCAACGACCCTATATAGAACATCTTAATTTATTAGGACAGTAAAATGAGATGAACAAAGGGGAAGGTCCAGCCTTAAATAAAGTCCTACACCGAACTTTTATATTTTCCAAATGACCTAATAAAACGGCAACAAC
Source organism: Condylostylus longicornis (assembly GCF_029603195.1). Lineage (NCBI taxonomy): Eukaryota > Metazoa > Arthropoda > Insecta > Diptera > Dolichopodidae > Condylostylus > Condylostylus longicornis. Next base: position 81,866 of record NW_026578017.1, on the reverse strand, counting down.
AACACCTCGCATCAACGTTTAGTTTTTGTGGGAATTCTTACTGCTATTTTTTTTTTTGTAAACTTGACCCTTTGTGCATCGTAAAATAAATACATAATTTATTTTTAAGTCGCTGAGCCGGCCTTTTTAAATCACTGAGCTTTTATATAAGCTGTTCAAAAACACCATGCATTTTTGTATATTGTAAAGTTGTATTTAAAATATTCTACGTGTAAAAAACACCTTCATAATGGAAAATTAAACCATAAAAAAATATATGCATGTACATAAAAAAATATAAAGGATTATAATACTATATCAGATATAGGGTAAATGGTTAGTAAACTATTACTTGTTTATAAATAGCTATTTTAATTTTGAGTAATACATTATAGTATACTCATACAATATAAAGAATGAGTGCACTCTAATTAAAAAATTTTAGCGTGGAACTCTATTTAGAGTTCTCTAAATAACTCTATTTCAGAGACACCTCCGGCTATTGGCACTTTATAGGCATTCAAGGCTCCTGGAGTAGAGTTTTACCAGCGAAGGCTGATGTCCAGACCTATTCTAATAATATTGTCATCATCGCTAGAAGCAAGTTTTGGGAGACTCTTTGTGACATAGTCCAGAGGGGTCTACATAATTCAGTGAGGCGGTTTTTGAAACGAAGTCTGAGATCAAATATCTGGGGGTAGTATTCGATTGCAAGTCTCTTTAACGAAGCCACGAAGAGGGTGTGTCTTTGCGGGTCATCCGGGCATGTATGGGTGCAACCGGGTCACGTTGTGTTAAGTACCAGACCATGCGCACGTAGAAGGAAATGAGGCAGCTCATGCACTGGCGAGGAGAGAGGAGAGGGGAGACGCTTTTACGCGTCTCCTTGTGCCGGAGCTCTTCTGCGGAAAGAATCAGGGCGAAAGCGGTATGAGCGGTAAGGTGGTCTTTCGGAGTCTTGTTGATTCACAGCGGACGTAGGAAGCACCTTAGTAGGCTTGGCCTGGTAAGCGAAGACACTTACTGATTTTGTGGGCAAGATTAGGTGAAGCCAGTACCTCTTTTGGGATAGAGTCTGGCTATTGCCCGCATGAGAATGGCGGAGTTGCGGTCCTCCGCCCTCACAAGTTGCTCGAATACTTCAGGGTGGTTGATCCCAAACGGGTTCTGCAGAGCCATACCCCATACTCAGAGTGGGGGGGGAGGCACAATAGATCCTTATACGTAGTTGCCGTGCACTGTTGCTTTCGTTTTGCACATCTACAATCTACAATATTAAATAAAAAATCTGATCACGTTGAAGTATATTTGCATCGTTTAACATTTGTGCATCTTTGTATTTATTCATTTCACAAGTTCATTTAAAGTGCACTTTCAATTATTTGGATATTACTTTTCAGAAATATTTACATTTTTAAAAGAACTGTTACCTCATTTCAAAATCACGTAATTCCTCAAATGTTAGTGTATTTGTAACATCTAATAATTGCCTCACATTATTTTCGTCTTTGAAAGAATGTTTCGAAGACTTTCGAGTTTTTTCAACGCTTTCAAAATCCCCTTCATTTTTCAATAACATTGTTTCAACAGTATTATCCAAACTGAGGGAAGGCTGCAAGAATAAAATTTGAATGGTTTTAGGATTTTGGTGAAACTTAAATTAAAATGTAAAACAATTAAAGTTAAAAAAACAAAAATCAATTAATAGTTTAAAATAAATTGTATAATTAACAGGTTTATCAATTATTGAAGATTGCCTTTATACTAAAACTTATCTAACGTCTGTTAATCTGCACTATTACAGGTGATTAAAAGATGTTAGCGCTGATTGATTCAATTAGTTTTCTTGGATTTCATACTCAAAATTCGGTAACTTAAAATATAAAGGAACTGATATAATGAACATAATTAATAATATAATTTATTTTAGATAATGAACATAATTAATAATGCTGAAATTTTTTTTAGATTACATTTTTGGTGCTTAAATATTTTGTATTATATATACATTTTTATTTGGTTAACAAAATTATGAAAAAATGTAAGTATAACAGAACAAAAATATATTGATTTTATTAAATTGCACAACTTAACTTCAAATGTTATTCATCTAAATAGATTTTGTAGAACAAAAATTTTTTTGCGTTATAAACACATTTATTGTTTTAAAATAACTTGATCAGCGAAGTTAACTGATTTCGCACATTTGGTACTATGATTGGAATCCCCTAAATTTTAACCGAATCACTGTCAAATTCTGTGTGACATCAATATTTTGATTAAACAAACTATTTTAATAATAATGTAATTGTTGTATAATATGAAAATCATGATAATGTGTGGGAAACCTTTCTGTATTCGTGTGTAATGATGACGTATTTTTAGTTTTATGGATAGAATTAAAATAAGTGGGAGAGATATTATTTTTCGTAAACTACAACATTACTCTTCTACGATTGATGGAACTTGGACTAAAGTTCCCTTAAATGAAAATCCATATGTGAAAAATAATTATTCTGAAATTTCTTTCTGCCAAAAAAAAATTTGATGAGATCAGCACAGTCTAAAGCAAAGTATAATGCTTGTTAAAGCGTGGCAAAAGGTTATGAAAGTATTCGTTAAACAATTCTTTAAAATCTTAAGATCATTAACAAACTTATTCTCAACATACTCAACATTTCCCTGATGTGCGAACTTAATCACATTTCCCTGATATATGAACTTAAATCCAGCTGATAGTAGAAAGTCAGTTGCTGACAATTGATTTCTTTAAAATTTTATGTCAATATTTTTCTAAAAATGGTTAAAAATGTAAAATCATTAATTACCAGTAGGTTAAATAGTAAAAGCCTAGTTACCGAAATCTGACATATTATAAAAACTGAAAAAAATTGTGACATAGTTAAAGTAAACCTAGATCTGATTTGTCATCAAAGTCAGTTCGGTCGCAATTGCAATATAATGGCACATAGACAAACCGTCCTATCGCTAAAAATGGTATGTTTACGCTTTCTTACCATGGAAACTATTTCCGCCAAAAACTCGACATCTGAATTTGGTGTCAAAGTACATAACGCACATTTATTTTATAAGTAATTTGACATGCTAAAATCGTTATTTTTCGTTTCCTTTTCTTCCACTGTTCTCAAAATATTCCATTTTTATTAAGAAATATATGGTAATAAGAGTTGTATAAGCAAAAAAGAAACAAAATATTGTAAACAAGCGAATTATCAAAAATGGCGAAATTAAAAAAAATTATATTAAGTTAGGTAAAAATTTTGTTATTTTTATTTTGAAAATTTATTTTTTAAAAGCTATGTTATATTTCATTTCAGAAAAGTTAGGTAAAAACATTTGACTGTGTGAAATTAAAGATATGTTTAAAATTTCATGTGTTTTAAATTTATAGAGAAAAAATTGAAAAATTAATAATTTATATTTATTCCATTTATTTACAATTAATAATTACAAATTTAAATTTTTTTTAGTATTTTTTGTCTTTTTGAATTACTCTTATTATTTTTTAAAATTATATTATATAAATAATAACTTTTTTTTTTTATTTTGACACTTAAATTTTGTTTTTAAATCGCTTCGCTTTTATAATGTGGATATAAAATTTTTCAACTTTGCACTGGAATAAATTACAGAAATTGTTTTGCGCCCTTTTAAATGCTTAATATTTTTACGATTTTTTTTAAAAGAAAAATTTAAGTAGGTGATTTTTGTTCGTCTGGATTCTACCACTCTGTTTCGGAAATCATTGAGTCTGATACTATTGAGTCTCGAACATCCTATATATATATATAAGCTTCGTTTGGCAGTATAAGAAGACACCTAATTTTTCGCGAGAATAACGTATCAGGAAACAGCAACTGATCCTTTGTGCCAAATCAACAAATTCTCTTAAAATTTAATATTTTAATTTAGAGTAAATGAATTGCAATTTTTTTTTGTAAATATCAGTAAATAACGGAATTCCCTGAAATTTAATATTTAAGTTCTGTTTGCTACCGGAACTAACTGACAAACTTTTCAGGGAATTCATGTGGCAATCTTTTTCTTAAAAAAATCACTCTGGAGAGCTTTAGAGCACCAGTTTTGGACCACCCTATAAAATCAGTTAAAGACAATCTGTAAAATCTTTTTGAATGACTCGGTAACTGAAAAATACTATTCCACAATAAACTTTGATCATATTGTCAAATACAGTTCTCAACAAAAATTGTATTAATTCGCATAATTTTCCAACATTATTTTTATACCCGTACGAACGTATGTTTGAGGGGTATACTAAATTTGTCTTATCGTTTGTAACGCTAAGAAATAACGGTCTTAGATATAGACTCAAGTGTATGTTTTTGATCAGCGTTAAATTCTGAGTTGATTTAGCTTTGTCTGTCCGTTCGTCCGTCCTAACGATAACTCAAAAACTAATTGAGCTAAGTTCACCAAATTTTCACAAATAATTTATTGTATCAAGTGCCAGAACCCTATTTAAATTGGACATGATCGGGGTACTGGTTCAGGCAGCTCCCATACAACTTCAAAATTTATTTGGCTATATGATCTCAGAAACTATAAAATCTGTGGCATTGAAATCACACAAACGAATATATTAGTAGGGCCAATGTGTTTCATAAAAGTCGTTGAAATTGCTTGGCTTCTTCTAGTAGCTGTCGTACAACTTCAAAAGTTATTTGGCTATATCTTAGAAACAATAAAAGCTATGGTATTGAAATTTCACACAAGCGAATATATTAGTAGGGCCGATTTGCTTGATAAAATTCGTTAAAATTTCTTGGCTCTTTCTGGTAGCTGCCATACAATTAATATTGTAATACGGCAACTTATCAGTTATGGCGTCTTTATTCGCACACAGAATAACAAATTCGTACGGGTATCACAGAGTTGACAAGGTCAACTCTATTTTTTCTCGTTGAAGAATTTCAACGAGAAAAAATTTAAGTAAAATGAATATTTTACTTCAATTTATTTTAACATATTTTTCCGACTAATAATGGTTTTTATTTTCTAAAATAAATTTTAGCGCCTTTAAATAAAAAAAATACAGACATACATATACGGGGTGAGTCAGTGATATGTACAATTAGACTCAATCAAAAGCTTTGCCGGCGGTCACCCAGCTAATACTTTCAAAGGCTAGCCTCTTTATCTGCAAGACCCCTTAATATCGCCCAGTTTACTTTGCCCACAGCATCCCTTCACAGCTTTTGTAGCAAACAAAACAAGTTTAAACTATGGGAATTTGGAAGGTCTTCCAAATTTAGCAAATTGTGCTTTCCAATTCTAAATTGTACAATAAAGATAAATATTGCAGTTTTTGATGGTGAAATATTTTTTGCTTTTGTGGACATTGTAAAAAAGGCATAAATATGTAGTTTCGAAGAAACAATATGCGAAAAATTTAAATTTGTAATAATTAAAATAGCTTTTGATGATAAGATACATACATACATAATGTAACTTTTGAAAAAATAAATGGTCGAAAATTAAAAGAGTAAAACGCAGAGAAAGAAAAAAATGCTTGTTGATTATTACAGATGCTAGAAATATAAAATTTCTTCAATTTGTTATTTAGAAAAACAACTGTTTAAAAGACAACTTTAATATTAAAGCCTCTAATAATAAGTTAAAAATATAATATAAAAAAAAATATTAATTTCAAAAACTAATTCTAAACATTGATATTTAAAAAGAATTTTCAAATAGATAAAGTAAGTTCCCATCTTTCTCCGTTTTTTGATATAAAATATAAAACTAAATGCATGATTATGTAAACAATATAGTATCTTTCACTTTGAATTAAAAATATTGTTAAAAGAAATTTTCTTATAGGTGATAATAATTTTAAAATGAGCATACATACATACATATGTATACTAGCGTGCATAATAAACTTTAAACGTAATTTCTTTGTATTTTTAACAAAGTGAGCAACACTTCAAATATTTTTCTTTTCAAAAAGTTTAATCTTCTTTAATCGGTACAATGACTGAGTCATTCTTATTCTTCAATTAATATTCAGAAATATTCATATTTATTGACATTATTGGAAAATATTTACCTTTGAACCATGCCGGACAGTGTTATAAAATTTATTATATAGCCTTCCCATATTGTTTTATATTTAAAACTTAAAATTTTACTTAGATTTTTTTTAAATTAATTAAATTTTTTGAATTTTAATGTAAACATTAAGTTAAGTAAACATTTGTAAATAAATTTACATTGTGCTAAATAGTTATAAGTATTAAGTATAATGTAAATTTAAAGTTAACCATAAATTATTTAATGAAAACATTAAGTATTTTTGAATGTCATGTATAGGTATATATATGCTTGAAACTGTACGTAAGTACATACAAATTTTCAGTAACTACAAATTTAATTAAATTCTTTTTATTATCATTTATATCATGAAGCACTGTTTTTTAATAAATTTAAATAAAATGCACTTTATTGACTTTATCAATGCAATTTCTTTTTCTTTTAAAATATCAATGATTTTTACTTTTTCTTTGCATTATATCAAATTAACGAAAAATTAATCACTCAAGACTTCCACTAAACTATTTTTATTTTACCACTTAAATGATTTTTTTTTTAGAGTTTTCTGTGTTGCTTTAAAGAAACTAATAATTTTTTTTCTTTATAAATTATTTTGTTAATTCGCTGTAAAACTACAATTATATCTCTAAAGTGTGAAAAAGAAAAAATCGTTTCTAAAGAAATCGTTTTCTAAAGAAAAAATATTGTTAAAAATATATACGCTATGGGAAAATGAGATTAAAATTTTCCTCTCCTTTCTTTGTAACAACAAATAAAATATGAGATCCAAAACAACAAATTTTTTTTTTTCTTTTTTAAATATTGAATAAAATATTACTCAAACATACTTGTTGAACGACTATAGTAGCTCGCGGTTGCGTACAGACTGCCACTTCCATTGGATTTGGTGTTACATTTATAGGTCCAGTATTTTGTGAATGTTTTTGGCATTCTTCCAAATTGTCGTGCAGTTCTTGCTGCTGTTCTAGTTTTTGTTTATTATTGGAAATTGTTAATATGTGACATACTGGTGATGTTGATAACAAAGATGACTCTTTTTGTTGTTGAGAATTTTCCATCATTTCTTGTTGTTCTTTTTCTTGTTGTTCCTTTTGATGTTGCTGTTTTCTATTTAATGGTTCCAAGAAAACATCTACATGAAAATCAGCTAATGGTGATGTACAATGTGTCAATGTTGAGGCTGTTGTTCTGGTTATTACAGTCATGTTGGTATTAGGAATATTATTTTCTTCTAGTTGATGATTTCGTTCTTGTTGTTCAGAATGATGTTGGAGACGATGGTAGACGGAAGAACTGAGATCGTTGGACACACAACTATTGGACCCCTGAGCTATTAGACTATCAATAACTCGAGGAAGAAGTGAATTTTGAGATGGCGATGATTTTATGTTCGAAAGATGATTTTCATCATATTCAAAAAGAGCGTTGGTCGCCGGTGATTGATATTGTTCTTTTACAACAATTTTGTCAAATTTGTTTGATATGTCATCAAAATTATTTAAATCCTTAATTGAACGTGGTGATATTGAACTGTTACTTTCAGTGTTTTTTGGAATTTGTGGTTTAACAGGACTAAATGCTGCGTCCACAACGTTTTTGTTTGTTGGTGATAAAGTTGTAGTTACTATTATATGATCATATTTTGTTTTTTGAAGTGTGTAATCTGGACGGTTACGTTGCTTTGAATGTTGGCGTTTCTTCTCTTGCGATTGGTGGTGTTGATTTGTTGCTTCTTGTTGTGATAGTAAGGTGTACTGTTGAAATATATCAGTCTTATTATATTTATTCAATTTTGATGCTGATTCGTTAATGACTTTTCCTCTGTAGATAGATTTTTCACTTTCGCTCGATGTTTCCGTACTGCTTGAATTTTCCTCAAAATTGTAATAATACTTATTAGATAAAGAATTTTGTGTTTCGCCATCTTCATAATCATTATCAACTGTAAAGCATTCTCGTTGAATTCTTTGATAGTCGAGTGCTTCTTTATCGAAAGGGAACATTGTTAAATCATTTAGATCATATTTGTCTCCATTGTCAACGGAATATTTATCTTTTTTTTTTATTGCTGTTATAGCTGAAGCTGAATTTATTTTACTATTGTAACGATATTTATCGTGCTGTTTTGGACTTAATTTTTTGTCAGAAAATTTATTAATGTTTTTGGTTTGCAATTTGTTATTGTCTTTTCTCTGTTTTTTAACATCATCAAATCCATTGCTAAAGTTATTCATATCACATATTAACTCATGTGCAGTTTTGCAAGGTCTTTGATTACTACTAATAATATATTTTGCGGAACAACAACTTTCCTTACGTTTTTTGTTCTCTTTTTCGTGTTCCATATTCCAGCTCCAGAAACTAGACACAGATTTTGTGGATGGTCTTCTATCACCGTTTTCATAGTCATAACAACTATTTACTGATAATTTTCTGTTTTGTTTTGATTGTCCAAAATTTTGTTGCTGATGAAGTTCCTTTTTATTCTGCCGATTATGATTAAGTTCTTCTTCTTCAGGAAATTTTTTATGTGATAATTTTGTAAATTTTTTGTGTGCTATTTTTTCTGTTATCGGATTACTAGATTCAAATTGAATAAACTCTTTTATATGTTTTTGGCTATGATTATGCAGATGTTGTTTTAATCGCTGTTTCTGTTGTTTATGTTGTTCTAAATACGTAGCAGCTTCCTTGAATGTAAATAAACTTTCGTCTTTCTGAATTGTTTTCACACTTCGTGGGGATGATGGCGGATCGAATGGAAAATGAATAAATGATGTGGATATACTGGGTGCTGTTTTGGGAATTCCCGGCGATGGTTGCTGTTGGATTGTTAAAGATGATTCTTCCTGTAAGAGTGATTGAAAAGAAGTTAAAATAGTTTGTAATTTATTTTTGTGTTTATTTGTAATTTATTTTTTTTACCCTAAAAAATTTATGAACTAAAATTTAAAATAATCATACATATATTATATTATTTTTCTATTTCTCACTCGAAGAGGTTTCTGTATAAATACCCTGTAAAAAGTTTCCACTAATCTGGAAACTTTTTATGATAATTTTTACATCTATTTAAAATTCATATTAAGTTTTATTTGCGATTTAAATAAAACTTTTTATGCTTATTATTAAAGTATACATCATTATAATTATATAATAATTTATACAGCATTATATGTGATTTATATAATGCTGCATATATGATTATAGCATATGATTATATGCTATATATATGCATTATCTAGTTCTGTTCCTGTGATGTTTTTGAAATTGCGTTGTGAAATAGTATGAAACTTTATAACCGCTTATCTCAAGTAAGAAATGTTTCATACTGCAGTAATTAAAATCTTAACCTAAAATAAACTTGTGTTGAACGTTGAAATTTTACTGTAATATATCTACATCCCGTTATTTCAAATTAAGTCTTTATTGTATTTCGTTCAAATTGGAGATAGTTTAGTTTTTTTTTAACCAAAGTTTAATTTTTTTTTCATATTTATTAAACAGGTATATTTAGAAAATTTTCTTTTACATTTTTTTAATATTGAGTTTAAACCTTTCAACTGCATTCTCAGGTTTTAAGCTAAATTTCATATATAATCGATATAAGATTTGCTCCCACAGAGTTATTAAGACACTTATCTCTTGGGCATTTTGTGTCTCTCTTTAAAATATTTTATGAAAGTGTTATCAGACTTTTTGAAGTAATGTCTTTTTAAGTAAAAACACATTTTTGGTTAAAATGTCGCCGTAAAGTATCATTAGAAATTTTATTAGAAATTAATAGAAAAAATATTATTTTTTTAAAAAATTCTATAAACAAAATATTTTCCGAAACATTGTTTTCCATAATTACACTTTTTTACCCAGGGTTTCGCACAAGCTGGCTAATAATTTCAGGGATGATTCTTTGGTATATTTTCAGTAAAAAATTGTATGCAATTTATGAGATTTATTTAGGATTATTAAATAAACTAAGATTATTTAATAAATTCGTGTTACGTTTCGCCCAAATAAAAGAAAAGGAATCTTTTTAAATTTTACTGTTTTGGATTCTAAATTTTGGAATTTTATTACATAAGCATATTATTCATTGATTTAATAGTTATGTTGTAGTTTTTCACTAATAAGTGTTTTACCATATCACGTCGTAAGGCAATGAAAATGAAATTAGGTGATAAAACATAACGGTTATTGATAAAACATAACGGCAAGATACTGGAATTTTAAGAAAAATTCTACCTGACTCAAGTTTTTTTTGCTTTTAACTACATAGCTTGAGTAACCTGTTTTTTACACCATTTTTATTATATATTTTATCTTTTTGAATTGTATGTGATAGAAACCGCACTTCGAATATTTGCCATACTTAAATAGCTTTAAAAGTTATTTGGATATATCCAAAAGTTAAACAAGATGTTATACAAGATATAGCATTAAAATTCTTTGCAAACGAATATATTATTGAGACTATAATGCTTAATAAAAGCTGTTGAAATTGCTTCGCTTCGTGTAGCAACTATTTTATAATTTTGTTGAAACAAATATGGTAAAATGACTATTATTTTCGATGAAAGCTTTTGAGAAACCATAAGCGCTTACGATAACTGCCATTCAACTTCAAAAGTTATTTGATTTCATCTTAGAAATTATTGAACCTATAATATTGAAAAATCGCATAAGCAAATATATATATCATTATGGCTGTTATGAGGCATGCTGCGAAAAGGATATAAAATAGCATACATGCATGTGCAAAAATCAACATACGGTAATATTGTTTTCAATTAAATGCATTTAATCACAATGGATTTTTGTATAATTCAGAATGTACTACATTTTTCTTTTACTGTCAGATGTTTTTATTTGATTTTCAAAACTCCCTCTTTATCACCTGCTCTCAATCCTATTGAGCATTTATGGGTTGAAATTAAGCGAAGAGTCGAGTAAAATAAAGTAAAAAATAAAGAAACCTTAAGAAACGCCTGAAGAAGAAAAATCACATAATCATAACTAACAGGAATGGAATGGAATTGATATGACAACTTTCCAAAAATTGCTCAAATCAATGCCGAATAGGTTGAGGCAGGTTATTCGAAACAAAGGCCCAACATCATATTAAGCTAATTATATTTAATGCAATTTATTATACTATTTTAATGTTAACTTTTAAGACTTGAACTTCTGGTACACCCAAATGAAGTGAATTTTTTTGTTTTTATATTTAAGAATTGTTAATTTATTGTATTCATAAATAAAGCCCGATAAATTTAAAATAAAATAAAAAAATTTCAAGCATAAAAATTTCATTTTGATAGAAAAATATTGTTTTGAATTGTAAAATAGAATTCGTATGTTGACCTTTCACGTAAGTGTATATACTTATTACCGTAATTACATAAGTTAAAATCACAATCATTAATCTTTTTCTTTTTTTGTATATGCCGAGCATGCAAATTATTATTTGTTATATATGTATAATAATGCAACTTTTTTATTCCTACTTCGCTCCTATGAGGAGCATAGGGCTGGTGCACGATATTGTAGATAATCGTGAGCACCAGTTTCTTACGTCATTCAGCTTACCATGTAGGTGACGAGCCTACCGTAGTTTTATATTAAACATTTAAGGTTATTAATATTTACTATTTTATTTTGCTTAATTATTAATATTATTGAAATATGGCAATTGGTCAGGCAATGCAACTTACCTCCAGATTATCAAGTGCCAAGACATCTTCTTTTGAATAAACACATGTCAATTCCAACTCGGTTATTTCTTGGTCTGACCCAACTGACGTTGATGTTTGATTTGGTTCATCTAATGAACTTAAAAGTGGTTCACTTTGTCCGGATGTGTCGCCTTAAAAACAAGAGAGTACTATTATTGCATATATTGTAAAAAAAAAAAGTAAAAACAAGCAGTACGAAAATGTGACGTATACAAAAACATGTCGTATTATTGTACTCGTATGTGTTGTATAATTATTGTATGTACTATATTATTGCTATAATAATACACAAACATAATTATATATTGTACAGATTAAGTATACTTTTGTAGGATACCTAGCTTTAGTCAATAACAAGTATAATAAAAATGTTCAAATGTGAATTAATAAATATTTTTATTTTAAATAATAAAATATAAAACATAAAGTAGTGTCAAGTTTAACACTTATAATTAACAATATAAAAGAGTCAAAAAATTAAAAAACAAAAATAGTGAGAAAATAAAGGTAAAAAAATTGTCAAAAGATTTTAAAAAATGCCTAAGACTGCATTGAAAAAATTTGGTTGCAAAAAAACTCAATAATCAAATTTGTTAAAATAGTAGAGTTTTTTATTAATATAACCAATTTTGTTATCAATTTAATTACAAACTGTTTTGACGATTGTTAAAATTACTATCGTTATTTCATTAAGAGTAGAATTTATTAAAATAATAATTTTCGATTATTAACATAGTAAAGTTATTACCAAATTATTAACACTTGTAGTAAGTTAGTAGTTGTGGCAATCTTTTTAATGGTTATAAAAATAGCAACAATAGTTATTGAATTTTTTAACTGAAATAATGACCAATTTGGTTTATTTAACCCCATTAATTGTTAATGTAATCAACTCAAGATTGAAGATCATCGTTATTAAAATAATAGCATATTTGTTATATTAATAATATGTATGATTAAAATAACTACCAGGAATCGTTTTCACAATTTTTCACAAATTTTACCATTTTATTGGTAATTTACAAAAGAGAGAATAAACAAATATAGAGAATATAGAAAAATATAGAAAGACAGAAAATATTTACTCATACTATTAGAATAAACAAAAATTACTATTTGACAGTTTCGTTTGCTGAAAGAATAACTCTCATTATTAAAATTACTAGAAATTGTAATTTAGATAACCGTATTAGTTAAAATAATAAAAAATTATTAATTTAATAACAAGTTTTGTAAAAAATGTGATTTAAGTAACTATTAACTGTTTAACTTTTTGCTTTTTCAATATATTACAATATAGTAATAATTTGTCGATTTTTTCCTGAAAAGGTTATAAGTTTTTTTTAATTATAATATTAAAATCATATAGAAATAATGAAGTTGAGTCAAACCAATGGTTTTGTAGCACTTTTCTCTTCAACAATTGAAAATACTGCTTTTAAAAACAATCCAAGTACATCCTATACCTACTCCACTATTGAAATTTCTTTCATTGATGTACGAAACTATCCTAGGAATTAATTGCATACATTTCCAAGGATTGCAAGAACTATTTATGCAGTATTTCAAAATAAAGGGTAAATAAATTTAAGGAGGTGTTAACATAATGTTCGATTTTTAGGGTTAATTGCGTGAATTAAATAAAATATTTATGTTTATTAGTAAGAAATTTGCCGTTAGCTTTCTGCATTTATAGAAATTTCGGAAATATATTAAGGTGGCAAAAATTCAAATTTTACAAATTTCGAAAGGCGATAGGTAAAAATTTTCTTCTATGCATATGTAAAATTTCAGTTTTGTAAACAGATACACGGACATACGGACGCACAGAGTTAAACTAATTAGAACTTTTTTCCAAATTTTTTTGGAAAAGTGCTAAAAATGAAAGAAAAATTGATAAATAAGGAAAATTAATAAAAAAAAATAGTTTTTTGAAATAATTATAAAGTGAAATACATATAGTGTTATGATTTAAAATAAGAAAAAAAATTAATATTACTCATATAATTGAAAAAAAAATAATAGTTAAAATAAATAATGGGTTAGGAGTTGGATGATGTTTTAAATCTTCTGAAAAAAATAATAGTTAAAGTAAATAATGGGTAAAGAATTGTATGATGTTTCAAATTTAAATAAATATATTAATTTAGTCTAGTTTTACCGATTTCAGTCTATTCTTTATTACACACACGGAAGAAAATCGGCCGTCAAAATTTATCAAAAATATTTTAATAAATCGAAATTATTGCAATATTTTGGATTAAAAAAAATTGCAACAATAGAGGAGACCTCAAATGATCTCTTGGGTTATTGGGTAATAAAGCAAAGAATGCAAGTTCTGCAAGTACTTTGCATCCTTTCTGTATTATATTTTGCACTAAATTTCAGCATGTTTTTCATATTTGTTGCATATTTGTTATTACATTGTGTGTGTTCTTGCAATCAAAGGAAATGAGTGTAGCTGGTTTTAAATTGAAAACAAATGGAAAAAAATATCACAATATCGTATGAATGGATATAAGTTAGTTAGTTTATTTCCATTTAATCCAATTGAATCAATGCAAAAATTTATTCTATTTGGCAACTCTATTTGAATCCTTAAAAAAACTTTTTAGTTGGACATATTCATACTAAATTTTTAGATCCTCACTGACTTTATGGCGTTGTTTCTATCAACTGTAGTTGCTTTAAACTTAATAGACGATTCTTCAACTCAACTGCTAAAAGTTTTTAAAAACGGAATAGACGAAGCAGCTGGCAAATATATGCTGTTGTTGTAATCAAATAATATAACGCACAGTAAGTGTTTATCTTTTATACCAATTGAAGCTTTTAATTTTGTTTAATTGAAGCTTTTAATTTTGTATAATATCATCGAAAAATAGTAACAACATCGAGCAACACGCAAACGCCGTTAATTTGAATAACAACACAAACAGCAAGTCATTGAACAATGAAGCAGCAATCTACAAAAATAATGAAATTAGAATAGCTACCTGGAATGTTAGGGGTTTGTTACAAGCTGGAAAAGTTGAAAACCTTGAACAAGAGAAGAAGAGAATGGAGATAGACGTCCTTGGAATAAGTGAAACTCACTGGATTGATTGTAGTGAATTTAACACCTCAGAAAATTTTGTTATATATTCTGGTTCTACACATAGTAACAATCACAGAAATGGAGTAGGTTTTTTTGTCTCATCAAAACTGAAAGCAATGATAACTACATCGATTCAAACATCAGACAGAATTATGCTCATTCAACTTAAGGCCAAAAATAACATGTTGAATCTTATTCAGGTTTACGCACCAACTTCTGATAGCACCATCGATGAGTGTAATGAATTTTATAACGAGTTAGAAGCTACGCTTAGTATTTTGAAAAAAGAAGATACAACAATCATTATGGGGGACTTTAATGCAAAAGTTGGAAGCGGTGAAGTTGAAAATACTGTTGGAAAATTTGGTCTTGGTAAGAGAAACGAACGTGGCGACAAGTTGGTAGAATTCAGTATTGATAATGATTTTGTAATAACCAATACCTGGTTCAAATTACCACCCAGAAGATTATACACATGGACATCACCTAAAAGTTCTTCAAAGTCAATAATAAAAAACCAAATAGACTATATTTTGGTCAACAGACGATTTAGAAACGCCATCAAAAATGCTAAAACCTACCCTGGAGCAGATGTTAATTCGGATCACAATCCAGTGGTTGCCAATCTGAAAATAGTATTCAAAAAATGTCCCAAAAAAAGTGACAATGTCAAGCTGAATCTCCATCGTCTAAATAATCCGGATGTGAGAAAAACCTATGCCGAAAAGCTCAACAGTGACTTGTATTCAAATAGGTTTACTAGTGAGTGTGGATGATCAGTGGAGCCAATTCAAAAGACCTTTTAATAGTGTATTATCCGATTTATCAAAAAGAGAAACATATAAAGCCAGGAAAGCTTGGATGTCTGAAGAAATTCTCCAGTTAATGGAGAAAAGAAGAAAATATAAGGCAATTGATGAGTATAAATTTAAATTAATAAATAAAGATATAAAGTATAAAATAAGATTAGCGAAACAAAAATATTGGGAGATGCAATGTACTGAGATAGAAAACTTAGACAAGCAGCACAACCTCTTGCAACTTCACAAAAAAATAAAACAGGTCACACGGATTAGTAAGAAGAATAATTGTGGAAATCTAAAAGATAAAAATGGATCTATAATATTTGACCCCGAAGACAGGCTCAAAAGATGGGAAGAGTATGTGGAGGATCTATTTGATGACGTTAGAGTTTGTACACCAGATCCATTGGAAGCAAGTGGTCCAGTTATAATTAAGTCTGAAGTCCAGGCAGCAATCAACCAGTCAAAAAATAGATTAGCAAATGGCCCAGACAACATTCCAAACGAACTGTATAAGCTGTTAGATGATAATAGAATAGAACAAATGACTGCACTATTCAACAGAATATACAATGAAGGAAAAATTCCTCAAGAATGGTTGAACTCTATTTTTACTACATTGCCGAAGAAAAGTAGAGCTTCAAAATGCAGTGACTATCGCACTATCAGCCTTATGAACCACTCAATCAAGCTATTCCTTAAAATCATTCTCAAAAGGATATTCAGCAAACTGGAAATAGACATTAAGGAAACTCAGTTTGGTTTTAGAAACGGGCTTGGCACCAGAGATGCTCTTTTTGTGGTGAATACACTGATCCAGAGATGCAGAGATTCTAATGTGGAGGTACATGCATGTTTCATTGACTTTGAAAAAGCTTTCGATAAGGTAAAGCATGACAAACTCTTCGAAATTCTAGAAAGTAAAAACATAGATAGCAAAGACATCAGAATAATTAAAAATCTGTATTGGAATCAAACTGCACAAATAAGAACAAATGATGGGATCTCACAAAAAGTTGAGATAAAAAGAGGAGTACGTCAGTGATGTATCTTGTCACCTTTGCTATTTAATGCATACTCTGAGGCAATATTTGATGAGGCGTTGGAAGAAATGGAATTTGGAATAAAAGTCAATGGCGAAATAATCAATAACGTGAGATACGCAGATGATGCTATTATTGTTGCAGACAACGCAGAGGACTTGCAGCTTATGATGATGTCGTTGAGTGATTGCGCAGAAAAATATGGGTTAAAAATGAATTTAGACAAAACCAAATACATGGTGCTGGGTAAAAATCCGTCAGCAAGGCATAGTCTTAGGATTCACGGTCGAGTGATCGAAAGGATAAATAGAACCAAGTACCTGGGATCGACCATAGTAGCTGATGTCACCAATTTCGCAGAAATTTCGAGCAGAATTGAAATTGCAAGGGCAACTTTCAACAAAATGAGAAATCTTTTCTGTAGGGGTGAAATTGGTCTTGACATAAGAAAGAGGATGTTGAAATGCTACGTGTGGCCAGTCCTACTATATGGAGCCGAAACGTGGACAATCAATAAGGCAATCCAGAAAAAAATCGACGCATTCGAGATGTGGACCTACAGGCGTATGCTGCGAATCAAATGGACAGACCGGATCAGTAACGTTGAAGTTCTGAGACGTATGAAGGTGAAGAAACAGTTACTTAACACCATTAAAATTAAGAAATTGAGTTACTTGGAGTACAAATACAGACTTCTCCAACTTGTACTGCAGGGCAAAATAATCGGCACAAAGACCAGAGGGAGAAAACGAAAATCATGGTTAAAAAATCTTGAAGAGTGGTTTGACTGTTCCAGCACTACATTGTTTAGAGATGTTTGTTCAAGATCTACCGTCAAAACGATGATAGCCAACCTCCATAATGGAGAGGCACTCTAAGAAGAAGAATTTTGTTTATTTCAGATGCAAAACTGTTAACGACATTTTATTTAATTTAAGATTAGTGTTTGAAGGTTTTTCGAAACCAAATTTTATTAGTTACTTAAACACGTGAACCCACCACAACTTACTAAATCCAGTTAGGAAAACATTCAATACGAGTTATGAGAACGTATATCTAACCCCATAGAAACTTTTACTTTGATATAACTTGAGTTTAAAAACGGTTTTACAACTTAGTTTTAACCAAAAATTGCTAAGACACTAATATGATGCAATCATGTTTTAGTGTTTATAATTAGATTTACTTATACAACGGAAAAACACATAAAAAGTAGTCAATTAAAGGTTTTTAAAAGTCATTTTTGATTTCGAGAGCACAGTTTAATAGTTACAAAGAAGAGCTTCCTGCTTCAAAGGAGAGGTCCTCGAATTCTCCCAATTACAGACAAAATGTCTGTAAGAATTTAGTGTTGCAAATTTACAATTTTCAATAAACTTTTGTTAATGACATTTGTTTGAAAGTATAATTTGAATTTTACATTAAAATGAACTAGTGTTTAAAAATGAAATTTGAAATATTGTTTATTTTCATTTATTTAATCGTAAACATATTTTTATCATAAATTTAAAAATAAAAGTTATTGTACCACATATATATATAAAAATCAGAATTTCAGATAGAAAAAAATTGTAAATATAAGAAAAATATTTATAGTGTATATAATAAGGTATACTTTTATATTCACAAGTTATTGATATTTTAAATTGCATAATGTACAAGATATTATATTGAAATCAGGAGTTAGTTTAGAGTCAAATTGCACTTATACGAAATATGTTTTATTATTAAATGGATGGCAAGTATTCTCAAAGTAATAATTCCTATTTTTATAGTAATAACATGTACAGTTTAATTAATAGTAAATCTATATTAAACTTACAACCATTTCTATTAAATTAACAATTTTGTTTATTAAACTAACAATACTTACAAATCAAACTACCTGGTTATTATAATTTTAACAGCAATCGACTGTTCAAACGACAATAATTTATTAAATTAAGAAAATTTCTTGCTGTGAATTTTTCGCTCTCATTTTTCGCCCTTGTTTCGTTTCTATCATCATTGGTTGTTCCAATAACTTTTAGTTATTTATTCTCTTCTTCGAGGTTAGAAAATTTAAAAAATATTTGTGGTTTTGTTACAATAAGTGTTCACATAATAGCATTTTTAAGACTTTGACGGGCTATAACTTTTACAGAGGGCGCGGTAAAAATTTTTTTCTAAATAATTTTATAGGAAATGTGCATATGAAATTTTAGCTTTCTATCTTGCAGAATGTAGAAGTTTTGCAAACATGGCCATGGAGAAACGGGCGGAGGAACAGAGTGAATCATTTTTTTTTATTTTTTTTGGAAAAGTGCTAAAAATTAAAAGCACAAATTAATGCTGGTGCTGATAGAAATATTAGTTCTGTCTGGTATGCAAAACGTCTGGTATCAGTGTAACCATATCGATTTCATAGAAAATCTGGAAGGTATTTGCCCAAAAATCTGACAACAAAGAAACCAAGTAAAATTTGATATAAAAACCCATTTTTATATCCTGCACTTCGTGAAGGGTGTATTAACTTTGGTATGGAGTTTGTAACTACTTGAAGGAGTCATCTGCGGTATGGACATATATATATATTCTTGCTCAGCGTAAAATTCTGCGTCGATTTAGACATGTCCGTCCGTCCGTCCGTCCGTCCGATCGCACGATAACTCAAAAACGAATAATGCAATCGACATCAAACTTTCACAAGTTTTTTCTTTTGTGCCAAGGACGAGCCCTATTGTTATTGGACTAATTCGGACAACGGGTTCGGGTAGCTGCCATACAACTCAAAGAGTTTATTTTAAATATTTCAAAAACTAATAAAGCTATAAATTTAAAATTTTGTATACATGTGTCCAATTATATTCTACACATGCTCTAAAAATTATAATGGGATAGCTGCACCGGTTCGGGTGGCTGCGATACAACTCCAACAGCAAATTTTTTATATTCGGAAAAATAATAAAGTCAGATTCGTGAGCTTTGGCAGTCGTGTGTCCAATTATAGGTCAGACATATTTCTGAAGTTTTGATGGAATTGCTTGACAGGTTCGGGTACTTGCCATACAACTCCAAAAGCTTATTTTAAATATTAGGAAAAATAATAAAGTCAGATTCATGAAACTTGGCAGTTGTGTGTCGAGTTATAGGACAGATATATATCTGAAGTTTTGGTGGAATTCCTTGTCAGGTTCGAGTGGCTCTCATACAAGTCTAAAAGCTTATTCTTAATATTTAGAAAAATAATAAAGTCAGATTCATGAAATTTGGCAGTTGTGTGTCCGATTATAGATCAGATATATTTGTGAAGTTTTGATGGAATTGCTTGACAGGTTCAGGTATGTGCCATACAACTCCAAAAGCTAATTTTAAATATTTGGAAAAATTATAGTCAGATTCAAGAAACTTGGCAGTCGGATGTCCAGTTATAGGTCAGACATGTCCGTGAAGTTTCTATAGAATGATTTCACAGGTTCGAGTAATTGCTATACACTAACGGAAGGTGCAGGGTATAATTCAATCGGTTTATACCGAGTGAAATGTTTTTACTTGTTTAAATTTAATTTAAACAAGTTTTTATTGCCATATGACATATGTTTGTAACAAACTGTTCGTATTAAAGTTAAATTTTCAAAAGAAAATCAAATAAAATTATTTTTAAAAGTATAATCAGGTATAATGTTTAAGAAAAATTATTAAGCTAATTTAATTTAATAAAATTGAACTTATTTAACATTTTTAATTAATATTTAACTTGAATCTGGTTGATTTTAATTTTCTTTCGAATGATTCTTAAATAAGAAAAAAAATTTTGTTGGTACAGGTTTCGATAAAAGTTGTTATAAAGTACCTGCTACATTAAAAAAATCTTGCTACGTCTTATGACATAAAATTATAAAATAGAAAATTATGTACAAGCAATATTATTTATTGATAATACAACTTCAAGTGCACCTCTTTCTGAATTTTCATTAGCGCAATTTGATTTTTTTTTGTTGCAATACAGATGCTGAAAATCATGGAAAGACAAAGATAAGCGGCCCTAAACTGTCATCAGACCTATTAATAGTGGAGGATTTTAACACAACCTAAAACGCACGTGGATGGTCACAAACTACCGAATTTGTCAAACTAACTTACCGTTAGTTTTGCTCTATTGTTTTTTTTGTGTTAACATTCCGTGAAGATAGGCTAAATTGGGAGGTCACGTTCACCCTTTTTTCCAAACCCTCTCACTTAAGATTCGAGAGGCCAAGGCATTTACATTCTTTTCCAAACGTGTCCTATACATAATAGCGCAGTTTCCTTACTTACTTGGCGGACATTCAGATCCCTATCAATTTCACTATTTCGCACATACCAGGAAGCACTCACCATATTATGAAAGACCTTGTTCTGGAAGGTTTGTATTTGTTTGATGTGTGTTTGTTTGGCACAATCCCATAGCTGTAAGCCATACGTCCATATAGACTTTATCATTCATATTTAAGTTATATATCAACACCTTATTGTATGAAGCCAATTTAGTTCACGAGGAGAAAATAGCATTCTCTACGTTTACTTTCTCATTTTATTCTTTTCTTCTTTACATATTCTTTCCACCTGAGCTTGATCTCCAATATCGTATCTAGGTATTTCGTTGTATTTTGGATTGATATTTTAACACCATTCAAATTCAATTGTGGTGCGCTTACTAAATTTTTGTTTGTAAAATTTTCATGTACAGATTTACTTTCTTTTAGCTTTATTTTTCTTATATTTCTCCATTTGTATTATCCATTGTTATTTGCTTCCCGTAATTTTTTTATCTTCAACATTAGATCGTGCTGCCAATATTGATGTATCGTCGGCAAATGTGGCATAGTAACACCCCCTAAATCTGGAAAATCGCTTGAATAAAGCACGTATAATATAGGATCTAGAATACTTCCTTGAGGCACATGAGTCCTACCTTCTCTATTCGTGGAAAACTGTCCGACCTTTTTGATTTGAAAAAGCCTGTCTGATTAATATGATTCAAACAACTCCACGAATAGCAGAGGTAAAAATTTCCAATCTGTTGGTCCAAACCTTATCGAACCTTGCGTTTCTTCTAACGCTTTTTTCACAATATTTGTCATTCTGCGTACATAGTTAATTGTTGCATGCTTCGTTCTAAAACCAAACTGATGATTGGAATCATTTTCTTATTTTCTGTTATCGGCATCAGCTTTGTTAACAATGTTTTTATATCATTGGTAGTAGCGAAATCTGTCCATATAACTTTTCAGCCTCATTCAAGGTTTTTCGCGGTTTTCATAATAACTTCCGCTACTTTTCAATCACTAAGAACATACCTCAGGTTCAGTTGATGCATTTATTCTTTTTTTCAAAAACTTCAATGCCTTTCTTGGCAATTCTCTTAATATCTGAGCAGTAATGAGATTAAAACCTAGTGATTTCATCTATAACAAATTTTTCTACCAAGCCAGCAATAGAATTCAGTTCATTTGGTTGAAAAATTCCTTCTTAGTGATCCGAAAATAGATCTGCTTTATTCCTATTGCTTTTTGTGCATGATACATCTGTTTTCTTCAGTGGGGGAATTCGCTTCATCGGTTTCGAATCGAATAATTTGTTGCTTTAGTTGCTGATAATGCCTTTATGAAATTTTCTATTTTTCTTTTGAGCGTTTGAAAAAAGATTTATATTTCTAATAACACCATGTTGAAAGCCTACCTAATCTTTGGTTTTGTTGACTAAAGTGGGCCCGATTTTTCACTAAAGGTTAATATGACACCAGAATGATCGGTATTCAAATTAAAATCAACTTCCAAATTAAAAAAAATTTGCCGAAATTCTTTTATATATCAAATAGTCAATAAGATCCGGGACTTTTTTTACATCAATAGGCGAATAAAGTTCTAAGCGTCGGATAAATTGTTATAAGGATGAGTTAACCTATAGCATCTATAATGCAACATATTTAAATCCTTCCTCAAATATATTTTTGACAATAGACATACATCGATATTTTTAGCTATAAGAAAAACCTCCAATGCCTACTCTCTACTTCGAACATCGTTAGCATTCAATTTACAAATTCGTATCAATTTCTTAAGGTTTTTGTGCCTTCAATTTCTTTAGTTTTCATGCCTTTCTTAGGTCATTTATATAATTCGCTTCAATTTTAGAAGCTACTTGTGAATATATAACACCATTTTTTACCTTTAAATCGTTTTTCAGTCTTTTCATGACTACTCAGCATCCGTTAAGACCGGTTGCTTTTTATTCTAATTTTTTGTAATTCCTAAGCACTTAAAAGCTTCGGTAACTGGCAGGGTGTGCCTCGTGACAGCTTGCACATTTGCCCTGAAAATTTTCTTTTTTATTACATTCTGCTGTCATATGATTACCAGCATATTTAACACATTTAGTCCTTCTTTAACAAAATCTTTTTGTATGTCAGAACACTTGGCATATTTTGCATTGCGTGATGAACTCATTATTTCTAAGAAGTTCAACTTTTATTTTCATGTGCTGAAGATATTCTACTTTATATATTATTAATGTCTTCCTGAGGCTCACATGATGGATCAGTTTATTTTCATAAGTATGGAATTCCAATTCGGCTGTCAATAAGACAGTTTTAGCTAATTAACTATATTCATTTTCAATATTTATTTTTAGTTGTTCATTGTTCATCGTATTTACCATTACATCAATACTTTTCTCTTTCAGGATCCTTATCAATTGTGTGCAATTAGTTATATTTATGTTTTATAAGTTGAACATTTTTCCTTGATTTCGGTAGCTTGATTTAGTGCTGGTTCATTTTCTGGTGAAGTCTTAGCTTTTTTAAGCACTTTTCCAAATAAATTTTGGAGAAAAGTGCTTATTGGTTTCACTCGGCCTATTCGTCCGCCCATCTGTCCGTAGGTGGAAATTTTTCAAAACTTCTACACCCTTAAAGATAGAAAGCTGAAATGTTATATGTACATAGGTCTTTACTAGAAACTTATTTCCGTAGAAGAAAATTTTTACCTGTCTGTACCTCCTAAAATCCTAAAAATGCCATTTTTTAATATTTATTGCAGGGAAACCATAAATATTTTTGCTTTTTCTACCATGACGTACTGTACTTGAACTTTAAAAAAACAAAACGGCCACTAAAATTTGCCGTTTTCTAAAATCGTTTTTCTTCTACACCGTACGTTGTAGGAGTTTGAAATTTTAACAGATTTTAGACACTAATAAATAGTTCATCTCGCTAGAAGAAATTCTTATTCTTCTTCCATCCCCTCTCAAGTTATCGCCTCTCGAAATGAAGAAAATTTCAATTTTTGACACCTTATATTCCCGAAACACTAAGCTTTTTCGGAACCACTCAACCATAGATCAGATTCATCAAAGATATGTTCTATCATGTTTTTGGAAGTAGTCCAGGCCTTCGATAAGGTTTGGCATTGTGGGTTAATAAAAAAACTTAGGTAAGTTCTACCAAAGCAGTATGTTAACCTGCTCGAATCTTAGCTGACTAATAGGGTATTTTTAGTTAAACAAGGAGAGAACTACTCTTCGCTTAAGGATATCAGGTTTGGCGTACCACAAAAGAGTATATTGGGCCCGATATTATATTTTTTATACACATTAGATATTCCTGAATCGGAAGGAGGGACAACAACTACATTTGCTGATGATACAGCAATTATCGCAATAGGACGAAAAGAAAAGGAATCTATACAAAATGGCTAGGGATGAAAAATTACAAAATGGCTAGGGATGAGATCTCAAAAAGGACTAGAAAGTGGAATATAAAAGTTAACGGAGTGAAATCAGCACGCGTATTTCGCTAACAGAAAAATTGAAAATTCCTTTTCGGTTCGGATGAATGACGTATTAATTCCGTTCACAAACAAGGCGAACTATTTGGGAATGACATTGGATGCAAAGTTTAGATGGAAGGGGCACATAAAGAAAAAGAGATCTTAACTCGAGGAGGAATACAGGAAGTTAAAATGGCTTTTGGGAAGGCGTTTTTCGTTGTCAATATACAACAAAGTTTTCATATATGAGCAAATATTTAAGCCTGCCTGGGCTTACGCTGTTCAATTATGGGGCTGCGCTGCGCAGACTCCAATTGTTATTCTAATAATCTATTCAAAGATTTCAAAATAGAGTATTACGAGATGGAACAATGAGTACTTAGTACGCTATTGTGCCAGATCAAAAACTGGTAAAAAAAACAAAAATGTTAGAGCAAAATTAATAGTTAGTCGGAAACGACTAGTTTTATAATTTATTTTGAGGAGTGTGTTTTTTAATGGATTAAAGTTCCACACTACTGCTTTTCGTCTGGCAGTGTCTTTCGAGATTTTTTACCCTTCCTCCCGGTAAAAAACAAAAAAAATCTTCTTTATCCACTGGCGACTTCTTTGAATGTCTTGAACATTCAACCATTTATATTCTTTATATTGGATCATTTCATTTTTAGTTATAAGCTATATAGCTATTACTCCAGCCAAGTTTTTCTAATGGCGTTTCTCTGGAATCAAACACCGACTAGGAGCCGTTCATTCTGAATCCGACGCTCCTGTTTTTTGTTACCGGGGATTACAGGTAATTGATGAAGAATTAAAAGTTCATTGTAATTTATTAACATCTCACATACAATTCATGTTGCAGATAATATTAAAAATAGGTTGTGTAATTATTCTAAAGTCTCTACAATCAGAAATACTCAATTAATTACATGAAGGTCACATGAGTATTAAAAAATGTAAAGGTTTAGCTGAGTTTTTAGTATGTGGGCCTCAAATGAATAATGATATAGAAAATATTGTAATAATTGTCACATATGTACTCGACATCACAATATTAAACCAAAACAGCCTCTTATTCCACATGATATAAATATTCCTTAGCATAAAGTAGGTATATTGATCTTTTTGAATATGAAAGTAAGATATATCTAAAATGCTTAATAAAAAGCCAACTAGTAATTACGCATTTAAAGTAAATATTTTTACGTCACGTCACGGAATTGTAAATTTCAGATAATAACCTGCCATTTCAGTTTTCTGATTTTGAAAAATTTTTTATGTCATGCAACATTAGAAGAACGTGTTCAAAACATTAAAAAATATGTTAAAAAAATGTTTAAATGCAAATTCTGATTCATATATTGCTTTATTGCATTATACGACTCCAAAAAATAATTCATTTTTCCCATCTGAATTTCGTATAAACAGAAAATTAAGAACTAAAATACCAACTTTTTCAAAAAATCTAAAATTTTTAAAATTTATTGAAAAACTTAATAATAGAAATTTAACAAAAAAATCAGAATACAATGAAAAAATATTATCATAAATTTACATACAAAAAATTTAAAAGAACTTTCAACGGGAGATAATATCTTATATAAAAGGTATCTAAATTCATATTGTATTGTCATCCAAATTTGAAACAACTTCAGAAAATTTACCTGACGAAAGGCGAGAAAACAATAATGTTGAATAAGAAAATAAAATAGTTTTTATTGAAACTGGTAAGAACTTATTATTGCAGATGAACAATCATAATGATAGTAATAATCATTTTACGGTTCAGCTTTTAATTTAAAAATATTTTCTTTTTTTATAGCTTTGTGTGTCAAATAATTATACCATAAATAAATAATGAAATAATATAAATACAATTAGTATAACAACACTTAGATATTGTAAAAAAAATAAATTAAAATAAAAAGAAAAATTTATTTGTAACACAGTAAATATAATTTTTCAAAGAAAGTAATTTTATAGAAACAGAAATATAAATATTAATTTTGATCTTAATAAGTTATTATAATAGTATTGAAGAAAAGTATTGATCAGCGTGTTTCGCATAAATTCCTTACTATACATACTAAACTAATAAAATATAATATTTAGTGTGTGTTATGCTTGTATGAAATATACGAATTACGAATTTTTCGCATACTTTTTTATACACATCTAACACGTTTTATTTGCAAAACTATGAGAGATAGAGTAAAATGGTTAAATTTTAGGTTTTAAAAGGTTAATTTTTAGATCTCATTAGCTCGCATCAAAAATAAACAAAAAAATAGTAACACAAATTTTCGAGGTTTTTAAAACAATTAAAAAAACCAAACCTCTCTCCCTCCAAACCCATACAATCTGTTACTGCAAATTTATCAAAGAATCATCCTTAAAATTATTTATCGCCTTTTGTGAAACATCTTGTAAATGTAATTTCGTTACACGCAAACAAGAGATGATGATTGATGTTACGTATTGCTAAATAATGTCATATGCATATTTATGTCACACATTAAATTATTAATTATTGAATTAATCTATATTTTTATTTTAGATATATATTTCGATTAAATTTTTATCAGAAGATGTACAGTAAATTCAGTTTTTACTGATAGAAAATTAAGAATTAAGAAATCATGAAGCAACGGAAAAATACAAAAAATAATATATAATGTTAAAAATTAGTTATTATAAATAAAATAACATTAATATATTGTAGTTAAATCACCGTTTTTCAAAAATTTTTATTTTAATGGCTTCCCTGATGTTCGACTTAGAAACGTCAATTTAATTTAATCTGGTTTTTAAGGCGAATACAAAACGTTTTTTCTATGTTTTAAACTCCTTTGATTTCTTTTTGCATGTTATTGTTTGCTTTTGAAAAATAGCGTTAAAAATAAATTATACCAGCTTAAATATAAATTTCGTTTGAGTCATTGTAAATTATCAAATGGATTCATGTAGAAAGGGATTTGTAGTACACCCAAAATAAAAAGTATGTAAAATCAACTAAAAGTTCCATTCTTTCAATGGGAAAATCCGTAGTTTTTGATCCAACGCACTTTTTCGTTGGAAAAGGTCCGTAGTTAGTTGTTTTCTTCCGTTGCTTATCGCCAGATATTTTACGAAAAATTTTGCGATGTTAAAGGAATATTCGGGTTCAAACTACGGAGCACGTTTTGTTGTTTTGAAAAAAAATATATATTGTTTTAACAGTATTTTCTGTTGTACAGAAAAATTTTTAACGGAATAATTCGCTGCAACAACGGACAGTATGCTGTTGAAGCTTTTTTTTTTGACAAACTGGGTTCCGTTAACCTAAAAGATTTTTACAAATATTTCCATTATTTTGAAAGAAATTGTTTTTCAAAACTACGGAAAATGTTTTTTTGATTTAAAGAAAACAGTTGTGGTTTCAACGGAATTTTCAGTTGCAGTGAGGGAAATTTTACTGTTGAATTTTAGTTTTCTAACGAACTAGATTCCTTTAACCCAAAAGATATTTACGGATATTCCCATTGTATTAAAGGAACTTATAATTGGAAAATCCGTTTCCGTAAAGAATTATTTGAGGTTGAAAAGTATAGTTCAAAGAACTATATTTTGTTGAAATTAAGGATGTTGTTTTTTAATTGAATTTGTACTCTTTGTCTTGACGGACACTTTTTTGTTAATATAAGACATATGGTCACACTTCTTTACAAACATAAGTTATTTTAGTAATTTTTGTTTTTTCATTTTATACTCGTATTTTCATATTATAACTGGATGAAACACCTTTAATTTGTATTTTTAAATAATAAAATTTGTTTTCAATATTTACTAAGATTTATTGAATATTTTTTTCTGAATCACTTTTCGTATATAAAAACTTTTTAAGATTTTCCATATTTGGTTTTTTTTTATCACGACCAATGTCTACTCAAAAAAGAAGGTTTCAATAAATATCCACATATTTCGGGAATCGTTCGGACAATCAATGTTGAATACGTGAAACGATTTAAATAAAATGTTTCCGCAAAGTTTTCAAATTCATATATTATGTTATACACACAAACATAATATTTAGCTGAATTCCAGACGTCCTTTCCTAAGCATAGAATGCGAGGCTAAATCATTTCTTTAACATACTAATAACATGTGCATTGGGTTGTTCACTTATAAAATAAAAAAATGAATTGATCGAGTCGTCTATTGAAGCCTTTCTTATTTACTTAGAAGTTCTTATAACTGTCGGTTTCAATACATAATGTAGCAGGTATATTAAATAAGCATCCTTTGTTGCTGTAAAAAAAATAAAAGAGATTTATTCTGGTTTAGAATTACAGATTGTTTTACACTTTTATGGAAAATATGTAAATTGTATAGAAAAATAACAATTATGTAATTATAAATGCAATATACTCGTATTTTATAGACTTACATTTTGTTGTGTCCATTGAATCTTATGATTCTAAATTCTTACAGACATCAACATTGCGTGCGGTTCTTGTTTCTAAGTCCTTTTTATATTTGAGTGATATATATTCATGAAAATTTCCCAATTTAAATAAAATTTTTTGTCGCCTTCTGTCCAAAAATAATAGAAATCTATAGTTTCCTATAACAAGAGAGTAAAGTCTATTTGTGATTTAAATATTTTTTTTTATTTTTTCCAGTTTCAATCCTTAGCAAGTTTTTAACGTTATGGATCATTCCCATTTTTTAATAATTGATATGATATCACCTGAATTGTATTTTAGCCAAGCTTTTATTTCTCGTTCTTCTGTCTCTGTAATTAAAGTTTTTTATAGTATTGTCAATAGCAGACTTTACATTCTACTGTACCATTTATTTCTGCTTCTATATTTTTATCTAAACTCAATTATCTAAAGTCAAGGAGGTCCTGCTTTTGTTGTACAATCTGTAAGGGAATTTGTAACCTGTTGATTTTTTACCTGTTTCTTTGCTATACCACGCATTCTAAAACAATATAAAAATATACGCGCCGAACTTTCATTTGACTTTTATTATTTCTGTTTTACCTTGCTTTATTCCCCAGGTAAATTTACCTCAATTTGTGTGCAATGTAGAGTATAACTTCAATACACAAACGTAGTAGGTTAATTTTCTTATCAAAATAATCTATAATTCCTTGAGAAATATAATTTCTATCACTTTCAGATAAAAGACTAGTTTCAGTCTTACCTTTTATTTTATCGAACTTTGTAGTCATTTCACATCTAAAAAATTAAAAATAAATTTAAATGACTTTTAAAATGCTTAAAAAAAGTAATTAAATTTAGGAAATATTTTTTCCAATATATGCAATCATGGTAAATAAAAATGCTTCTTACATATAAATTTTATGGTTCTTCAATTCAAATTTGAAGTAGATCTTGCATCACTAATAATAAGAGCGTCCAGATTTTAAGATGGTGTCCATGTTTCCATTCATAGAGTTCGTAGCTGAATTCAATTCTAATACCAAGTAAAAAAAGCAAATTAAATAACTTTGTCTTACTTCTACGTGAAATATATATGATAGAAGACAAATCGCTGCAAATTGCACTTAGAGTTTGTAATAAATCTTCACATTCTATGTCAATTAAATCAGATTCTAGTATTGCATCTTCTTCCACGTAGCTGTGCCTATATTTGCTTCAGTAAACTCCATAATTGAATTATTTATTCAATTATGCATATAATAAGCTATTTACATACCAAAATAATATATCTGCAGTCTTGTTTCGCAATGAATTCTTTTCTTTGCTTATTCACAATTAATATTTCATGTTTATTAATCAAATAATTATTAAGTTTTTTTCTAAATATTTTAATTTTTTTAATTTTAATTGGCGTGTTTTTTTTTAATTTTACCCTTTTTTATACATATTAAAATAAAAAAAATTTTCCGCACAAAAATTTAACTACTTCTTCACTACAAATCAAAACTTGTTTTAACTTGAAAAATATTGCACACATTAAATAAACTTAAAAAATAGCGGTACTTTAATTTTTACAAAAACTTTAAAGGAATACTTTGTAAATTTAACAAAAAACTGTGCTTAAAATTTCGTAGCAGCGGAATATTCCGTAAATTTGGAAGAAAGTATTCCTTTGAAAAATTGCATTAACGAAATCGTTTCCGTTAAATAAACGAAAATACTTACGCTTCAAAGGAATTAGTTATTTAATTCTGATTATTTCTTATAATTGGCGCCACAAATATTAAAATCTCTTTTTAGTTTCTGATTCGTAACCTAGAATATGAAACCTTTCTAATTAATATGATACTTATCAACAAAATTTTTAATTAATTAGAAAATTACATCTAACAAGAAAAAGTTAATTATTTTTGATAATAACAAGTAACAAATTGACGTAATTTATAATAGAAAGCTTCTTAATCTTATTTCAATGAAGCTTAGTATTAACTGAAAACCTTTTATATTTAACAAAATATATTTTAATAACTTTAAAAGTTTTAACAAAACTGCTTAATAATATTTTTTTACAAATGAAATATTACAATATATGTACATATTTAAAATGTACACATTTACGTGCGGTAATTTAATTACTTATATCTTCAACTCTTTTATACACAGATTTTGAATAATACATTAATTATTTGCGTATTATGTTAAATAAATGTACGAAACTTAAAACAAATGTCAATAAATAATAAGAATTCGCCACATTATAAGAAAAACTTTTGCAAGGGTTTTTCTATTCTTTTGAGAATCCTTTATCAAAAAGTGATATCTTTTAGTTATGAGTTCTGATTTCGAAACCAACAATATGAATATAGAGAACATATAAATTTTAACATGAAGGAAAACATAACTTAAACTGTCGTAAATATTGCTAGTAAATCGTACATGTATAATTTTTTAATACATATAATATTATTCTCATAAAAAAGATTTGTAAAATATTACTGCAAGTTAAAATCTTGTTTCGAAATTAATTTTAACAGAAAGGCTAAGCAGCTCTAAAAAATATTTTTCTAGGACAAACACACTTTTAACACTTATTATATTTATAGTAAAATTATGGTTATTTTAACAGTATTGAATAAATACTTAAATTTGAAAATGCTCATTTGTGAAGAAGTAACATTAAGTTACATGTTTCGCCAGTGCATATGAAACTAAAAATTAAAAAATTCATAAATATCGCGTGATTTGAGAAACCGTTATATTTTAAAAGATTTTTTTTGTTATTTTGACTGGAAATTTTGTTGTCTAATTGAAACTTTTCCATTTCTACGGTTTTAAAGGAAAAAGTTTAGTTACAATAAGCGAACTATGTCCTTTACATAAAAATAAGTCCGTAAAACTAATAACCGGTTTTAACATCAAACGATATTTTAAATAATATTTTCTTTATGAACTACAAAATATTTCTTTACTGCACTTCTTAAAAAATTTGAAACCGCTATTCTTCAGATTCTTGAAGAAACCGGCTAATAGATTCTTGAAAAAGCCGGTTAACGAATAAAATGTGAATTTGGATATAAAATCATGTTTTTTTTATTTGTACAAGATTTAACTGGTGTCCGAGTTTTATAACATATACGTACATAAGAACATCTAATTCAAAAAACATCCATGTTAATATCGCCTAATTTGTCAGTGAAAACACATCAGTGAACTGTAATACGCTTTTTAAATTTATTGATAATCCATCTGACATATATGTATAACATGATAAAAAAACAAAATCAACCTTGCACTTTGTGCCTAAATAAAAATTTTTGCCTGAATTCTAAATAAATCTACATATGTATGAAAACGCTGTTTAATATTGTTCTCAGATTTTTTCGTAAACATTCAATACATGAATGTGAAATTATAACAATAAATGAATGTGAAATTATTTGAATTTTTGTAAAAATTTTTCTTTTCGAAATAAATTTGGAAATCTAAAATGTAAAAAACTTGAAAATATTTTTACGTCATTAGAAAATTATAGTCGATTAAGTTCTTCTTACAATTTTAAAAACTTTAGCTCTTGTTTATTTAAGAAATTTTAATTAGTGAAAAATAATCTTTCACAAGCTTATTTAATTAAGTTATTATCTAAATATAATATGAATAATATGTTAAATGAAATAAAATATTAATAAGAGTTCGATTTAACAAAAAAATGCAACAAATAACTATTTTTTTTCAAAGATACAACAAAAAAAAGATTTTTTTTTTCTATTCTAGTTTTAACATTACTGTATTTTCCCTTTAATTAGAATTAACTTTTTCAACAGACATATTTAACAGCTTTAACTTTGTTATTTACCTTTAACTTGTTAAAGGATTTCTTCTATTGATTTAGTTGGATTAAATGAAAACGACAGTCAAAAAATATATTTTACTGTTTTTGATTGATTTATACCTTTCAACGGACGAATTTAAAGGACTACAATTTTTCGTCGTTTCGCTCTCAGTTACGGCGTTAAGGAAAAATTTCCATTGTTTTCACCAAATTCAACTAAATATTTTTAATGGAACGATTTTTCTTAGGAAAATCAACGGATTATATTTTAACTGGTAGCGTTCCTTCAAAAATTACATACTTTTTATTTTGAGTGTACCTGTAGTGCAATTTTGTAAAATATTAAAAGCCGTTTTTTAAAAGTTTTTGTAATTTTGTTTTTCAAGAGAAACTATTAACACTAAGGAACAGACGTACGTAATAAAGAAATATGTAGATGAATGGCGAATATATTTTTTAAAAGAAGGAAATTTTTTATGCGTTCAATAGTAAAATAACAGAAACAGGCTCTCGCACAATACAAAAACTCATGGAGCTTCATTTAACAAGTCAAACATTTTGTAAATATTTTAAACCTTTAATTTGCACTGTAACTAAAAGTTTTAGCTCAAAATAACAAAATGCACATTTTCTTAATCTCAAGACTTCCCAAGAGTTGCATTATTTCATTTATCTTTTACTAACCCCATTTGTACAGGTCGGGCTGAAATAGAAAATAGCGTTATATGTTAGAAGTATAACATAATTGGACCGAGAAAAATATCACAAGTATTAACTTGTCAGATAAAAATATTTTTAGGGGAATTGCCTGAAAATCCGCACTTTCACTAGTCGTATATTTACCGACTGTATTTCTAAAATTTCTATTCAGTTTGGTAACAAAATTTACCAACAAACTTTCAGGCAAATTAGGTTTTATATCGTATATTATTTAGTAAGAGATAAAATTAAACTCTTATTCGTATGTTATTTAAAGGGTTACAATTTTTTTTTTACAATTATACTTTTAATAAATTTAGATTTATTAGATTTGTTCAACATAAATAAGGTAGAAAAAAAGGTAATGTAAATAATAATAAAAAATATTGTTCCATGCTAAAGAACTAGATGAAGTAAGTTTTAAGAATGGAAAATTAAAACAAAACGAGAAAAAAAATAGAGTTGACCTAGTCAACTCTGTGATACCCGTACGAATTTGTTATCCTATCTGCAAATAAAGATGCCATAACTGACTATGGGACAGACTATGATTTTAAGTTGCCGTATTACATATTAATTTATGCAAAATTTCAGTACTGTGTGTTTTTCAAAATACTGTGTGTGCCAAACTACTATTTAAGTTGTATAGCAGCTACCAGAAAGAGCCAAGAAATTTTAACGAATTTTATCAAACATATTGGACCTACTAATGTATTCGCTTGTGTGAAATTTCAATACCATAGCTTTTATAGTTTCTGAGATATAGCCAAATAGCTTTTGAAGTTGTATGGCAGGTACCTGAAGGAGCCAACGACTTTTATGAGACACATTGGCCCTACTAATATATTCGTTTGTGTGAAATTTCAATACCACAACTTTTATAGTTTTTGAGATATAGCCAATTAAATTTTGAAGTTGTATGGCAGGTATCAGAAGGAGCCAAGCAATTTTAACGACTTTTATCATACACATTGGCCCTACTAGTATATTCGTTTTTGTGAAATTTCAATACCATAGCTTATATAGTTTCTGAGATATCGCCAAATAACTTTTGAAGTTGTATGGCAGCTACCCGAACCAGTACCCCGATCATGTGCAATTTAAATAGGGTTCTGGCACTTACTACAATAAATCATTTGTGAAAATTTGGTGAAGTTAGCTCAATTAGTTTTTGAGTTATCGTTGGGACGGACGGACGAACGGACAGACAAAGCTAAATCAACTCAGAATTTGACGCTGACCAAAAACATACACTTGAGTCTATATCTAAGACCGTTATTTCTTAGCGTTACAAACGGTAAGGCAAATTTAGTATACCCTTCGAACATACGTTCGTACGGGTATAAAAATCTGATGTAGGCAGCACATAACCGACCGCAATGTGTATTGCCTAGTTAAGTGAAAGTATTACAGAATATTGATAAAAATATTTGTTAAATACTTTTTTCCAATTTTTAGGATATTAGTAAGCTTATAGTTAACATACCTAGAAAAATGTAAATTTGCCTCTTAGTAAAGTTTCGCTTTGTGCTACACGAATTCCCTGAAATGCTTGCCAGTTAGTTTCGGTAACAACTAGAACTCAAATATCAAATTTCAAGAAATTGCATCAATTCGGCCCGCAAATCAGTTTTCGAGCCCTGATCTTTCCAAAATCTTTATATGTTCATTGTTTCAATACGAAGAATTTAAATATAAAATTTCAATCAAATCGGTTCATTATTTCTCTTTATATACGCAAAAACTATATTTGACCCGTAGTAAACGTCCATGATTTCTTCCAGAAGTTAAGAGGTTTCGCGGACGATCGAGCAAAGCTTATATATGAAATTTCAAGTAAATCAGTTGAATATTTTCTTCAAAATGGTCAAAAATATAAAACAGGCCCACTAAAAAATGCAGTTCCCATGGCTGATATATTCCAAAAGTTGATCAATCCGTGCCATGGTCGAAATAAACTTACATATAAAATTTCATCAAAATCGGTTCAGCCTAACTTGATATACACTCGTGCACACACAGACCGACAGACCAACAGGTTGCTAAAAATATTTTATTTTCACTTCGTAAAAATATTTCATTTTATGGAGAAGTGCGTTCCCACCGAAAACTCGATATGCAAAATTTGTTGTCATCACATAACCTACCTATTTATAACACAATACGGTCGGTATAAAAGAACAAAATTTTAAGAGTGACAAAAAGCAAATATGAGTTTTGGCCATAAAATTGGGATTTTTCCACATTTCATTTGTATCATACTTTCATGAATTCTTTCTCTTTGCTTTAGGATAGCTCTTTATTTTATTTTTCTATGAAAGTTCTACTAAGGTATACATATAACACTTACCAATATCAAGTGAACCATTGGTTTCAGTATCTGTGGTTGTCACGTTGGTAATAAGAGTTGATGCTGATTCTGTTGAAGTATTATTATCTGTCACTGAAGTTGTAGATGTTCCCATTATGACCACCTGCGATAGATTGAATGAATACTTTCTTTTTATAACATAACAACATTAAAATTTTATAGTATTTTCATATTTTTCCAATATTTTTTGTTTTTTTGCTTCATCGGATTTTCTTCATTTTTAGCACTTTTCCAAAAATTTTTTGAAAAAAAGTGCTTATTAGTTTCACTCTGTCCGTCCGTCCGTCCGTCCGTCTGTCCGTGTGTCTGTTTACAAAACTTCTACATTCTTAAAGATAGAAAGCTGAAATTTAATACGTACATAGATCTTTACTAGAAACTTATTTTCGTAGAACAAAATTTTTACCTATCTCCCCCCCTCTAGAAGTTATACCCCCCCAAAACACTAAAAATGGCCCATTTTAACTATTTGTTGCAATGAAACCATAAGCATTTTTGAAATTTTGCAAACGCAGAAAGGCAGCGGCTTGCTTTCCCTAGCGCGGAATACTAAAGTTAAACTCTAGAAAAACAAAATGGCCGTTCAAATTTACCGTTATCTAAAGACCTTTTTTTCCAAATTTTTGATGTCGTTTTCCTCCTATACCCCAGCCTGCAGAAGCTTGAAATTTTAGGGGCTGTTAGACATTAACAAATAGTTCATTTCGTTAGAAGAAAATTTTTTTTCATCTCCACCCCCTCTCAAGTTATCGGCTCTTGAAATTCGTAAAATTTGAATTTTTGACACCTTATATTTCCGAAACCGCAAGCTTTTTCAAATTTCTATAAACGCAAAAAGCTAACGGTAAATTCCATGACATTAAAAAATATAATTATTTTTCTTAACTCACAGAATTAACCCTTAAAATCGAGCATTATGTTAACCCCTCTTTATATTAATTTTTATCTATTTCAAAGACTGCATAAATCGTTCATCCTAAATATATGCAATCCTAGAAATAGTTTCGTTTATGAATGAAAATAATTTTAATAGTGCGGTGGATATACATAGATTGTTTTTAAAAGCAGTATTTTCACTTGTTGAAGGGAAAAGTGCTACAATACAAACCATTGGTTTGACCCAACTTTATTTATTATTATCTTGAAATATATAAAAAGATGAATAAAAAGAAGACGATTTGTTCCAAAAATTAGAAGAGTGCAAAAGTATTTCAATATTGTCATTTTTTCGCTTTTGCTGCAAAGTTCGTAGTACGTTTAGTAACGTATTGGATAATTCATATTGTTACAATGCTTTTTACAGAAAATATTCTTACTACGTGGTGACATCACTTATACCGACTTTTTATTACGATAATTTTAATGTTAAAATTTGTTACAATTATTGGAAGCCGAGAAATTTGGAATAAAGAAAAAAACAAATAAATACAATAAAATCATAAAATTTATCATGTAATTTTATAACTATAATGTTTACCAAAAGTAAACATCTAGCAAAAATTCTTATGGAGCTTTGGTTAATATTTTGATGGAATAGTGGCTTCTTACCAAATTTGTGCGATTGTTTAATATTATAAAATATATTTATTTATAGTATTACACGTAAAATTTCAAAAAAGGTTCTGAAAAGTTCTACAAATTTTGTTTTGAAATTTTCATTAAAAATGGTCTTGGAAATTGAAGGGAATCTGAAATAAAGTACTTGAAAAATAATCAAGGGGTGTATTTTATATAGCTTCTCCAAGACTTTGCCAGTTTTATTGTGAATTTTTCAGTAGAACAGCTCAATTGAAATACAAATTATAAAGTCAGTTCTATACTTATATTAAGAATTACAAAAAAAATACAATAACTTCATATTAGAAACAGAAATTTAAATAAATAAATAAAAGATATAAAAATGATAAATTTTTTATCATGCTATTTAAATTTTTTTTATGCAGTAAGTGTGAAAAAAAACCGTTCGGTAGAATCTTTTTTGTTTAACTCTTAATATTTACCGACCGTATTGTGTAAACAATAGGTAGGTTATGTGATGGCAACAAATTTTGCATATCGAGTTTTC
Organism: Condylostylus longicornis; assembly: GCF_029603195.1. NCBI lineage: Eukaryota > Metazoa > Arthropoda > Insecta > Diptera > Dolichopodidae > Condylostylus > Condylostylus longicornis. The sequence continues at coordinate 43,938 of NW_026578017.1, read as the reverse complement.
GGTGGGAATGTACTTCTCCATAGTAGGGAAGTGTAAATAAACTATTTTTAGCAACCTGTCGGTCTGTCGGTCTGTCCGTCTGTCGGTCTGTCGGTCTGTCGGTCTGTGTGTGCACGCGTGTATCTCAAGTTTGGCTGAACCGATTTTGATGAAATTTTATATGTAAGTTTGTTTCCACCATGGCACGGATTGATCAACTTTTGGTATATATCAGATCGGGGCTCGAAAACGGATTTGCGGGCGGATTTTACATTTTTCACCATTTTGAAGAAAGTATTCAACCGATTTACTTGAAATTTCATATATAAGCTTTGCTCGATCATACGCAAAAATTCCTAACTTTTGGAAGAAATCAGGCATCAGCAACTGGGCGTTTACTACGGCTCAAATATACATTTTTGTGTATATAAAGAGAAATAATCAACCGATTTCATTGAAATTTAATATATAAATTCCTCATATTAAAGCAATGCACATAAATTTTTTTTGGAAAGATCAGGGCTCGAGAACTGATCTGCGGGCCGATTTTACATTTTCCACCATATCCACAGAACAAATTGATGGAATTTCTTGAAATTTGATATTTGAGTTCTGGTTGTTACCGAAACTAACTGGCGAGCATTTCAGGAAAAATCGGGTAGCACAAAGCGAAACTCTACTAAGAGCCAAATTTACATTTTTCTAAGTATGTTCACTATATGCTTACTAATGTCCTAAAATTGGAAAGAAGTATTTAACAGACATTTTTATAATATTCTGTAACACTTTCATTTAACTAGACAATACACAATGCGGTCGGTTATGTGCTGACCACATCAGATTTTTTTTATTTTAATTTTGCAATTTAAAAATAAATTTATAAAATTGAATTTACTCAAAACCAAATCAAAATTAAACAAATTCAAAAATATAGCCGTTTTTATGCGTCAAACGAAAAACGGCTCAGTTATAAAAAATTTTTTAATTTTTGAAAAACAACGAGAATTAATATTTGATATGCATTTCTTTTGCTTTAAATACTGCGTTTAATCTTTTAGGTATATATTCAGCCAGTGATTCTGTTAATTCAGAAGATATTTATTGCCATTTTTCTAAAATTACTTGCTTTAGCTCTTGTTTGTTACTAATTTATCTGTTTTTACCGACCCTATTGTGTAAACAATAGGTAGGTTATGTGATGGCAATAAATTTTGCATATCGAGCTTTCGGTGGGAATGTACTTCTCCATAGTAGGGAAGTGTAAGTAAACTATTTTTAGCAACCTGTCGGTCCGTAGGTCTGTCGGTCTGTCGGTCTGTCGGTCTGTCGGTCTGTCGGTCTGTGTGTGTACGCGTGCATCTCGAGTTCTGCTGAACCGATTTTAATGAAATTTTATATGTAAGTTTATTTCCACCATGGCACGGATCTATCAACTTTTGGTATATATCAGGCCTCGGGAACTGCACTTTTTAGCGGGCCTGTTTTACATTTTTGAACATTTTGAAGAAAGTATTCAACCGATTTACTTGAAATTTCATATATAGGCTTTTCTCGTCCGTCCTCAAAAATTCCTAGCTTTTGGAAGAAATCAGGCATCAGCAACTGAACGTTTACTCCGGGTAAAATATACATTTTTGCGTGTATAAAGAGAAATAATTGACCGATTTCATTGAAATTTAATACTTGAATTCCTCGTATTAAAGCAATGAACATATAAATTTTTTGGAAAGATTAGGGCTCGAAAACTGATCTGCGGGCCGATTTTACATTTTTCACCATATCTACGGAACGAATTGATGGAATTTCTTGAAATTTAATATTTGAGTTCTGGTTAACTGGCGAGCATTTCTGGGAATTCGGGTAGTACAAAGCGAAACTCTACTAAGAGCCAAATTTTTCCTAAAAATTGGAAAGAAGCATTTAAAAGACATTTTTATAATATTCTGTAACCATTTCACTTAACTAGACAATATACAATGCGGTCGGTTATGTGCTGATCACATCAGATTTTTTAATGTTGTTATCCAAATAATCCCACAAATGCTCAATTGAGTTAAGCTCTGGACACTGAGGTTCTAGTTATGATCTAGTTATTTGAGTGTCTTGTACAGCAACCATTCTTGGATAATAAGGGCTATATGTCTTGAGTAATTGTCCTGCTTGAAGATCTAATTATTGTTCAGACCAAATTTTTCCACACTTGACGCAATATATTCTTGTAAAATTTTAATTTCTTCATTTTTTCATCCACAAACACAAAATTACCAAACCCCAACCGAAGCTATGCATACCCAGACCATAACTGACTTTTGCTTTGTTCTTTTAATTACATTTTTCAATGATAAAAAATTCCTTTCGTAGTGATTATGAATCAGTAATGGCAGCACTATTTTATGGAGTCAAAATAAAGTATTTCATTTTAACTCTCAAATGTTAATTTATATTTACCGACCGTATTGTGTAAACAATAGGTAGGTTATGTGATGGCAACAAATTTTGCATATCGAGTGTAAATAAACTATTTTTAGCAAACTTTCGGTCTGTCGGTCTGTCGGTCTGTCCGTCTGTCGGTCTGTCCGTCTGTCGGTCTGTGTGTGCACGCGTGTATCTCAAGTTCGGCTGAACCGATTTTGATGAAATTTTATATGTAACTTTGTTTCCACCATGGCACGGATCGATCAACTTTTGGTATATATCAGGCCTCGGGTACTGCACTTTTAAGCGGGCCTGTTTTACATTTTTGAACATTTTGAAGAAAATATTCAACCGATTTACTTGAAATTTTATATATAAGCTCAGCTCGACCGTCCGCAAAAATTCGTATGTTTTGGAAGAAATCAGGCATCGGCAACTAGACGCTTACTACGGGCCAAATATACATTTTTGTTTATATAAAGAGAAATAATCAACCGATTTCATTGAAATTTGATATATGAACTCCTCGTATTAAAACAATGAACATATAAATTTTTTGGAAAGATCAGGGCTCGAAAACGGATTTGCGGGCCGATTTTACATTTTTCACCATTTTGAAGAAAGTATTTACCCGATTTATTTGAAATTTCATATATAAGCTTTGCTCGATCATACGCAAAGATTCCTAACTTTTGGAAGAAATCAGGCATCAGCAACTGGACGTTTACTACGGGCCAAATATATATTTTTGTGTATATAAAGAGAAATAATTGACCGATTTCATTGAAATTTAATATATGAATTCCCCGTATTAAAGCAATACATATAAAATTTTTTTGGAAAGATCAGGGCTCGAGAACTGATCTGCGGGCCGATATTACATTTTCCACCATATCCACAGAACAAATTGATGGAATTTCTTGAAATTTGATATTTGAGTTCTGGTTGTTACCGAAACTAACTGGCGAGCATTTGAGGGAATTCGGGTAGCACAAAGCGAAACTCTACTAAGAGCCAAATTTACATTTTTCTAAGTATGTTAACTATAAGCTTACTAATGTCCTAAAAATTGGAAAGAAGTATTTAACAGACATTTTTATAATATTCTGTAACACTTTCATTTAACTAGACAATACACAATGCGGTCGGTTATGTGCTGACCACATCAGATTTTTTTTTTGTTGCTATTTGATTAAACCACATACCCTTTTTAATATATTGAAATTTTGCAGTTTTTTTAGTTTTTAAATTGTTTTGAAAAGTGGAAAAAATAAATTCAAACAAAAAAATTTAAAATTTTGCACACGTAATAACTCTTTCGTAGAGTTTTGAGGGTCATTTTTACTACAAACGTAATTTATGATTACACTATTACGAATATTCGTAAAGAATTTTAGTAATTCGTAATTGACAATACGATATTTGTAATTTTCCGAATTTCAGAGTTACAGACGAAGTACATGATTGGGCTGCACATTTGATATCCTAACCTACGGCGGCTTGAATGGAGAAAAGTATTATCTATCCACAGATTGGAGTTTGTTTAAACGTTTCTTATGAATAGGGTGGATTTCAAATGCCTACTTCATTTAGGACGATGGTAGATATTGAACTGATCGATGAAAGTCTCCCAGCAAGTGGCGTTACTGCCTTTCATCGGCGCCCCGTTAAGACGAGGCGGAGCAATAGAAAATGCCGATGGGTAAGTTTAGGACTTTCGAGGCTTAGACACAGGACTACAAAGATATTTAATAAGTGAAAGTAGTATAAAAGCCGACTCACGAAATACAACAGAGTTCTACAAGGGTATAAATGAACTTCGACACAATGCACGTATTCACAGGGTGCTTTCTAAGAAATATGTATTGGGTATAAGGAATAAGGAAGCGGCCAAATGGCACTATGGCCGAAGATAGAAAGTCGATGTTGGAGTTGATACCCTTTTCTGATTCACTGAAACTCTTGGGTGAATTGAGTGAACTAATGTAATAGATATGACTGCCAACAATCTCATTTGGTTCTCACAATAGACAGGATAAAATGATTTATAGGGCAAGCTGTTTCCTTGATTTTAAGCAGCATTTGGCGTACAGACGTACAAGCAAGGGTAGATCAACGGGTCATATTCTGTATAGCAAACGTTCTATAAAAAACCTTTTTTATATATAAGTATAGTGATGCATCCAGTCCCTTGGTATTAACTGTTGATCTAAAATTCTGTTGAAGAGCCTCGTAAGCAGCTGAACAATTAGATTTCCTCAAACGTGATGCCATCTAGACTGGAAAATTTTCGATTTTTCAATGTCTCTATAGACATAACTACCATATCTTCATTAACTTGGAATAATGGATTGCCAAAATTTTGAAAGTTCAATAAAGGTTGTTTTTCTGCATCCCGTTTTCTGTATAAATGGTTAAAATGTGAGACCAGAGTTTCAGCAGATACAGATGAACTGATTACATATTTATTTATCGTTTTTTTTTGTTTCTTAGAAAATTCCATATTTTCTTTTGGCTGCCATAGAAATCATACTTCATATCTCTTGTGAACTTAACTCAATATTCTGTTTTTATGAAATGGCATTTTATAAAAATAGAATATTACGTTAAGTTCAGAGAGAATATTGGGAAATGTTTCTGTTTTCCAGCGGAATTCGTAAAATAATATTCAATATAGTGAAGTAAAATGCGTAATATTATATAATATTACGAAAATATAAATTGACATATTACGAGTAAAAGAACAAAAGAGAAGACAATCACTGATTCTCCAGCCTATGATGAATTTTTTCCAAAACCATATTTGCTTGTCAAACTTTGATCTGAAATTATTAAATCTTATTTCGGTGCGGTGTAATTGAATGATTGGGTATAGTGAATATTGCGAAACCTAGGAATTTGAAAAAGTCTAGCATTGTTTGACCTTAAATCATAGTTTTCAGACAGCCTAATGATAAAATTTTCAGATTTCAAATGAAAAAGTTTTAAATTTAAGAAATTTTTAAATATATAAGAAAGTTTCAGATGAAGTAAATAAGTTTTTACAAATAATCCTAATGGTATGTTTTTGCAAAATTAAGAGTGGTTTTATTTTATTTGTGTACTATTTGAGTATCACCCCAACATACCAACCCGTACTGGAGTTTGGAGTTAAATAAGGTATAATACACAGTACTGATCAAATGTTCAGAACTATACAAACGTACATAATAAAGATTTCTTATAACTTTCTTGAACTTTGTTCTTTCAAATGATTAGTATAGTCCCACAAAAATGAGAATGGTGCACTAAATCAAAATCAGGCTATAAGGATTTGCAATAGTAAAACTGATGTATTTAGCTTTTAAGATTATGATTTATACTAGCAACAACATCGAAATCGTACTCACATCCATGTGTGAAACTAGTATCATCAGCGAAAGCAGTCTTGGTAACGTTTCTTAGAAATTATGTTAACATTTGCACGAAACAATGTACGAAAAGCCTTAGAAGTTTTTTTTTACAATGTAAAGTTATTGGAAGCTTTGAGACGGTACTACAACTGTATTATTACTGAACATAAATGTTTTTTACAGCATTATTGAAGTCATGGATATTTTAAACTTTGATGCGTGTGAGTTGTTGGTAAATATACCAACTCCTGCACCTTCTCTTTTACTTCCACATGAGAATATTCATGCATATTTTATCAGATTTTTTTTTTAAATACCTATCTATTTTTGTATAAGAGACCAAAATGAGATGTTAATTTTTCATTTATGAAAATTCATTATTGAAAATTTCTCTAGTATTTGATTCGCAATTCACAAATATTTTATTAATATTTGTGAAATAAAAAATTTAATTTAATGTTCTCATTTTTTTACCCTTAATTTTCATTTTTTTGCTCTTCTAATTCTACTAATAAATATAGAAAGCATTCTAGAAAACAATAGTTGTACTGAGCAGTTAGAAGAAGTTACAAGTTTAACAAATAATTTGCTTACAAACAATGTTGAAACAAAAAAATCTGATGCAATCAGCACATAGCCGACCAAAATCTATTGTAAAGTTTAGAGAAATACAGATAGAATGTGATGCACTTTTAGAGCTGTTGAAAAACTAAAAAATAATAAATCGCTAGGAGAAGATGGACTAACAACAGCTGTTTAAATGTGGTGGTAACTACCTCACAAATAGAATACATAGCTTAATACGTAGAATATGGGATAGCAATTACAATGCCACAAAAATGGAGATTGGGATTATTATGTCCCATTTATAAAAAGGGTGATAAATTAATATGCGACAATCATAGAGGAATAACATTATTGAGTCATAAGTATAAAATATTATCGAACATCATCTGTGATAGATTAAGACCATGAAGAAATATTAGGACAATATCAATTTGGTTTTAGAACTGGTAGTTCCATCATTGATCAAATTTTCCTTATTAAGCAAGCCATGAGAGACGTGCAATGAATATAATATTGATTTGCATTTATAATTCATAGATTTTAAACGGGCATTTGACAATAGAAACCGAGGAACATTCCTAAAGCCCTGTTAGAGCTAGGAGTACCACAAAAAGTTATTAAATTAATAAATATGATGATGAATGAATCAAAAGCAAAAATTTTCATGCAAGACAGCGTATCAGATGAATTTAATATAACAAGCGGAGTAAGGATACGCTATCAGTGCTAGTATTTAATATTATACTTCAATCTGGAATTGGAAAGCTAGATAAAGGCGGCTATATTTTTATAAATTGCAATAATTGCGAGAAGATTTTGTGATATCAAAAAACCCTTGTTAATGCTAGACATGGAACTGAAGAAAGTAGGGCTTAAGATTAACGAGAATAAAACTAAATATATAAAAATGTCCAGAAATGAAACGAAGACAACTACATGATATACAAATACAGGACTATTTTTTCCAAGGAGTAGAAAGCTTTAAATATAAGAAAGCTCAGTGTAGATTTATCCAATGATAATAGTATAAAAACATGTATGCAAAACTGAATTAAACAGGCAGCAGGTGTTATTTTGCGAACAGAAAACTTATAAAATCAAGACTTTTAAAAAGAAACGATAAAAGATACAAATATATAAGACTCTAATTCGTCTTGTTGTAACATATGAATGCGAAATATGGACATTGAATGCAACGGAATAAAACCATCTAGGAATCTTCGAACGAAAAATACTGAAAAAAATATTTGGTGCAATAAGATTAGAAAACGGAGAATTTAGACGAAAAAATAATAATGGCAATAATGATCTTATTAAAAATGAAGAGATAATATGTTTTAGTAAATCACAACGATTAAGATGGGCAGGACATTTGTGAGAATCAGTGAATATATGGCACAATATAGAGTTTTACAAAGCAGACCTACATTTAATCGCAACAGAGGAAGTCCGAGAACAGACAACGTTAAAAATGACAACAACGTCAAAAATGATACCATTAAACTTCAAGTCAGAAACAGGAAAACAGAGGCTAAAGATCGAAAATTATGGAGGCAAATAGTAAAGAAGGGCAAAGCTTACGAAGAGCTGTAGAGTCAAAGAAGAAGAAGAAGGAGTTAAAGTTTTACAGAAGATTATGAAAATACCTTTTAAATACTTATTCCAAATTTTAGGGTTGCTTTTAGTTAACATACGTAAGTGCTTTTAGTTAACTAAGTGTAAATTTGTGTAAATAAATTTGGGGAAGAGGGTGGAAAATTTTCTTCTAACGAAATGAACTATTTTTAGTATCTAAAAGCTGTTAAAATATCCCACTATCTGAGGTTTAGAAGAAAAACAATATCGAAAAGTTGTAAAAACGGATTCAAATATAATATATCGCGGTACAAGAAGCCATTACTTTTTCTGCGCGTACACAATTTTAAAAATTCATATAGTTTCACTACAATAAAAAATCTACTCTAAAAGGGGCATTTTTAGAGTTTTTGGAGACTATAACTTTTTTAAGGGGCTTACAGGTAAAAATTTTCTTCTACGAAAATAAGTTTATAGTAAAGATCTATGTATATATAAAATTTCGAATTTCTTCAAGGGGGCAGAAGTTTTGTAAACATGTCCACGGACGGACGACATAATGAAATTAATAAGCGCTTTTTTCAAAAAGTTTTTGGGAAAGTACTAAAATATTAGAATATAAGAAGCATAAAAGTATTATTTGGCGAATGCCAGATAGCCAGACACTTATAACAATATAACTACTTTCTATGATTTATGCAATCGTACCATAGATTGATATAAATGTATAAATCTAAAAATTAAACGATCATTCGATACCATACAGATATAGAAATAAACTAAAAACAAGTAAAAACGTTTCAGTCGGTATAAACCGATTGAATTATACCCTGCACCTTTCGTTATTGTGTAGCAATTACTCGAACACGTGAAGACATTCTATAGAAACTTCACGGATATGTCTGACCTATTATTGGACATCCGACTGTCAAGTTTCATGAATCTGACTTTATAATTTTTCCAAATATTTAAAATTAGCTTTTACAGTTGTATGGCAGGTACCTGAACCTGTCAAGCAATTCCATCAAAACTTCATATATCTGATCTACAATCGGACACACAACTGCCAAGTTTCATGAATCTGGCTTTATTATTTTTTCAAATATTTAAAATTAACTTCTGGAGTTATATGGCAGGTACCCGAACCTGTCAAGCAATTCTTCTAAAACTTCAGAAATATATTTGGCCTATAATTGGACACATGACTGCCAAGTTTCATGAATCTGACTTTATTATTTTGCCGAATATAAAAAATTTGCTGTTGAAGTTGTATGGCAAGTACCCGAACCTGTTAAGCAATTCCACTAAAACTTCACAAATATATCTGATCTATAATCGGACACACAACTGCCAAGTTTCATGAATCTGACTTTATTATTTTTCCAAATATTAAGAATAAGCTTTTAGACTTGTATGGGAGCTACTCGAACCTGCCAAGCAATTCCACCAAAACTTCACAAATATGTTTGATCTACAATCGGACATATGACTGCCAAGTTTCATGAATCTGACTTTATTATTTTGCCGAATATAAAAAATTTGCTGTTGGAGTTGTATGGCAGCCACCCGAACCGGTGCAGCTATCCCATTATAATTTTTAGAGCATGTGTAAAATGTAATTGGACACATGTGTACAAAATTTTATATTTATAGCTTTATTAGTTTTCGAAATATTTAAAATAAACTCTTTGAGTTGTATGGCAGCTACCCGAACCCGTTGTCCGAATTAGTCCAATAACAATAGGGTTCGTCCTTGGCACAAAAGAAAAAACTTGTGAAAGTTTGGTGTCGATAGCATTATTCGTTTTTGAGTTATCGTGCGATCGGACGGACGGACGGACGGACGGACGGACATGTCTAAATCGACGCAGAATTTTACGCTGAGCAAGAATATATATATATGTCCATACCGCAGATGACTCCTTCAAGTAGTTACAAACTCCATACCAAAGTTAATATACCCTTCACGAAGTGCAGGGTATAACAAGTAAAAACGTTTCAGTCGGTATAAACCGATTGAATTATACCCTGCACCTTTCGTTATTGTGTAGCAATTACTCGAACCTGTGAAACCATTCTATAGAAACTTCACGGACATGTCTGACCTATAATTGACATCCGACTGCCAAGTTTCATCAATCTGACCTTATAATTTTTCAAAATATTTAAAATTAGCTTTTGGAGTTGTATGGTAAGTACCTAAACCTGTCAAGCAATTCCATCAAAACTTCACAAATATATCTGATCTATAATCGGACACACAACTGCCAAGTTTCATGAATCTGACTTTATTATTTTTCCAAATATTAAGAATAAGCTTTTAGACTTGTATGGGATCTACTCGAACCTGTCAAGCAATTCCATCAAAACTTCACAAATATATTTGATCTATAATCGGACACACAACTGCCAAGTTTCATGAATCTGACTTTATTATTTTTCCAAATATTAAGAATAAGCTTTTAGACTTGCATGGGAGCTATTCGAACCTGTCAAGCAATGGCACCAAAACTCTAGAAATATGTCTGACCCATAATTGGACATACGACTGCCAAGTCTCATGAATTTGACTTTATTATTTTTCCAAATATTTAAAATAAGCTTTTGGGGTCGTATGGCAAGTACCCGAACCTGTCAAGCAATTCCACTAAAACTTCACAAATATATCTGATCTATAATCGGACACACAACTGCCAAGTTTCATGAAACTGACTTTATTATTTTTCCAAATATTTAAAATTAGCTTATGGAGTTGTATGGCAGGTACCCGAACCTGTCAAGCTATTCCTCCAAAACTTCAGAAATATATTTGACCTATAATTGGACACATGACTGCCAAGTTCCATGAATCTGACTTTATTATTTTGCCGAATATAAAAAATTTCCTGTTGGAGTTGTATGGCAGCCACCCGAACCGGTGCAGCTATCCCATTATAATTTTTAGAGCATGTGTAGAATATAATTGGACACATGTATACAAAATTTTATATTTATAGCTTTATTAGTTTTTGAAATATTTAAAATAAACTCTTGGAGTTGTATGGCAGCTACCCGAACCCGTTGTCCGACTTAGTCCAATAACAATAGGGTTCGTCCTTGGCACAAAAGAAAAAACTTGTGAAAGTTTGGTGTCGATTGCATTATTCGTTTTTGAGTTATCGTGCGATCGGACGGACGGACGGACGGACGGACATGTCTAAATCGACGCAGAATTTTACGCTGAGCAAGAATATATATATATGTCCATACCGCAGATGACTCCTTCAAGTAGTTACAAACTCCATACCAAAGTTAATATACCCTTCACGAAGTGCAGGGTATAATGAAAAAAACATTCATCTTATTATGTTGTTAAATGATACAGGCACATACTATTCCAAAAATTTAAGAAACCTAAATTTATTGACAAAATTTAATAAAAAAACGTCAAAATAATGCGAATTTTTATTAGAATATTCTGAAAACATGTGAAAGAACAATATATCCATGTTGTAGTGATATGCGGAAAACCACTTTGGAAATTGCAAAAGATTGAGTGAGGCTATTTTAAATTACAAAACTTTATACACACTCCCCTCAAAAGATGTTTGTAATTATGCAATTACAAACTTTTAAACTGCGCCCCAGTTTTCAGGTGCTTAATGTAAGTTCAGGTATATTAAAATAATATGATGTATATTAAAAATCTGATCTAATAACCGACCGCAATGTATATTGTCTAGATTAGTAAAAGTATTCCAGAATATTATGAAACGCGTTTTAAGGACACTTAAAATTTCTTTTATGTTAAAAATAAGCTTTTAGTTAACATTACCTAAAAAAATGTGAATTTGGTTTATACAAAAAGTTCGTCAGTAACTTTTGGTAATAACTAGAACTCGAATATTGAATTTCAAGAAATTTCATCAATTCGTTCCGTAGATGTGGTAAAAAGTGTAAAATCGGCTCCCGGATCAGTTTCCGAGCCCTGATCTTTCCAAAAAATTTATAGATTCATTGTTTTGACACCTCAAATTTAAATATTAAACTTCAATGAAATCGGTTGATTATTTTTCTTTATACAATACGCAAAAATGTATATTTGATCCATAGTAAACGTCCAGTTGCTGTTGGCTGATTTCTTCCAAAAGTTAGGAGATCTCGCGGACGGACTTATGAAGCTTATGTATGTAATTTCAAGTAAATCTTATGAATATTTTCTTCAAATAAAAGATCCAATTCCCATAGCCTGATATATCCCAAAAGTTGATTAATTCGTGACATATTCGAAATAAACTTACATATAAAATTTCATCAAAATCGGTTCAGCAGGTAGACGGACAGACAGACTGACAGCCCGACAGACCGACACCTCTCTAAAAATAGTTTATTTATGCTCCCCTACTATGAAGAAGTTTGTTCCCACCGAAAACTCGACATCACATAACTTACCCTGTTGTATACACAACGTAAAAAGATATGAACAAACTGAATGGAAAAGTATCTTGTGTAAAGTACATACATATGTATTATAAGAGATGTCTTCAATACGAAACTATAACATCAGTTTTTATTAAACCACAGCTTTATAAAGACTGATTAGTTTTGAATGCTTGTTGTAAAGGATCTGATAATGTCTTTATATTTAAAAAAAAATTTTTTCAATTTTTTCTTTCTTCCTGTATTTCTTTCTTTTTCCTTCAACAGATTTGAAATGGGAAGCTTTTTAAAATATGTATGCGTATAATATCATGAAATTTTTTTAAATATTAAACTCTTTTTACTTAAAAATAGGAAGAAATAATAAGAAATATGACACGATTAATAAAATTAAAAAAAAAACAGGAACGAAGGCAACAAGTCGGAATTCGTAAAAGAAATTAAGTATTGAGCTGAGATTGACTATTGCGACTAGTTAGATATAAAGACATTAAATCTGATTTTATATTTTCATATGTACAAATATAGATTAATGGGAAAGATAATAATTAAATGTATTTTAAATGCGTTTTTAAAATGCAGGATGGGTCAACTCGTTTTTAAATAATACAAAAGTATCATATACAAAAAGCTGCACGATAACGTTTATAATAAAAGAGATTGATAAAGCGTTATAAATGAAAATGATTTAACTTTTAAGTAATTTATAATTGTTTAGATTTAATGTAATATATTATATAACTAAGTTAAACTTAAACATTTTTTCATAAATTTTTAATCAAAGGTAAATTTTTAATAAGCGGAAAATTTTTAATAAGAAGAAAATGATGATTTGCTTACTTTCGGAACTGTTGATGTTTGAGATGTAGATAAGGGTGTTATATTATCTGCAGTTTTTGTTTTTACACATCTACCGCTTTTGAAATATAAACGACGTAATGCTGTTGCAGCAGAAGAATTATTAATCGTATCGTTATCTGATCCACTTGAATTTCCTGGACTAGAAGAACGACGCATTGCTAATGACATCATTGCTGACTTAACAGTTGTTGTTGTTGTTATTGTATTTTGTTGATTATTATCATTTGCTACTGACACTGTCATATTAATTTGACGTTGTTGTTCTTCTGTAATTGAACTTTATTAATAGAAGCTCCAATAAGCAGTGAAGACGTTTGTGTGTATTTTTTAAACATAAACATGCACACATATACAAATTCACAGACAATGACTGCGAATTATATACATATAAACAACGTTATATTTTACCAATTAAATCTTTTTTAATTATTGATATTAGGAAATTGGGTTTTATTATTTTACTGTTATCAAACTACATAATTAATCTAGTAAAATATGTATAGGTATTCAGAACTGATTGTTTTTGCCATGTTTTCGAAATTTTTAATGTCCCGTATGCAAATGCATTAAATATTTTGCCCGATATTTTAAGTTTGTTTGCAAATTATATTAAAAGGAAACTTTATTTGCAAAACCAGATTTGAACTTTGAAAGTCTTTTCCATCTTTTTAAAGAAAGAAGTGTAAAACTATAAACATAATACAAATTTGTAAAAATTTTGCATAAACTATTATTTTACACGAGCTGATTAGAATAAAGAACAATGTTTATTTAGACTACAATATTTCAATTTTTTATTTTTCGTACCCACTGTTATACGAATACGAATTTTAAAATACTGTTTTAAATAGCTACATTACCTCTAAATTTGGTCCCAGATATAGTTGGTGTTATTGAATGCAAAGGAGACGGGGTTCTTTCTGACAAGTGGCAGGTTATTGTGGATCTTTGTTCAACAAAACTTTTCTGAAAATAATAAAAATTTAAAATTTTTTTAATAAGTTATTTTGCTAAAAGATAGAATGGAATGAGAGTGTAAAAGCCTGTGTATAAAATTTAATTTTGGTTTATCATACGAATTTATTTTGATTACTATACGAAAGACATCAAGATATTACCTTTGACAGTCTTAATTTTGAAGCTTTCACTTAAACCATTTAGCAAAAAAACTTTGATCAGTAATAAAAGTACGAAAAGAGTATATTTTCAGTTTGTTTCGTAGAGCCATCAGGACAAATTACAACGACGAAACGTTTAAATCAAGAAAGCTTTCATTTAATATATATATGCATTTTAATTTTTAGTGTTCAAATTTCGTTTTCTACTTTTTAACAATCAAACATTAGTCGAATACAAATTTATAATGAATAAAGCAAAATTTCTTGTAAAAAAAAAATTAAACAAAACGAAAACATCTTTTTTGCGAAATAATAACTTAAATTCTTCAAAACACAATAAGTCTATGCCTGGAAATCTTTTCGTCACAGCAGCCTCTACTGAAAATGAGAGGTCTATACTGAACCGCTCCTTACGAACGATGTGCGAGTTCTATTGAGTTTTGGCGGAATTTCGGCAGGCACTATGTATCTGCCGGTTATGAAAACTATTTTCCTTCGTTATATAGGAAATAATATACTTGAATTATGGAAATAATAGTAACCGTGGTAAATTTTCAATTTATTTGAAGTGATGTGTAGACAATTACTTCAAAAGTTAGTTTTTTGGCATTATGTATTAATATACTTTATATTTTATATTTGTTTAATTTATTTTTGTTCAAAGAAGTATTACATTTTTCGTTCCTTATATTTAATAAAAATAAGTTTATAAGTTTTAGAAATACTATCGGAAGTATTTCGTTTGTATTAAGTTTTAAATTAAGATAACGTGAGAAAATAAATTATCGAAATGCTATCGATGTGATAAATTTTTTTTAACTTACATGATAAAATTTTAATATTTACGTTATGGTGGCAGGACAAGTATTCGAAACATACAATTTAGACTAAATAACGTAAAGTT
Source organism: Condylostylus longicornis (assembly GCF_029603195.1). Classification (NCBI taxonomy): domain Eukaryota; kingdom Metazoa; phylum Arthropoda; class Insecta; order Diptera; family Dolichopodidae; genus Condylostylus; species Condylostylus longicornis. Next base: position 28,708 of record NW_026578017.1, on the reverse strand, counting down.
CAAGTTTTAGAAAAATTGTTAGTTTAAAAAGCCTTTCTAATTCACCAAGTCAGATTAAATGTAATAACTATTATCATGAGCATATGTATTTTTGACATGCAAATTTTTAAACTGAATTTGACCGGCTAATTAAAAATGTTAGGTGTTGGAAAAGCTGAACCAGCAAATGCAGTATTCTGCAAATAGCTTCAAAAAATAAAACCTATATATATCGAATAAAGGTATTGTAAGACTAGTATGGAATTTAACACAATTCGAAACCGTTGTTACGGCGTTACAGAAATTAGTAAACATGTGATAATGTTTACACAAATAATGCCACTATTAGTCAATTTTATTTATTTAATGCCTTATAATTATAAAAATAATTAAATGGTAAAAATATAAGATTTCTGTAAATACTAAAACTTGTAATGGCTCCATATATACGTTATAGTTTGCAAGTACTATTCAACAAAAAAGTAAAAACAAAAAAAAAAAAAAATATTAATTTTGGTTCGAAAACAAGTACCTATTTTGACTGTACTAAATGAAATTATTTTAGGAATTGTTATCGATTCCTATGTATAACAAAATAGGAAATGATAAACAAAATGATAAAGAAAGAATTGAAGCAAACTGGCTTTAGTCATAAATTGGTATTTCATGGGAAATGCATTGAAAATATTTTGTTTTTAAAATTTCATTCAGAACTTTTTGTGAAAAATATATCTATAAAATTTATAACATTTAAATAACACAAACATTTACCATGGAACTAATCTCAAAAATTTTATTTTTTTTCCCGATTGTATTATGCTATTTTCATTTGCAAGGTGTTGCGGGTAAGTTTTACATTTTGCATAGGTGAATTCTTATGTTTTACAATAATTAATAACTAACGGTTTCAGTGAATTTTTACCTTACGAAAAAAATAAAATAAGCAAAAATTTTACCTTGTTCACTTAAGAAAGACATGCACCTTTATTACAGTATATGAACAATGTTTCGTAGGCCTTCATTTATAAAATCTAAAATTTTTGATATCGCGCAATTGAAATTTTTGTTAAAATAATTTGCCAAAAATTTTATTTAATAAGTAAAATTATGTCCTGCCCGCTATAAATAATTAAGAATATAAGACACATAAAATGTAATGCATTCGACGTATAAAATTTAGTAAGAAACGCTTAGTTGCCTTGGTGTATTCTAGTGTATATATTTGATATATACCCTTGCTCATTTAAAGCACGGTCTTTTAAAAAATTTTGAATCTTCTGAAGTTTGATAAGAAAATAAGGCTTCATAAAGTGCGTATGGTAGTTAACGAAATATATATGAATGTTTTTAGCATTCAGAAAAATATTACATTTTTTAATTCGGTTTAATACCAAAATAAGACATAACAGTAAGACAGATTTGTTTTTTTATCAGCTTTATGTATGAGAGTAACAATCACGAATTTGGGAGTTTCAGGAAAAACAGGTGTAAATTTTATCGAATTGTCATTTTAACCTACTTTAATAAAGAACTACGCAATAGAAAACAATGGCCTGCGATTATTATTTGAGAACAAATAGCAAGTCGAGACATTTCTTTATGTTTAGCTCAAACATTTTACATAACTTAAAATTAAAGAATGCATATACAGATACCTATTTTTTAGACAGAACAAATTTTTAACTTAAAAATTAAATTTAAAAATTATACGAAATAAAACTTATTGGCAATAATATTCCATTTAATATCAATATAAACAATGAAAAACTAAAACAAGAATTTGTTAAAATAAAGAAAAACGTTATACCTAACTATAAGTAAATAGAAGCTTTTTCATCGTATCTTTTTTCATTTCAAGTTTGTGTTTGTTGCACAAACGCAGCGTTCTGCTGACAGGTTCATGTTTCCCGTAATTGGTCCTATGAAAAGGAACAATGAAAAGATTAGGGGGACGAGACCTAAGGTTGGAGTTAATCGCAATTTTATTTAAAATGTCGAAAGAGATTGAGCCAGTTTTCATAAGCTGAAAAATGAATAACAAATCCGCGGCATCACGTTTTTTACCCAGTGTGGGTAGGTCAATTAATTTGAGTCTGTGCACGTAAGGTGGAAGAATGATGGGGTGACCATACTTGTGAAGCATATTCAAGATGAGGACGGACCAGGCATGTGTAGAGCGATTTTAAGACATAAGGATCATTAAACTCCTTTGACAAGCGCTTAATGAAACCTAACATCGAGCTTGATCTGCATATGATATGATTCAGGTGGTTTATAAATGATAACTTGCTATCAAAGCAAACACTCAGGTCTATTATTGAGTCAACTTGACAAAGAGCTTGGCCATTCAAAGTATAGTTTGTAACAAATAGTGGTTTTTGCTTAGAGAAGCACATTTGTGCACATTTACTTACATTGATTTTTAGGTTATTACTTGAACACCACCCGTCAAAGCGGTTAAGATCATTCTGAAGATACATCGCATCATTTGCAGAGCTTATTTTTTTGAAAATTTTGATGTCATCAGCATATGTTAATACCTCACTGTGCGTTAGCATGGAAACAACATCATTAATTGAAATTATGAACAGCAGTGGACATAAGTGACTACCCTGGAGTACACCACAATTAGACGAAAGAGGCAAAGAAATTGCTAAACGAAAGCGGACTCTGTTAGTCCTACCAGAGAGATATGACTTTATCCAGGCTAAGAATCTGTCAGGGAATTCTAAGGGGTTCAATTTTGGAATAATAATTTCATGTGGTAGTATATCAATGGTTTTGCTACAGTTAAAATTACGTCCGTCTGATACCCATTTTGCATATTATTTGAGAAAACTGTCGTGGCTTCCACTAGGTTAGTCACCGTGGAATTCTTTTCCAAGAAGCCATGCTGACGCCCACTAAATGGCATACAATGGAAATAAATATTGTCATATACCATCAACTCAAAAACCTTAGGAATTGCCGACAGTTTAGCTATAGTATGGTAGTTTGACATGTCATTTTTATTGTTTTTCTTATGGTTTGGCCTAATGATAGCTTTCTTCCACACGGAAAGCTTTCACAAAAGACTTTGTGAAAGATATAGTAGATATAGTAATCGTAACGTTCTTTTGCTGCTAATTTAAATTGATCACACGCCAATCGGAAATTACCATAGTCGCTGTCGCCTTTAGTGGAGAGATATTTGCGCAACAGCTTATTCTTTTTGTTGCGAAGTATCCTCAACTCTCGTGAAAACCATGGAGGGCCAAAGCCAGCATCTTAAGTTTTCAACACTAGAATAAACAATTCAAATGCAGCAAAAATGATTTTGTAAAACCTACCCGTCATAGACTCAATATCAGCAAAGTTAAATACTGAAGAGAAGTCATAAGTAAAAAAGAAATTATTTAGCAATGTGAAATTCGCCCTTTTAAAATCAAAACGATAGAAAGTTGGCTCGTCAATAGATGGTTGGTCATCAATGCAATAAGAGAAAGATATCGGAGGATAATAGATATCACCGTTAACCAACGGATCGGGGACAGTTATAGGTAAAAAATTATACCAATTTTAAGTAAAAACTAGATCCAGTTGCCTCGATTGATGGATTGTTATTGAGGATATTCGTTGCAAATTATTTAGATGAAAGGTATCTATAAAAGACAACTCCAACTCACTAGAACAGTCAATTGTAATCAAAAATAGTTCGTTATCATAAGTCGTCCACATATTTTTGGGGAG